>NW_012267377.1:2503408-2556493 GCF_000151885.1 Dipodomys ordii | reverse complement strand
AGGGACATACAAAGCAACAAAGAGACAATATCTAGTATATGTATGAGTCAAGCAGAAAAGGTCACATAATGTGATGTCAGGAAAATGAACCCTTAGGTATGTATTTTAATGTTTTTTCTTTCATGCATGTGTTTCTAACGCATTTATAAGATTGTCTCTTTGTTGCTAAGTCATCATTTTTATGTCTCTTTCCTCTCTACCTGATTCATTCCTTTAAATCAAATACTTTAATACTCCTCCCTTAAATTGCTAAAAAGTCTCTTCTATTCCAAGATGACATATAAAGCTTTTCCCAAAATAAAAAGAGAAAAACAAAATACCTAACAATAGAAGAGGTTAAAGACAAGAAAGAAAGGATGCTTTGAATATTGGATTTTAGGTCTCTTGTGAGGGAGGGAGGGAGGAGAGGGAAAGGCTAAGTTATGCTCTCAGAGAATATTTGAGAGGACTTTTGAGATCCAAGTGTAGAACTGTCTTTAGGAAAGGTGCATTTTGATGAACGGTGCATTAGATGAAAGAAGAGAGAAGTGATGTAAGTGAGTAGACAAATCTCTTTCTCACCTTGATGGTTAATTTTCTGTCAATTTTGCAAGATCATGAAATCCAGCTTTTAGTCAAACATGCATGAGTCAAGATATTGTGGTCTGGGTGCATTTAGATATAACTAACGTTTAAGTCAATGGATTTTGAGTAAAACATAGCATCCTAAGGACTCTGCCCAAAAGAAAGAAACCTGCCTCCATTCTGCCCTCAGACTCGAGACCAACAACTTTCCTGTGTTTTTCCAGCTTGCTTTCCTCCCCTGCAGGTTTTAGACTCATGGACCTCTGCAATGCCATGAACCAGTTCCTTCAAAGAAGTCCCCCTTTGAATGTCTGTAGAGATACTGACACTTACAAATAAATTTAAGTCTGATTTTTTGCGTTCTCTGGTGAACCTTGATGTTATAAACATGCTTTCCAAAAATCTCTGCAATCACAATGATAGACATGAAAATAAAGAATTGTCTCAGCAAGGCAAAATTTACTTCTGCAGAAGGGAGCGCTGTCAGCCCCAAATCTGGCAAGCAAGCACACAGAGCAGGCAGGCTGCTCCCCTATTTATTCTGAACACAGCAAGCCCTGCCCATTTCCTCAGATTGGTTGAGCTCAGGTTCATGATCTGCTCACTACTGGCTGGTCTGAATAAGGTAAGATGTATTTAAATACGGTGACCAGGAACAGCCACAAGTAATCTCAAAACATACCACATCCTCTGCTATTTCTTTCCAAGTCTGAGATATGCCTTCTGAGGTGTGTTTTAATTCCAGCTTGAAAAACAAAACACCAGTTTAAACCCTGCATTTCAAAAATCCTTTCTTATTGCAAAGCAGTTCCTCTTTCACTTTTAGGCCAAGGCAGGAATTTTCAAGCAACACACTTTGATAGAAAAAGACAGTTTTTCTCACATGACAATGTAGCCATGAATTCCTTCAACCCCTTGTCCTGTTTGCCCACTTTCCTTCTTCTATTTCTGTTGCTGGAGTTGACTGTCCTCTGGGTAAGATTCAGCTTGTTGCCCCCAAACTTGCTGGAGTGTAGCCACTTCTGGGTCCCTTTCCACTGCATAAACACACTTTGTGTAATGATATCAGAAAAAATCTGAATTTTAGCACATTTTTGGAAAAAAGCTAACTCATGGATATGTATATCTTCCTATCAAGAAAATAGAAAGTCTGGTAAATGCTTTGCAAGTTTAACCAGGATTAGTTGTTAAAAAACAACAACAACAAAAAAAGTTCACTTGAAATAATATATTAGAGCAAACTTTTTTAGAAAAAATACCACATATTGAACATTTTTGTCTTTATTCTCAAATATATATGTATCTAAATTTATACATATATTATCAAATTTATTTGTCATCGAATATATCCTCAAATTAATGTCATCATTTTATATATATGATGACATGTAGGTATATATACTATATATACTCCATAATATGTAATATATGCTATAAATATATATACTATATAACGTATACACCAAATATACATAAATATATACACTATATGACACATCCATGATATATACACACTAAATAATCACATATACACTACATATACACTATATAACATATAATCCATGTCATTGGGAAACAGTTCAGGAATTGGAGGAGCAGGGAGAATATTTAATTGGTGAAATCTAGCACATGTCATTGGAAAAATGACAAAAGAGGTAAGCAAGCCTGTCAGAAACTTTATACTGGAGGTATAAAGTGGAGGTTCCATGCAGGTAAGCAATGACACAACTTTGGGTTAGGTGGATTAGGATAAATAATCTTTAAGAGATTTACAACTCATGGAGGTGCTGTGGGAATATAAGGTAAACAGGATTAATTCTTAGTAGTGACATCAGAGTGGACTTTTAAAGAAGGTAAAAGATGTGTCCATCTGTAAATAGACAGAAGAATTAAAGAAATAATTATCCAAGGAAATGATACTCTAAATAATTATCATAACAACTCATATTGGTGGGTGCCAATGGCTGATCCCTGTAATCCTAATTACCCAGGAGGCTGAAATACAACAATCATGGTTTAAAACCAGTCTGGGCAGGAAAGTCCATGAGACTTCAATTAACAAGCAAAAAGCCAGAAGTAGGTCTGTGGTTCAAGTGGTAGCATGCCAGATTTGAGTGAAAAGCTAAGGCAGAATGTCCAGGCCCTGAGTTCAAGCCCCAGTATCAGCACAGAAAAACAACAATAATTCATATTGATTTATTCCCTATTATATTTTGCTCCAGATTGCTTATAAATATGTTAGATAAGACACATTCTAACTATGTTAGAATGAACTTATACTATATTTTAGGGTACTCTTTATTGCACCCATTTTGTAGATTCATAAACTGAGGCCTAGAAAGTTAAGAAAATGGTCCATGGTAACATCCTTGGTGGTAAAACAAATACATGAAGATAGAAAGTCTAAGTCCCAGGACCCAGTTCTTCATTGTCAAAGTCAATGCTTCTCAATGAAAGAAGAATTATTAGCAATCAATGCCTGGATATAATACTTAATGACCTTAAATAGTGTATTTATCAAATAATAAATCTAAAAGAATTCAAAACAAAATAGGTGACTTGTTTGTTGGAATAAACATTAATGTATTATTGGTGTTTAAGTGAGGTTCTAAAAAGAGGTAAGTTTAAAATAAGCAAAGAGCACTAGGATGAAGCTAATGTTTGCTTGGCTAATCAACTTGCTGATGTTGCCCTGACAGAATGTAACTTTGAGCATGGTACTCTTCCTTTGCATTTAGAGAAGAATAAACAAACACAAGGGAACATTCATAGTAGCCCTTCTAAAACTTTGATTGAAGGACCACAGAGGCCCAGAGGATAATATAAAGTGCAAATTTCAATGGTGCAAAGACCTTTATGTGATTGGAATGAACATCTTTCCTGATCCACATTCTTTATTTTATTTTTAAATTTTATTGTAAAAGTGATGTACAGAGGGGTTACAGTCACATAAATCAGTGATAAATACATTTCCCCCTCCCTCACTTTCTTCCAGTTTTTCCTCTCTCCCCATGTTGTATAGTTCATTTCCAACCTAGGTTTATGCTTTGTCTCACTGTTTCTGATTCACATTCTAAAATAAATGTTCAATTTGAAGACTTCTTCTAGAAAGAATTTCATAGTATTAGGTGGGAAAGAAATTTTTACTTCATAATCTCATCTTTGTTTACTTAAAATGTTCTCTCTCTCTCTCTCTCTCTCTCTCTCTCTCTCTCTCTCGCTGGTGTTGGTACTGGGACTTGAACTCAGATCCTTGAACACTCACTTGTCTTGTTTTATTCAAGGCTGGCACTCAACCACTTGTGCCACATTTCCACTTCTGGCTTTTTGGTAATTAATTGCATATAACTGTCTCATAGATTTTTCTGTTCTGCCTGGCTTTGAGCCATAATTCTCAGATCTCAGGCTCTTGAATAGCTAGGGTTAAAGGTATGAGCCACATGCACCTGGCAAGGCTCTCTCTCTCTCTCTCTCTCTCTCTCTCTGTGAGTTGTGGGACTTGAACTCTAGGCCTGGGTGCTATCCCTGAGCTCTTCAGCTCAAGGCTACCACTCTACTACTTGAGCCACAGCACCACTTCTGGTTTTCTGGTTGTTAATTGTAGATATGAGTCTCATGGACTTTCCTTGCCTGGGCTGGCTTTGAATCATGTTCCTCAGATCTCAACTTCCTGAGCCACCAGTGCCCGGCTTAGGGCTCTCCTTTTTAAAGGGTTATATTTTCTACTTTTGTTTTTGTCATCGGTGCCATTGAAATCCAAATCTCTTATCTACTTTTTTCTTGGAGTTCAGTCTTTCATTGCTTCCAATAGACTCAGAGTCAGCAATCCTCTTCCATGAAAAGCAATTCAGTGACAATTTTCAAATGTGTTCCCTCTCTTCTAAGGTGATAAACGAGGCAAATAAATGTCTTAATGACATTGGCAGAAGTTCAAAAATAAGGGGGGGACCCTCTATTGTGGGTGGTCTTTCCTGGTGGTGAATCACATTCTTGGTCCTCAATCACATAAATGAGATTTGAATGGCAAATCTTTAAATATTTGGTCTTGTCCTTCAAATGGTAATAGCAAGTCTAATACACAAAAGTGTAATAGGGCTTGAAAGGCAGCCTGAAGCTTAAACAACCCATTTGTGGGATGTGTGAAGAGCTATCCAAGGTCACAGAATTGAACAAATTTGTGGAGTCTCTAGGATCACATGAACCTGGCTTTTACCTGGGCAGGGTTGAGGCTTTGATGACTTCTCCCTTGAAAGAACCAAAATGCCCTGGTTGAACACTTAGGCTGATATGAGGAGGAAAGAAAATGTTTTCCTACAAGTCTTGCTAAGTAAAGCTTAGCATATAGTTTATACATATATTATCACATTTATTTATGCCTATGTTTGGGACTCAAAATCACCGGTGGAATTGTGACTAGAACTAGACCTTCTAACAATTGCTTGTTTTGCTATTCCTCCCTATGCAATGACTAGAAATCTGACTGTAGTCAGATGATGAGGCTAGGAAGCTCATACTAAAGGTGGCAGATGTGAGCTGGAAGTGCCCTGGCTCCCCAAGGACTTTGAGGAGCAGAATTACCATCCAGGCTCTGACTGCTTCCTGGACCAGCCTTGGCTCTGTTTCCTGTGTGTCATGGCATTTTTAACATGTTTCAGAAAGATTTAAAAAGTTCTTTTGAACTTAATCCCAATGAATATAACTAAGTTGCAGCGCATGGCCTTTGAAAAATTGACCATTATCTCCTTTCGCTCTTTTGTTGTTGTTGTTGTTGGTGGTGGTGGTGGTTATGAGGCTTGAACTCTGGGCCTGGGCACTGTCTCTGAGCTCTTCAGCTTAAGGTGAGCACTCTACCACTTGAGCCACAGTGCCACTTCCAGCTTTTCCTGGTGGTTAATTGTAGATAAGAGTCTCACAGACTTTTCTTGCTTGGGCTGCCTTTGAACCATGATCCTCAGATCTCATCCTCTTGAGTAGCTAGGATTACAGGCGTGAGCCACCAGCTCTCCTTTAGTTCCTTAAGATATGTCTCTGGACCTGGTTAAGCATGCAGCAAGCATGACAAGTACCAGGAAGAGTCACTCAGTCAGAGCAGAGAGGCAGATTCACCGTTGGGTCTCTTAGCATTTTGTTTTAAATCACATATTTAAAAATTTTTCCATCATCAGATTCCTAGGTAAAATGTTTGTCCAGAGATGACTTTCTGGGTTTCTGAAAATTACTTCGGTCCAGATGACATTCCCACAGCAATTTGCATTTTTTCCCTCTACCTATTCCAGGCTTCGAGCAAACTCCTCCAGCTTTGACCCTTTACCCTTCAATCAAGGCTGTATGAACCATGTTTCTTCCACTGGCAAATTTTATGGTTTATCAAATCACCCTAAAGTGAACCTTTTCAGTAATATATGTGCCAAGGGCACAGGATTCCTCTCACAAATTACATGTTCTGACAGTATTCTTTCTTCAGGAAAACTCTGTTGGCTCCCAGGTTTTCCCCATAGTGTCTCTTCCTAAAATATGGCCAATGGCTCTCACTGCTAAGGATGGTAATGAATGCGCAGGTCAGAATATGTCCCTTAAATGACTATTATTCACAGACTATGTAATGACAGGACCCGAGTTTCTATGGTTTGGATTAGAACAGTAATGCAAGTTTCTACATTTACTTCTTTGTCCCATCCTGTCTACTTAATAACCAGGGATCAGATAAATTGCTGCCATTTTCCCTTCAAGAGGAAATGAGGTTTGAGTCTTTTTCTATTGTGAAGTGAATGGTATGCTTTGGCTGCTTTGCAACATAATTTAGCTGCTCCCCTAAGGCCCTGAGCTCTAAGTATGGTGTGTCTACTGGAGCAACCATGGCAAAGGGCTGCCATTGAACAAAAAACTTAAAGCAAGCCAGGAACTGGTGGCTTGTGTCTCTAATCCTAGCTACTCAGGAGGCTGAGAGCTGAGGATTGTGGTTCAAAGCCAGCCCTGGGAGACTCTAATCTCCAATTAACCATCAGACAACCAGAAGCAGTGCTGTGGCTCAAGGTGGTAGAGCAGTAGTCTTAAACTAAAAAGCTCAGGGACAGTACTCAGTCCCTGAGTTCAAGTCGCCCCCATGACCGCCACCACCAGCAACAGAAAAACAAAACAAAAACAAAAAAGCCTTAGAGCATAATTGCCTTATCAGTAATCAGGATTTCCCCTGGAATTTTGTAGACATTATTGTTATTAATTTATAACTTTGAGATTACCAATATACAATTTTATGCAATAAGTTTCTATTGAACCTACCCTGTGTGAGATACTATTATGAAAGTAAACTAGAAATTTAATCTCCTATTTGAAGCACACAAGGAAAGGTCAGTCTGTAGGATGTGACAAGGTTGAATGACTTATGTGCAAGGTGATGGGGCAGGAATTAATTAAGAGTCAAGAAGGATCGCTCCATAATTATTAACTACATGTTTTAATATAAAAAATATCTGGGGGCACTTTTTTGTTAAATCAATTATCAGTAATAGATGGTTTCATATTATTCCAATCTAACTGTTCCCTAGTAAATGCTAGAGACCTTTTGAGGTATTTGATGACTTATTTCTTTATTGAATTATACAATCAATGAAGCAAGGATAGTACAGCTTTCTTTGGGGAAGAAAGAATCACTATGCATTTTATCTGATATGGATACTAAAGAATGACTTAAGTAGCTAGGTGCCAGTGGCTCGTACCTGTAATCCTAGCTACTTAGGAGGCTGAGATCTGGAAGACCACAGTTTAAAGCTAGCTCATGCAGAAAACTCAGTGAAATTCCATCTCTAGTTAACCAGTAAAATGCCAGACTGGAAGTATGGTTCAAGAGGTAGAGTGCCAGTTGAGCAAATGTTTACAGATTACTCAGGGCTAAAGCCCTGAGTTTAAAATTGGCTACTGGCAAAATAAAAAGGAGAAGAAGAAGGAGGAAAAGGAGATGGAGAAGGAGATGAAGAAGGAAGAGGAGGAAGCAGAGGAGGAGGAGCAGGAGGAGAAGGAGGAGGAGGAGGAGGAGGAGGAGAAGAAGTTGTTTCTGCTGCTAAGTAATTTTTTTTCCAAAAAAATATTTAATTAACTTATGTTTTTATTTTTTGGACTGATTCTGGGGTTTGAATTCAGGACCTGGGCACTATCTCTGAGCTTTCTTTGCTCAAAGCTAGGCCCTACCACTTGAGCCACTGCTCTGCTTCCAGCATTTTTCTAGCTAATTGGAAATAAGAGTCTCATGTACTTTCCTACCTGGACTGGCTTTGAATCACCATCCCCAGGTCTCAGCTTCCTGAATAGCTACTATTACAGGTATGAGCCATCAGTGCCCAGCCTAAGTAAAATTTTGAGTTATGTTTTAAAGATTACACATCTAAAAATTAAACCAATATCTAATAAATAACATTAAATAAAGTCTTATTAAATTATTTCAAATGGTTTAATAGGATAATAAATGAAACAAGCAAATTGCTAACAAAACTAAACCTTCAATACTTTATATAACTTATCTGAACATTGAATGAAATCGCATTGTTACCAGAACTCTGGTAGGTATTAAACAAGCCTTTTGAGGGGTGGGGTGAGAAGGTGTTTATTCTGAAGTCTTCTCTTGCAGAGATCTTAAGACTTGCTCATCCTACTACAAGCAATTGAAGAGAGAGCATACTGGACAAAGAAGGAGGGAATTACTTTCTTCTCTTGCTCCCTTCTGCATTGGCAGTGAGTTCTGAGCTCATGGGAGAGTTTCCCACTTTGCTGTTGCTTTCCACTCTACCTTCAAAAGCACCAACTGACAGGCATGCAAGTACCTGGTGCCATTTTCCAAAGCACTCAGAGGCCAATATCTCCTGAGTGGAAGCTTCCGGACAGGTCTTCTGAGTGTTCTTCGCCTCAGTACCAAGTCAGATCTGGCCTATGGGGTTCTCAGATCATGGTTGGTGGTGGTTGGATGGGAAGAAAATGGCAATGATTCTGGACCAATGAACTTAGGGTAGACTGTGGCGGATCTAATACAGAAAGACAGAGGGGGACATGTTAGCATCTTCTCCCATGGAGCTCTGTTCTCCTGAAGCAATGCTCACCTGAGATAGCACTGCACTGTTGCTGAGGTTGCCTTGCTCTATCTATGAGTCCTGTCACACCACATTTATAGTCCAGAACAGGACTCAAGCAAACCCTCTGAGGAAAGGGATAGGAAGGTCTTTGTGCTATAGCCCATGCAGGGCAACCAGTCCATCCTGCTGGTACATGGCGGCGGGGGGAGCCCTAAAGCAGCTCTAACAGTAACACAAAGCCGAAAAAGACCAGACAGCATCATTTATAACATATCCCTGATTTCAGTTTGGCCTAGAGTCTGTCAGCCTCTGTCCGGGAGCTGCTGCTGCCACCACCCATCTCCCTCAAGTCCTGATTCCTATGAACACAAACCTTGGGCAGAATGCCAAGACACATAAATTGAGGTCTAAGCCTTCTTACTCTAAGGAGCCAAGCTAGGTCATCTCAAAGACTGAATGGCTTTGTGTTTTCATTATTTTATCTTTCTGAGAATTCTGTGTGATTGTGCTCTTTCAAGAATGTTGCGTCATTAACCTTCCCTGTAGCTAGGATAGAAACATTCTGAGCATGATAACAAATTCTTGTTCTCAGAGAACAGATTTGGATTAATGGGAAAGCATGGGCCCACCTGGCACTTGTCATCATGCTCTCAAAGGCAGGAGAAATGCACTGCAAATGAGCAGAGGCATTAGGGCTTACAGGGGCTGGGCAAGTGCTACACTGTCCTCGCCAGGCTGGGCTGTAGACTGGATGGCAAGGAAGCTCAAGGCCAAGGTGTTGGAAGATTTGGATCCCCTTCTCTTTTTTCTCTTGCTCTTGCTCCTTCTCCTCTTCTTCTTCCTTTTGGTCCTTCTCTTCTTAGTCTTTACCCTCATCTTCCTCCTCTTTCTTCTCTTTTTCCTTCTTAAATCTATAGGGGTTTGAACTCAGGGCATTGTGTTAGTGAGGCCTTGTGTAGCAAGAGCCATATCTCTAGCTCCTGGAAGCCTTCTTACTCGGTTTCTCCATGGCATAGAATGAAATTCTGATGTCTTGCCATCTTTTGTAGACACTGGGGCCAACATGCAGGCACAATTTTGACCATGTCATCAAAACCCAATTACCTCTCACAGGCTGCAGCTCATAGAGAAGGTGCAATGGCTTTATGGATTTGCATGGGACACAAACCTTAGTCTATAATATCTATAGTAGCTTCATAATCCCAAATTTGGGAGGGAATGACCATTAGATTTGCTGTCCTCTGTCCTGTTTGCTTGATGAGGAAACTTATTCACATTATTATTGTAGTTATCTTCTGTAGCAAAAGGCAACTCTAGACCTCAATTTTCAGACCACAGAAGTTGCTCTGAGGCCTCACCTTTGTGTGGAACTGAGCTCCCAGCAAACCTTTCTTGGACCTCCTTCCTTCTGGTACCCTCTGAAAGCTTATGGTCTTCTCTTTTACCTGCCACCTTCCAATTTGTGTGTGTGTGTGTGTGTGTGTGTGTGTGTGTGTGTGTTTTGTGCAAATCTCACTCTCTTCTCCCATACTTATATCTCCTCTGAGAACCGCAGAAATAAAAAAGGACAAGAAGTATATTTCCCTCAAGTTAATGCTTCCCTATATGCAATGAAGTCTCTGAAGGAAATATGAAGGATTTTTGTGTGAGTATCTGTGTCCTGGAGGAGACTCAGGGGCAAAAGTACCAACTAACCTTCCAAAAAATAATCAGTCACTTCTTGATTCAGGTGGGGACACTATTCCTGGAGAAAAGAGAACGAAGGCTCTGTAGTTGAGTGGAATTAAGTAGCCACCAGACTCATAGAACACACAAGACTTCTTCATAGATTCCACCTTGAATTTGTCTGTCTTTAGACTCCTGGCTACCTCCACTACTCCAAACTGCCTTGCCTCTAATTCCTTTGTCTATTGCTAGAGCTGCTTGACTTCCCAAAGGGAACTTTCTTTATTCTGTGTTGGAATAGTCATAGCTGCTAGTAGCTTAGACTGTCAGCAGCGAAGACCTCATCTTCCCTTACATCCAGATCAACCCTGATCCCTGGGGGTAATTTCTGGCTGAGAAACCTGGCCAGTGTGGTCACAGGCTGGACCAGAAGGGAAATACTCCAGTTCTTATATGAAATTCATCAGCTGTTAAGTATCTCCAAATTTCCCTCTAATAGTCTCATTAGGGATCTGGAATCTGTCTTCGAAAAGGCAGCATCGTTCACCACTGACTTTTTGAGGAATTGCAGTGTCCATAGAATGGGGACCATAGCCAATTGTGGTTATAGGCTTACTTTAGGAGCAAAGAAACAAACTGAGCCCCAGTTCTGCTTTTCTAAGATGAGGAGAACAATAAGGATATGTGTGTGTGTCTAAAATTTTTATGTGTTGATCCACATTCAATGTTTCTATTAATATAACAATTCTGAGTAAAGCCAAAACATTTAAATTACTTTCCTTCCATATTCCAGGAACAGGTAACATAGGCATGAAGGCATGAATGGAAGAGAAGGAATAGAATGCTCAGAGTCTCTCCTCTGGTATGGTTCCTTCTGAGGAACCTGAGGTATGGTTGGAAACACAGTCTGAAGCAGATGCATTGTGTAAACAGTGGAGATCCATTGGTGGATGCTGAAGGGGACATGACACCGTCAGTTTCATGTTACATAAAAATACAATAATATCCAGTTATGGTACTCAGTACACACTATGTGGAAAATAAACTGTGCAATTTGTGGGCAGGGATGGGAGGGGGAAACTAGGGGAAAAATGAAAGGAAGAGTGACATTGTGCAGAAGGAAATGTACTCATCTGAAATGTGATATTGTAACCCCTCTGTAATACCTTGGTAAAACAATAAAATTATACTAAAAGTAAAATAATAATAAAGTACACAAGTGAAACCCTTGTGGTCAGATTAATAGGCAGGGTAGAACAGCAATCTGAAATTAGAGAACTGGTTGGCAGTGGCATTAGGTCTAGTGAGAGAGGAAATGGACCTGACTAGAGAAGGTTAGCTCAATGGGTGGTGATGTTGAAGGGTATAATCTTGTCCCCAGACCCTTCCACTGTTCTTCTGCTTCCTGACCATCACTGGGTCACAATTTTACCCTGCCACCATCAAGACTGACCAACATCAGGAGGTATTCAAGATATTCGGGGCTCCTTATGCATTCCAGGTGTTTCTATGTATTGCCGTTTTCCTTGCAGTTAAGTGAGGGCAGGTGACTCATCTGCCCTCACTCCATCACTTCTCTTGTTGCTTCTGAGATGACAAAAGCACACGTTGAAAGAGCAAAGTCACAAGATGGTGGCACAGAGATCTCTGAATTATCACGTGGCAGAGAGCCACTCTGGAGGTGACTCAGCCCGTTAAATCCCTAACAAGAAGCCTTGGCTATTTTAAGCTTCTACAATTTCTAACTTTGACAGCTGTAGCCACTACTGTTAATTATCCTGATGACTACAAAGGACCTGAACCATATCAAAACAGTAGGGTTGGGAAGGAGAAAAAGTATTAAAGAGATGAAATGCCAGGAGATGAAGACTGTTGTTGAAGATGAGAAATAGGAAGAAGTAAAGGATGACCCTCAGCGTTTCCTCTGAGAGCACGGGAGGATGGCAATATTAACCAAGACAGATGGGAAGGAAGGAGGAGACAACAGAAGGGTGTTTTGAGATTGAAGGGCTGCAAGAGCCGCTGACGGGAAGTTTCTAGCTGTGGAAGATGCCTGTCTGGCACCTAGGAATGGGGGCATACAGAAAGCCAGTTTGGAAGATATCCTCCTTGAGAAAGATGGGTGAGAAAAGAAAGGTCTGAGAGCAAGATGCAAGAACAAGGATAATCAAAGAGATAAAGGGAGAGGAATGGAAAGAAAATCCAGAATGTGTAGTGACTATAGCAAGGGAAAAGAGAGCCCAACTTGTGACCACAATGCTTTGTGGTGGCAAGTATCTCCCATGAGGCTAGTATCAGCCTTTGCCTGACTCCTTATGTTAACAGGTGCATTGTGGTCCTTGTGAATTCAGCGTTGGAATGTCAAAGTTGATATTGAAAGTGAATGTTGATGAGAAATGAAGTAATCTATTCACCTTCTTTAGAACTTTCTACCCAGACAGTATATAAAAAAGGAAAGCCCAAACTCTTATTCCTAGTTAGGACTGTGGTCTGTGTGTGAGGAAATCATTTGAAATGATCATCACAGGCATCCTTTCCAGATCTATTACCTAGGAAGTTTTGTCTTAATTCTAGAAATAGATCACACATGTGAAGAATGACTGGATCAACTGTTAACACCTCACCCCTTCCAGACATCACCTTTATAATAACAAGGTCATGGGGCCTGATCTCTGGGCCTGAGCACTGTCCCTCAGCTCTTCAACTAAAGGCTAGTGCTCTGCTACTTGAGCCACAACACCACTTCCAGTTTTTTATGCTTGTGGTGCTGAGGAATGAAACCCAGGGCCTCATGCATGCGAGCCACTGAGCCACCTTCCCAGAAAAAAGGAATGACTAGATGGCTGTAAGCACCCAGTGGAGGCTAAGTAATCCCAGGAGGATAAGTAAGTACCCAGTGGAGGATTTAAGTAATAAGTTGCTCTGAATGAAGACTGGAGGGAGGGATGGGAGAAGACTGGCTTGTAATTTGGGAGGGAAAATAAAGCCAAGGGAGACACTAAAGGTGAGCACCCTGTTGTGGTTGAGTGTGAAGTGTCTCCCTCAGGATCCAGTGGTAAAGGCTTCATCTCTGATGCCTTGTTCAGAGGTGGGGCTGTGCAGGGATGTGATTGGAGGGCTCTGGTCTAGTCCTGTGGAGGAATCCATCAATGACAGTGTATTTGAATGGAATCTTGAGAGGTGATGGGAACTGTTGGGGGCCTGGCTGGAGGAGGTTGGGTCGCTGGGGGTGAGGTGTTGAAGGGTGTATCTTATCTCTGTAGACTCTTCGTCTGTTTTTCTGTTTCCTGGCCATCATCAGGTCAGCAATTTTGCACCACCAAGTCCTACCGCCAGGATGTCCTCCCCAAACCTACCCAAACAGAATGGAAGGATGTATTGATGAATTGGAGGCATGGAAATCATGAGCCAAAATGAACTGATTTGCCTTTTAAATTGTCATAGCATTGAAAAATTGACTGCCCCAGGCTAGGAAGAGGGGTGTGTGTGTGTGTGTGTGTGTGTGTGTGTGTGTGTGTGTCCTGTTTTGACTAGTTCCTCTGCATTGAACACTCAGAAAATAATACTCAAACAGGGCCCTACTGAAATTATACAATACAATGCTTCGGAGCAGTTATTAGCTTTCCATCACAAATTCCTCAGTTTTCTATCACAATAGCAAATATGGAAGGTAACTTAATATATTTTAAAATAGTATTTAGCACATAGTTTTGAAGGTTTTAATTCAGGATCGACGGATCCTGATGCTTTTGGGCTGTGGCAAAATAGCCCATCAGGGAAGAAGTGCATGGCAGAGCAAAACTTAGTTCATGGCCAGGAAATGGGAGAGAAAAAAGGAGAGACCACCATCCCACTGTCCCCTAAGGTCATGACCTTAGTAACCTAAAGACTTCTTCTCACTTAGCCATGTTGCAAAAAGAAGCAATCTGTGTCACTTTGTTTATATACTTATATAGCTACATAAATACTACACCTGGGCTGGACAGGAGGCAAGGCCAGATAAGTAGGTCAGAGTCATGTTGTAAAAGTCTTGGAATGCCAGTATGAAAGACTCTGCTCTGTTCTATATGAACTCATGGAACATCGAAGGGCTTTGACCAAGTAGAAAGAATTGCATTGGAAGCTGGATGCCTGTGGCTCATGCCTGTAATCCTAGGAAGCTGAGATCTGGTATTGTGGTTCAAAGTCAGCCCAGGCAGGAAAATCTGGTGAGACTCTTATCTCCAATAAAGTTCTCAGAAAAAAGCTGAAAGTCGTGCTGTGGCTCAAGTGGTAGAGTGCTAGCCTTAAGCCAAAGAAACTCGGGGACAGTGCCCAGGCCCTAAGTACAAGCTCCAGGACAAGCACAAAAAATTGCATTGGAGAAATTACCCCACTAGAAGTCCAGATGGTAGTTGCAATAGACAAAATTATAGAGGAAAGGAGAAGAGCTAGGAAACTATAGTTTCCAGGCTTTAGGCCGTGAAGTTAGCTATGGGTATGGGAGGCAAATCGATTAGCAACTTGTAGGCTGTCTGTGATTAGAACAAACTCTGGTCAGTGGTGGAAAACCTGAAAGTCAACACTCATTTGGGTAGAGATGTGATTGCTTTTGCTTTGTAAATGTTGATTTGGGAAAGGTAGGGTAGATAATTTCATAAGAGGCAAGAAGCTGGAAGTTAGCAGCGTGGGACTGAAATATAAAAGTGTGTTTGGAACATAGCTAGATCAGAGAGAGGCGAAAGGGACCTCCCAAACAATGAAATTCAGAGAAAGAAAAGCAGAGGTGGAAGGCTGGGGCTTATGTGCTCCTATCTTTGAGTGCTGGAGAAGTGTTGCTCCAAAAAGTAATCACCCAAAGAGAAAGACAAGACACAGCAAACTTCCCGGGACAGAGGGCTAAGGGGTCACTCTGCCAAAGTGCCGAAGAGAATGGCACGGTGGGAAAAGCGCCCTGCAATCCGTTTTCTTCTCTGTCCTTGGAGCAGTTTCAGAACAGTAGCTGACTGAGATAGGTTAGGAAAGGTCAGGGCTGCCATGTGCTCGTTTCTGGAATCACCTTCTGGCTCTGCGAGAGGCGACCTTCAAGCTAGCTCCCCACAGAAAGCGGCCCACTCTTCTGGGAAGCACTCACAGGCAAAAGTCCTTGGCCGAAAGCTTCCAAGGAGCCAAGCAGATGGCAGCCCTGCCGACTGCAGCTGCAAACAACTTTGTGTTCAGTTTATTTCCAGGAGCCAGAGGAGCTCAGCGAGGGTTAACAGCTGTCTACCTGGAGGGACTGAAATGATCTCTGGGCCATCAAATCTTCCAACACAGATAGTGACTTAGCAATTTCTCCCAGAAGCTTCCTCTCTCTACCCAAGGAGGAGCTTTTGACCATTCAAAACAAATCAGTCATCAAAGCCTTTAATATGGACCTTGTACAAATGAAAGATACAATGAAACATGACTGTTGGTGCTTCCTTCTGAAAATAAATTTAATTATGTAATTGGACAAGATGTTTTTAATTCTTATTCTTAAAATAACAATCCCGAAGGGAAAGCTCTATCTTTTTTTCTTCTTCTTGAAATCTATGGCCTAGTCCATGGTGTTTAGCATATGAAATTTTGAGCATCAGCTAAAGTCACTGCCCAACTCTGCAGTGCTGCCAGACTTTTATGGAATTTATATGAATATTTAAAGGTAAATAACTGGTTATGAGAAATACATGGTTTGCATATGATGTCACAAATTGGTGTTAGGGTATTAGATAACAAATGCAGGGGTAATTCCACTGTACAGAGAGGTTCTTCGTCAGCATCTAGATTGAAAGTCACTCCTCCTAATTCCCAGTAGGCATGCCAAATAAAGACGCACATGGCTGGCCTTGACCTTTTACAGTCTATCTTAGCCACTGTCCCTAAACTGCTCCAAGGCTGAGGGTAAGAGAGTTAATTAGGGAATTCAGGAGACCTTCCTCCTGAGTGTTTACTCTTGAATCTTTTACAATCAGCACTGAGAGTCAGTTCATGGACACTAATAAACAGGATGGGAAGCACATGGTGAGCATTTGTCCCCTTTGTAAGATGCTTAGTGGCTCACAAGGACAGTGACTTAACGAACACCACTCATTATGAGACGATGAGCTGAGTGGTGTGTGTGTGTGTGTGTGTGTGTGTGTGTGTGTGTGTGTGTGGTGTGCTGGTATGGGGGGCTTGATCTCAAGGCCTCACACTCTCACTGGGTTTTTTTACTCAAGGCCAGTGCTCTATGCCTTGAGTTATAGCTCCACTTCTGGCTTTTTATTGGTGGTTAAGTAGAAATAAGAGTATCACAGATTGTTCTGAGCTAGCTTTGAACTACAATCCTCATATCTCAGTCTCCTGAGGATGTGAACCTGGCTTCTTGTATTGTTTTCATCATTGAAAATACCCCAAAGTTTCCAGCTCACGATGAGTACTAGTTGGTACATTTGGGTTGGTAAGATATGGTGATAGGTTTAATGGTGAAGTCCACAAGTGGAAGGAAACTAGGCCGAAGTAGCAAGCTGTGGCTAGAACCACGAATGGCCTTAAGGAGAATGATCATAACTGCAGGGGTGATTTCTGGTGAGGATGGATCTTTTGTGATATTAATGACCATTATCAGTATCTGGGATGGAGATTTGATGCCTAAGAGGAAGGAACTCTCACCAAGAGTATAATTCTAGAGTCAGATGAGATAAGAGGTGTGCTTTAGGCACATACGATTATGGTTTAGGCACAACTCTTGTTGTTGATATGTGCTATGTCATGGTCTGGAAACTTGGTAGTGGAGGGAAGTGCTGTTCTCACAAGGATTAGTCTAGCTCTCACAGAACCCTGTTAGTTCCTAGACTACTTTTTCCCTTCCCTTTTTCTTTTTAAGGAACAAGACTTGCCCCACGTTGGCCACCGATATCCTATTTCACCACATGATTTTTCCTCTCAAACCTACCATGATGTCATCTGCGGTATTGTGATGGAGTCAGGTTGCTACCAGGGTCCAAGCAGGTGGGGGCCTCACTACCTTGGGCTTTCAGCCCAGACAGCCATAAGCTACATGAGCTAATTGAAGCTATAAGGCTGGATTGCTGGTAAAGGACAGGCAATAAGAGTCATGGCTGGGCTCTAGTTTCTGTGAGAGTTTCTGATAGCATTTCAGAACTGGGGGATAGCATTACATTCCAAATGGGTAAGAGATTGTAGAAACATGTAGTTCCATTGAAAATAAGCAGGGAAACACACAGCTCTGTAGAATATCTTTAGGTACCGGAGATTTGCCGTACCCTGGGTTCTGAGTCTCTGAGTCATTCAGGGTGTGTGTGTGTGTGTGTGTGTGTGTGTGTGTGTGTGTGTGTGTGTGTGTGTGTGTGTGTGTAGTTGGAGGGAAGGTATGACAAACTGGCATGTCAGTGTTCAGATTCATGAGTAGACACATGTATCTAGGGCATAAAAATAGGGGAAAGTAAAGAGACTTTGGACCCTGGTAGATCCCATTCATAGCCTCAACTTAAAAGAAGAAATGTGTCCTCATCCACGAAAGCACAACCATAGTAACAGCTTCTTTTCTGTCTCTCTTTTTCTTTTTTTCCTTCTTTTTGTTCTGATACTAAGGTTTGAACTCACCTGCTTCTGTCACTTGAGCCACACTTGAAACTCCAGCATTTTCTTTAAGTGAAATGAAGAGCCTCACAGACTTTTCTTCATTGGCTGGCTTCAAACTGTGATCCCTAGATCTCAACCTCCTGAATAGCTAGGATTACAGGCATGAAGCAAGGGTACCTGAAAGTAACAGCTTCTTGAGGAAGTACTTTGAAGAATAAGGAGCAAGAAATTATGGAGTCCTAAAAATTTGAACACATATTGAATATCAAAGGCACCAGTAAAACCCATTTTACTTTTCCTTGTGTCAAAATTTTCAAGAAGTTAGAACTTTTGTTTTCCTTCCTAGCTAAATGAAAATGGAGCTTACTAAGTTTTAAATTTGAACCCTGTCCCACTAAAATAATTCTTGACATATATTTTACAAGGATACATTTCACTGTAAAATGCAATCTGGTTTTGAAAATGTTCATTTGCTTCTGGAAGACCACGTTTTTTTTGGGAAACCTGTTTCCTCACCCCCAATACAATTATTATATCTTGCTAAATTTATCAGCTTCGCAAATCTTATAAATTTACTTCTGGAGACTATATCCACTATCTCTTGGGTGACTCTTGGCAGCTCTTATTTTCAGCTTTCTTCTCCAAGTTTGGTTCCTGAATCATCTAAACCACAAGGATGATTTTATTAGATCTCTCTGAGAATTTAAAAACCAATTCGCCCACTCCAACAATATGATTGTGGAGACTTGATGTTTTGGTTGATCTTAACTATGAGAAGAATGGAACTTTTTATGGGCCATAGCTTCAAACTTTGGCTTATAACAGAGCAGGAATTTCAACCGAGCAGGGAAGATCCTATCCACAAACAAAGGCAGCAAATACCCTTTGCCCCAGCTTTGTGTGGGAAAAGGCATAGCATTAGCATAAAGTGAATTTCATGCCAAAACTTTGTAAATATCTTATGCCTTATGCTAAGTAAACCCTAATCACATTGCATATTTCTTATGTAACCTCAGCTGTTTATGGGGGTTGGGAAGGAAAATATGATTAACTCCAAGCAGAAAATTTGGGCTTCAAACTTCCCAGCCAGTCTTGTGCCTTATTTTTTTTCTGCTTACTATAGAGATAGCATATAGACACAGGAAAGTCTCCACCAAGAACTTCCCAGCAATGAGTAAATATTGTGCATAAAGCAAAGGAAGCTGGCCACATAGTGAAGCATGAAGTATTCAGTACCCATAAGAGAACAGAGAAGGACACCTATGGTCAAATTATAGTGTGTACAAAGGATTTTAATTCAACTAAAGAGCCTCAATGTTCTTCAATAAATTTTCTTTAATGTTAAAGTATGGTGTTTGTGTAGCTTATTTTTGTTTTGTTTTGTTTTGTTCTTGTCAGTAATGGGGCTTGAACTCAGGGCCTGGCTCTATCCCTGAACTCTTTTTGCTCAAGGCTAGCACTATACTACTTTAAGCCACAGCACTACTTCTGGTTTTCTGGTGGTTAATTGGAGATAAGATTCTCATGGACATTCCTGCCCAGGCTGGCTTTGAACTGGGATCCTCAGATCTCAGCCTCCTGAGTAGCTAGGATTACAGGCGCACGTGAGCCACCAGCATCCAGTTTGTGTAGTAATTAATCACAGCAACAATAAATCTCTGGTTGCTTTGCATGGCAAGTTAAAGAATCACTGCCTGAGTAGGCGTGGTCGTCATACTCTATAGCTGACCTTGTAAGAAGACTCGCTAGTTACAAATTTTGGATACAGGGAGAACACATTCTCCCTCCTAGAGAAGGCACTGTGCTGCTGCTTGATTTTCATTTAAATTTTTGGTAGGAAATAACATCTTCTAGAGTGTATGTGGTCCCAATATACTGCTCCCTAAATTTCAGTGGCTTGACCTGACCAAGATCTGCCCTTGTGTATATAAGATGCACTGTGGGTTAGTAGGCTTGCCTCCTACTTGAGGTGACATTTTTGGGAGTGCATGGTCTCCAGGGTTGTCATGAAAGGGAAACTGTGAGTCATAGAAGATACAAGAAGTTGTTGTTGTTGTTGTTGTTAATCCTGGGGCTTGAATTCAGGGCCTGGGCACTGTCTGTGAGCTCTTTGGCTCAAGGTTAGCACTCTGCTACTTCGAGCTATGGCTCCACTTCCTGTTTTCTGGTGATTAATTGGAGATTAGTGTCTCAAGGACTTTCCTGCCTAGGCTGCAACCACAATCCTCAGATCTCAGCCATCGGAGTAGCTAGGATTATAGGTTAGAGGTATTGGTGCCTGGCTCCAGAAATGTACTCTTTAAGTTATGTAACCATAACCACTCTGTATATCACCTTTATAATAATGAAATATGCATGAAAGAACAAAAACCAAAACCAAAATCAAAACACAAATGAGGCTTCATGGTACTCTACAACATTCTAACTTCTGATTAGATGGGCTTAAATTTAGAAGAGTCAAAAATGCACATAATTTAGAATTAGGAATATATAGGGATGAAACATATTATTAACATGAAACAATAACTGGTTTAAATAAAATAAAAACTAAAATGAAATTTATGTGGAGAATCTCAGATTTTTCTTCTGCTCTTAGAATTCAATAGTTCCCTTGAGCCTAGTACCTTCTGTTGAAAATCACAAAAAAAAGAAAGGTTTTAAATTAGGTTTATTCTAATTATTTCATCATGGGAACCTTTAAGGGCAATGATAACCATTTCGTTCACAGATATATGCCAAGTACTAGAATATAATAGGGACTCAGTAAACATTGCTAAATGAAGTCAGAAGTAATCATAGAGAGAATGAATGGGAAATGAAATTGTGTTTGTATGGATTTTGATTTTCTCTTAGAGAAAGACCCTACACTTTCAAAAAAAAATCTTTTTTTTTTTTTTTTTGAATTCTTGAATGTAGAGCCTGGGCACTGTGCCTGAGCTTCTTTTGCTCAAGGCTGGAACTCTACAACTTGAGCCACAGCGCCACTTCTGGCTTTTTCTGTTTATGTGGTACTTAGGAATCAAACCCAGGGCTCAATGCATGCTAGACAGCCACTGTACCGCTAAGCCACATTCCCAGCATTCCCCCTCCCAATTATCTTTAAGTAATTGTTCAAGGGGTTTCAATTCAATAAGTCATTTTATGAGTACGATGCATCTTGATCAATGTCCCCTTTTCTAACATTCTCCTGGCTCCATTCCCCCAATCTCATCCATCCTCTCAACTTATCTGGTCCCATTGTCACAAATGTACATTGAATATTATGGCTGTATATATCTATATCTATATCTATCTATCTATACCTAAAACTACACTTTTTAATCCTTTGGGTTGTTTTCCTCTAATTTTTTTCATTGGTATAATAAATGTGATAGAAGTAAAACTACACTTTTTAAATGAGCTAAATGTCTCACCAAGTGAACATTCTCTGACATACCGCAGGACAGGGGGTGGGCGGGCTTTTCACTTGTGCTGGTACTAGGGCTTGAACTAAGAGCCTGGGCACTGTCCTTTAGCTTTTTCACTCCAGTTTGATGCTCTACAACTTGAGCCACAACTTCACTTCTGGCTTTTTGGAGTTTAATTGGAAAAAAGAATCTCATGAACTTTCCCGCTTGGGATGGCATCAAACCGCCATCCTTGGATCTCAGACTTTGTACCTAGGATTTTAGGCATGAGCCACTGGCACCTGGCTCTGACTCTGTCTTTTGAAGGTAGTAAGGAGGCAGATCCTGAAAGATGGGGGCCTACAAGAAAAATTCCGGCATCTGTAGAAGCATGTGCCAGGTGGAACCATGAGGAACAAGAACACTTCCAAATACATGCCGCCCAAGGCCAACCTTGGTTGGATGCACAAGAGCCATTTCCCCAGCAACAACAAAATCCTCCTTTGTCAAATTGCTCTGGCTCCTTCACTGTGTGCGATGTGGCAAGGAAATAAGTCATTTTCCTGATGTGTGAGCTCACTGCTTATCTGCACTCAGTACACCGGCATAATACCCTCCTTTACCCCCTGCCGAGTGACTCCCATTAGTACACAATGTCATTTCACAGCAAGCACTTGGGGGAACTTTCTGGAAGCATTTTAGGTTGAAATAGCGAAGGAAAAGGTAGCACAGACCTGGTTAATTTCTGAATATTGAACTGTTGGAATTACAGTGAGATGACAGGGTTCATCAGGAGGATTTATTTTTTTGGGCCTGTGGCCTAATGAATTGGAAAATATTTTCCTATGTCTTTCCCTTCAGCTCTAAATTAAAGTGACAAGTTTTATTAAAAATGTCATTTTTACATATTAATGCGTGAGTGATGGTATGGCACCTATGACAGTAATGTTGTCTGGGTGAAACATTCTCATGATCTCTCTCGTTGATTTTCATTCCATTTAGAAGTGAGAACACAGAATGAAAAAGTATCTATAGAAAGCTTTATTATGTGTATACGTTTCCCAGATACACTGTGTAAATGCATGGCGATTTTATGTGACGGCTCATATATACATCTGCCCAGGCATTGTGTTTGGAGATGTAATTGACTAAACTCATTCTGTGTTGGAGGTGGATGGGGGAAAAAGAAAAAGAGAGAAGGGGGAAGGAGAGGGAGGGAGGGGGCGAAGAGTAAAATAAAATCATTTTTGTATCATATTCATAGCAATACAATCATCCCAAATGGAAATGACCAGACAACTAACTGAGGAACAGTGAATCAACTCTAATTTATGTGGACACCTAACCAAAGGACAATACTGAGAAATTCCTCCTCATCCCCTTCTCAGATATTTATTCTGCCACCATTATGTTTTACACATCATGGCGCAATGGCACGGAACAGTGCCTATACACATTTGCACTGAAGAAATTCTTCTAGAAAGTATGAGTCACCCACAGTAAATAAACCCCAAAATGCTAAGCAAATATGAGTGCGAAATTATCTGATGACACTGAAACAATTTTCAGGGTTAAAAAATCAAAAGATTAAAAGGAAGAATCTAAATTATTAGACAAGATAGTCCTTAGCTGGGTATGGTGATTCATGACTCTAATCTTAGCTCCCTGGGAAGTAAAGACTGGAAAGATCATAATTCAAGGAAAACTTGAGCAAAATGTTCATAAGATCCCATCTTAACCAAAGAAAAATTTGGATATAGTCAGACTAACTACTTGGGAAGTGCAAACAGATCACGATACAGGCTGGCTTGGGCATCAATGTAAGACCTTTTCTGAAAAACTAACTAAAGCTAAGAAGAACAAGGCCGTGGTTCAAGCAAAAGCAACTGCCTAGCAAGCAAAAAGTCACCACATTCAAAACTTATTACTTCAAGAAAAAAAAATGAATGGACAATTCCTGATTAAGACAAATGTTGAATTATAGCTATGTCTATATCCTATCTATCTATCTATCTATCTATCTATCTATCTATCTATCTATCTGTAATCTACACAGAGTGACTGTTTACTACATGTTAACTGTATTTGTGTTAACTCTATAGCAATATTCATTCCTCTATATTTATCTGTCTCCATTTGGCTAGATTTTATCCTTGCTCTTTCTAATCAATTATCTGGAAACTGGACAGGCATCAAGAGTATGACATAAAAAGAAGACAATGAGACTTATATTCAACCCATCTATTAAGACCAGATTTTGACAGTACCAATGTTATCAATTGGATTAGTGAATTTATCAAGTGTCAGTGATTACTTGATCCAGGGGAACTTTTCTCTGCCAAGGACCACTTGGATATTGAATTATCATTTGATATCTGTACACAACAATCAATGTAGGTAGACAAGCTGAAGGAAGTCATCAAAGAGCTCATGTCTGTTCTGTCATGGACCAAATGATGTCATGGGCCTTATATGGCCCTCTGGAAGTGTCTCATTAAAATGATTATAAACCAGAAGTCTCCCATTGGGACTGAACTAGAATTCCATTCTTGGGCCTACTACTTTCTAAGTAGTATACACATTTTTGAGAGTATTTCATTCATTGTTTTAGCTTTGACCAATCTGTTTTAGTCCATTTGGGTTGCCATACCAAAATATCATGAAGCAGTAGTTTATAAATAACACAAATTTGCTTACAATTCTGGAAACCAGGACACCTAGGATGAAGGTACCATCTGGTTGGAAATCAGGTAAAGGCTAGCTTTCTGGTTCACAGACAGTATCTTCTATCTAGATCTTTACATGGCCAGAGCGGGCAATGTGCCTCAAGGGAGTGAAAAGCCAAGTGAGAATGAGTTCTCTGGAGTCTCTTTCCTAAGGATGTTAATCCCTCTTGAGAGTGGTAGGCCGAGATAAGTAAAGAACCATCAGTAAATAATACCTATCTTATTCACCATCCAATGGTCTTATATCTAAATACCATCATCTTTGAATTTGAGTCTCAGGTTCTGGGAGATCAGAACCATTTAGAACATGGCAATAAACCCCAGTGCCCCTAATGCTGTAGCTGTAACCTCTTGCCACCACTGAATGCTCCGCTAATTGTGTGGACCTGGTAGTCATCATCTGAAGCTCAGCATGTCCAGTGAAATTCCACTTTTGCTCTCTGAGGTCTCTTTTAAGTCTATCAATCTAGGAGTATTTTGTGTAAAGGCATTCCATATCTTTGTAGCTGTCAAAGTTACAATCCCTCTATCAGCCTCCATAGCTAATGTTTCATTAAGCTTCTGTAAATCTACCCCCTCTCCAAACTATCAAAGACATCCCTTCCTCTTCACCCGCCCTGCAGTACCTTAGTTTACAATACTATCTTTTATCCAGACTATTGCAACAGCATCTACTTCTTCTCACTTTAACTTGAAACTATGTGAACCTACATTTTAACTTCCTGCAAATATAATTTTTCCAGGGAACCAATTTAATCCAGTCATTTCCTTACTTCAAACCTTGGGTAGATAATCTTTTGCAAAGAAATTACAATCTCTCTACCACCTTCCTCTCCCTTACCAGAACGTTGTGCCCTATCTACTTAAAAAATGCTTGGTTTGTTATATGTTGGGACATTATACGTGCAGGATTCTCTGATTGGAATGGATATGATTTTCCTTTGTTCTCTGATGGAAGAATTTTTCCAGGGCAACTTTCCAAGACCCTTCCATGTAGAGTGAATAGTTCTGTTCTTCAGTTTCTTAATAGTGTACTGATTATACATATTTACATACAGAAGTTAATGGAGGACACCTCAGGACAATGAGCTCATTTGTTCAGGGTAAGCAAGGGTAAGATTAACATTTATCTAAGCGCTTGGCATTTATTAGGTATTTACTAGATATTCACCTTATGGAGTGAAGAAATGATGTGATGAGTGGCTACTTAGCTC
Organism: Dipodomys ordii; assembly: GCF_000151885.1. NCBI lineage: Eukaryota > Metazoa > Chordata > Mammalia > Rodentia > Heteromyidae > Dipodomys > Dipodomys ordii. The sequence continues at coordinate 2,531,294 of NW_012267377.1, read as the reverse complement.
TTCTTGAACTGTGTGTGTGTACATGTGTGCCAGTACCAAGTTTTGAGCTTAGGGCCTTGCCCTCTCCCTTAACTATTTTGCTCAAGGCTGGCAGTCTACCATTAGAGCCACATAACCACTTTGGCTTTTTGCTGTTCAGTTGGAGATAAGAATATCTCAGATTTGTCTGCCTAGGCTGGCTTGAAATCATGATTTCAGCCACCTGAGTAGCTGTGATTATAGGTATGAGCCACAGGAATCTGGGTCTTCTTGATTTTTTGAGATAGTAGATAACAGAGAATGTGGTACAGTGGATAAAAGCATTTTTCAGATTAGGGAAAAGTCACAGCCATGTCAATATCCAGATTGTGTTTCAGATTGTGTTTTGTGTTCTAAGAGATAAATCAATTCCCCCGAGACTCCAACTCATCAGTTTTTGAATTATTAACAAAATATATCATCCCTCTGGCCTTGAGTTGATAGTGTCATGACAGGATTTTATACTCATAGCCTGTAATTGTTAAGGAGTAGCCTAAATTCAATGGAAAGAATGTAGCTAGTATACAATATTTTGTAGTTCAGACAAGATCCCTTATACACTTAAAATTCAGTGCATTCTGAGTCTGTTTTATTGTTGAAACGTATGTATCTAAGATAAAAGCATGTATGAATTTAATCTCCATAAAAGGAATTACAAACATGTTTGGAAAAAATGTTACAAAACTATGTGTTTCATGTCTTTAAATATGGTTTCATTTACTTTGCAAAATACTTTCTTTTAAGAGTGTCATAATTTGAACAAAAAGAAGAATACCTAAAAGCTGAAATGATACTGAAAGAGAAGGAATTTGTAAGACCCTAGGAGCTATTCCTGTCAGAATGCCAGTGACCTAAAATATATTTGCATGTGTTGTCTTGCCCATCCAATGAAGAGGGGGTTTTCAGATGGAATAGCCCCGCCATCTTCTAAAAGATTGTCATTCTGAAACAAAGCCCAGTAGTTGAGTAGTTCAGAAGGATAGGCACTGGCCTTCCCCAGAGGTAACTACGTGTGATTTGAATGCCAGTTTCATGTGGATCTTTTGTATGAGAACCAGATAGAAATTCTCAAGACCATTTCACATCAGTGTGTCTATCTAGGAATGCCATTAACCATTTATCTTAGAACAGCATGACTAGCCCAAGTTGTCCACCCTTTGGGTAGAAAGCAGGACCTTGAGAGAAGCAACATGGAGCAGTGTCAGCTAGAAAGAACAGACACTGAAACAATTTCAGTTAAAGCTTTTTCATTAAGCAAGGTATTGGTATCTCATGCTTGTAATCCTAGCAACTCAGGAGGCTGAGGTTTGAGGATTGTGGTTCAAAGCCAGCCTTGGCAGGTAAGTCCATATGATTTGTTATCTCTAATAAACTACCAAAATAATAAAAGGCCAGAAGTGGAGCTGTGGCTCAAGTGGTAGAGCACTAATTAGTCTTGTGCAAAATTTAAGCCTTACAATCAGCATCCCCCGCCCAATCCTTCTTATTAAACCACAACGGTCTTAGTAAATGGATACCATTGAAGGGGTATCCTTATACTCCCATTTCACTTTATCTTCTGTCTCTGTCTTTCAGAAGTGGTAAGACTGTTTCTTAAAAGAGTCTTTGTGCTCACAAATTGATACGTTGGATTCACACTCCCTTGTACAATGACTTAAAGATAATAAAGAAAAAATAGAGATTCCATTCATTTTTTAAAAAAATCAAATAGTGATTCTTGATTAAAACAGAATAACCCCCTCCCCTTTTTCTGCTTTGGCTACTTTCTCCACATTTATCTTCTTGCTCACCCTAGTTTTGATGTTTTACTGTTTTCAAGACTTCTCCATCTCTGACATGCCCCAATTTTGGGGGCCTCACCCTCAAGACTTAACCACTTCCTAATGCATCCACACCCCTTGCAAGCACACTGGAGATTAGATTGCCAGGTGGGAATTCGGCAGGGACAGCATTCCGACCACTTGAGGCTGACATTTCCCCCATTGTATTGTGGGTAAAGTGAGACAGGAAGTTTATATCACCTGTCAGATTCCATATGCCTACTCAGATACAGAGACTGATCTCATTGTCTGACCATAAGGCAGGTGTTTTAACCCATGTTTGTTGTTATGTCCTTTGGTTTGGGAAAAGAGTACTGGTACTCTTCATTTTATACTACTAAAGCCCATTTATAAATGTGATCAGACCTAGATTTATCTTAAGTTCTTACAGTAAGTTTAAAAAATTTAAATATTCTTCTTAGTGACATCTAGTTTTCCCAGTACATTTATTGAAAAGTTTGCTCATTCTCTACTGTGATTTTTTTTGGCATTGTACCAAAAACCAATTTCCTGTACACACATGGATTTGTTTCTGGGTTTTTTGCTCTGTTCCATGAATCTGTGTGTTGAGATCAGGTTTTATGATGGCTCTATCTTTGTCCATTTTGCTTAATATCTGAAGTTTTTTACTTGTCCTGCATGAATTTTAGGGTTGTTTCCTTCCTTCCTATTTCTGCCGATAATGAAGCCTTCACTAAATTTGTAAATTATTTGTAAATATTTAGCAATGTCATTTCTTCTAATCCATGAACATGAGATGTCTTTCTATTTTTAGTAAATGAGATTTTTTTTTGTAATTTTCATTCACTCCCTTTGTTAAATTGGTTTTTATTTGTTTAACGCTTAGCTTAGTGGCTTTCTTTATTTCATCCTCAAGAAGTTTCTTATGAATATATAAAAAGTCAACTGATTTTTGTGTGGTTATTTGTTGGTTTGTGTATCAATACTGATATGATAGTCTTTTGGTAAGGTATTTCGATTTCTTTTTATTTCATTTCCTTTTCTTTTCCTTTTCGGAGATACTAACCTCAGGGCTCTGTACTTGCAAGCACTCTACTGCTTGAACCATGACTCTAGCCTTTTGTGATTTCATTTTATTTAGAAGAGAAGGTCTTTTACTTTTGCCTAGCCAGACTTGAGCTGCAGTCTTTCTGTATTGACCAATCAAGGAGCTGGAATTATAAACATGAATCAGTAAACGTAGCTTGTTGATTTTGAGAAAAGCTTTTAGCTTACTGTCGCGTGTGCAGTCCTCCTTTGATTCTGGGATTACAGGCATGAGCCACTATAACCTGGCAGTATTTCAGTTAAGGAAGAGTAAGTGTTCAGTGACACAGTAGTGGACTAGAGTTTGTGAGCAATTTCTTGTGTGTTTTATGAAGAACTAGAAGAAAAGAATTCAAAGGTTCCAAACTGAAAAAGACAATAAGGATGGAAATTACCCTAAGCTGATTAATACACATTATATGCATGTATAGAGTTACCACATTGTACTCTGTAAATATATACACTTACCACACATCAATTTAAGAGAACAAATAGAAATTAGAAGCTCTACATGAAGATGGAATGCCGCCTTACCCACAGGGCCTAACCATGGTCCTTGGTTGTAGGGCTTGAACTCAGTGCTTGGGAGCTGTCCTTGAGCTTTTTCATTCATGGCTAGTGTTCTACCATTTCAGCCATAGCTCCACTTCTAGTTCTCTAGTGGTTAATTGGAGATAGAGTCTCAAGGACTTTCCTGCCTGGGTTGGCTTTCAACCACAATCCTCAGATATCAGCCTCATGAGTAGCTAGAATGACAGGTGTGAGCCATTGGCACCTGGCACCTCATTGTTGTAATAATTTCTTTTTGCCTGTGTGGGATAAGGCTAGAGGGATAAGGAGAGTCAGATACATCACAGCTACCACTGGGCATTGGGCAGATGTAACAGGCAGTACTACTGTTGTTCATATAACTAAAAGTCCAGAGCACAAAGACCTGTTTGGCCAGGCTGCGCGACAGAGACTGGACTAGACTGTAGACTGAGATTCTTATGAGTCGTTAGGGGAAGATTCTGTAGTAACATGAGAGTAAGCAGGCCTTCATTTCCTGTGGGAGGGTTTGGCTGGTCTGTTGAATAATTCTATAGCTGCAGGATATTGAAACCCACTAATCAGTTAAAACACTAACTGTGCCTGTCTCTGTGATAAGGAACATTTTTTTTCTACTATCAAGCCTTATCTGCAGGAACAGAGTGGGATTGGAGCACCCAGTGAGGCCGGATGAGGCCTTTCTGTTTTCACCAGATAGCGAGACAGGACATAAAATTGAGCTTTGCTTTGGGGTCTCATGTCACACCACGTACTCACCTCTATGTTTTATGTTTATTAAACTCATTTGCAGAAACGAGGTCCTGGAATATGTATCTAAAGTCTTTCAAGTGTTCATGGAAGCGGGGTCTGAGGGCCCTAAGCCAATTACACAGCTTCACTTGCTCGTGGTAAAGATGCACACAGCCACGTCAGGTGTGCAAAGAGCTTGGCCTGCGGTTTCCCATCACTGCGCTCGTGACCCTCCTGTTAAGATCCAGCCAGCCACTTGCTGTGAGATTCCTCATGAAATCCAATAAACGCTAAACTCTCACAAGTTCTATCCAATGACCTTCCATTCAGCTTATACAGCGTGTCCCATCACCTCCCCTCACTCTTTTGAGGAAGAAGAAAGTAGATGGTTGCAGCTTTAGGGGCAAGAGCCTCTCCTCTCTCCTCCCTTCCTCTTCCCTCCTCTCCTTTCCTTCCTTCCTTCTCTGTCTGTCTCTGTCTCTGACTCTCTCTCTCTCGTTTATGCCTGTGCTGGAGCTTGAACTCAGGTTCTTGTACCTGGCTTTTTCACTCAAAGCTGGTGCTCTACCACTTGAACTATAGCTTCACTTCGAACTTTTTGCTGGCTAATTGGAAATAAGAGTCTTAGGGAGTTTTCTGCTTGAGCTGGCCTTAAACCGTAATCCTTAGATTCCAGATATCTGAGTAGCTAGTATTACAGGTGTCAGCCATCAGCACCAAGCTTAGGACTTTATTCTTGCCTGGCACTTTTTGGATTCCTTCTTTGGCTTTTGAGCAACTAGTGTGTGTGTGTGTGTGTGTATGTGTGTGTGTGTGTGTGTGTGTGGTGTGTGTGTGTGTGCAGTACAGTGCAGGGAGTTGAACCCAGGGCCATACAAGCACTCTGTGCAAACTCAACAAGCATTCTCCATGTGTGCACATCATCCTTTGTAGAGGTTTAATGGTAGCATCCTTGAAGCTACCTTCCTTCTGCCCCCCACATGCTCAGCTGAAGTCTCCCTCCTCCAGCACCGGTCCTTTTATTCCCACTGTCCCAACAGAGTCTTCTCTCAAACACTTTGCAGATGACTTAAGCTTCTTTACACTCCATCCACGGCCTCTCATAGATGGTCACCCCATCCACCTCTCATGTGGAGAGGCCCTGAGGCTCCCGAGAGCTCCCAAGAACTCTTGGGCCCACTTCAGATTCTTGATCATTGGTCAAGGAGAAGGACAGTTCAGTTTTTACCTCCACACAGATTCCCAAGCTCTGAGGGCTCAACGCATCTCCTGAGCTGTGATTCTGTGCACCTCCAACCTCCAGTTCAAAGAAGACTGCAGTCCTCATCCCACTCAGACACCTGGGAGCCTAAGCCTGGTCCTCCAGGTCCTGCCTGCCTGGGTGGGGATGGCAGTGTTGGGGGAAGGAGGGAATGTCCCTGTGTTCTGTGTTTCTCTGGATTCACTTCAAAGAAATAAATTATCTTCCTTTCTACTAAAACTTACTATTCTTTTTTTATAGCCTATCTGGGGATGATTTAGGATGGCTTAGATACTGTTTAGTAAGTCCTGTAGAAAGCATCCCATCTAGTGCCTCCCTTTGGAATGTAATGGTACTTAAAAAGCCATTAGGTTAAGCTGGAGCTTTAGTGAAAATCCCCAGACGAGAGCAATTGTTCCATTCCACAACCTCTGTGGTGACGACTGATATCCAGCCAGGGGTTTCCTATTTGGATCTCTCTGTGCTGCCATTTTGTGAACCCTGGCATCCATGGTCCAGTGGAAACAGAACATCAGAACTGGGCTTTACTTGCACAGAACTTTTCTTTCCTTCTCCAAACAGCTCAGATTCACGACGGAAGGCAATGCCCTGTGATTTCAGGGGAGGAAGAGACAGTTCTGAGTCAACAAAGTAAAAATAAATAAATAAGAAAAAGGGGCTGATGGCCAGCTAAGAGTTTTCTTCAGGTTCTCTCAGATCATGAGTGTTCATTCTTGCCATGACAATATCAATAGAGGTTATAATTGAACTGTCATAAGGTGGAAAAAATAAAGTTCTCGGAGGTGTTTTTATCTGAAGACTTCCAAATGCTGTAGTTTCCCAGGTAGTTGGGGCCAGCCTCAGCATTGTAATATTTGGAGTCAAGGTTACCACTGCATGCTGTGTGTGAGACTGAGTTACTGTGCCAGTTTTATGTTACTTCAAAAAAGTACCTGACAACAAGTTTAAAGGTAGAAGTTTTATTCTGACTCACAGCTTAAGAGATTTCAAACTATGGCCTCCTGTCCCTGTAGCTTTGGTCCTGAGGCAAGGTTGAGCATCACACTGGAAATTGGGGACAGTGAAACATTGTTCAGCTCATGGCAATCAGGAAGTCTGGGGCATGATATAAGAAGTGACCAGAGCAAGATATGACCCCCAAAAACCCCCTCTCCCAACAAAGTGACCTACATTCTCCAGTTGGGTCCCACCTCCAGAAATTTCCAGCACCTACTCATGTGATACCCCAACAAAGGACAAAGGCTTGAGCATAAGAACCTCTTGGGGACATTTGCACAGAGGAGGCTTCAATAATGGGTGTTGTTTGGTGTTTTTGCTGTAGTTTATAGAAAATTGGATGGGTCATGTCTCAGATCTCTGGAAAAAATGTCTACATAAGTATACAGGTGGACCCATTGCAACAAGGAGATGTACAAAATGCTATGTTGAAAATGAACTTTACAACTTTGGCAGGGGAGGGGAGTGTAGTCGTGGAGATGGGAAGGCAGGGTGCTAGGGGAAAAACAAAGGAGGAGGCAACAATGCTTGAAAAGAAATGTACTCATTACGTTGCTCATGTAATTGTAACCCTTCTATATGGTATTTTCACAATAAAAAGCTTATTTAAATAAAGAAAATAATTAGCTACCTAAGATGTAAATCTTTATTTCAGTTTTTTTTTTAAATTGAGTAATCTGTTCAAAGGTTGTCCCCATGGTTTATACCAGACCTGTTGAAAGGCTTTTGGAATAAAAGAAGGGAAGAATGAATTCCTCTCTCAAAAACTGTACCTTTTAGCCTGGCCCTGGGTGCTGGTTCATATGTATCTATGCTTCTCAGTAGGCTGGGATGTATAGAATCATGGTTTCAAGCCAGCCTGGGCAGAAGAGTTCATGATACTTCATCTCCAAACAACTGGCAAAAAAACAGGGCTTGAGGTATGGCTACCATGATCAAATACCAGCCAAACAAGGAAGCTGAGCAAGCCCAAAGCCCTGAGTTCAAAGCCTATTAGTGTTAAAAAGAAGAAAAAGCAAAAGCAAAAGCAAAAGAGTGTACTGTTTGGAGGGGAGAGAGGCAAACAAGTAACTATGATAAAAGAATGCAATAATATTCTGAGATATGCAGGGATACCCTGAGAACAGCCAGAAGGAACCAAATCTGCTTTGGAGAGAAAAACCATTTGAGCTGATTTATTAATACCGAGGAACATTTTATTCATTAATTTGTTTGATTCAAAAGCCGTGCTCATTCTACTTGTGGTCAGAGTATCTTTCTTATCTATCGATGTATAAATATATTAATATGTTTATATATGTATAAATATAGAATATATTTATAAAATAATATGAAAATATGTATATACATATGTACACATATATATGTATATGTACATGTATACGGATGTATATACATGTATACATGTATATATGTATACATATGTATATATAAATATGTACATGTATATGTATAGATGCATAAAAGTATCTCTAGTACAAAAGAGCTTCAGTTCAACATGTCAGTTTGTGAGTTCTTGATCAATGTCATCCCTTCCACCTTTCTCCCCATCTTTCCCAACCACACCCATCCCCACAGGTTACCAGGTTCTATTTTCAAATCTCTGCATTGAATATTGTGACTACATTTTCCCACCCTTCCTATCTCCATTCATCTGCCCCTCTCCTCCCCTTGACCTCCTTCCATTGGATATAATACATTCCAGCTTCCTGGTATTCATTGTGTTAAAGTGTAAGTTGTTCAGAGGAGTTGTGGCATTGGAATTTGAGGCTGATCTTAAAGGCTGCAGTCTGAGAGAAAGGCAGTAAATGGCTAGGCTAGGGGAGGCATGTGGTCCAACACCAGCAAGAAGGTTCCTAGACATGCTGAGGGGGGCCTCACATTGACTTCTTTGAATAATTAGAGGTTTTTAACTGAAAGTCAACTGCAGCTAATTGAAGTGGAGGATGAAAAGAAGAAATGCTTTCTGTCATCAATGTTTAGGGATAAAAATAATTGTCCTAACCCCAGACCTCTTGATCATGTCCTTAGACTGAGAAACCACACCCTGGATGAAATTCAGTGAAGACTGGCAGCCATGCCACCCACCACAGACCTGATTAAAGCCTCCGTGGCTGCAGCTTGCCCCAGAGATGACATTATAACAGCAACGGATGGACATCCCAATTCAGAGAAGAGGAAAAAAATCACTTCTCAAGTGCCTGGGTTTTTAGCACAGTTCCAACTCCTGGGAGTTAGAGTTAGAGTTACATTTAGTCTTGTAGCCTTGGCCAACTTTTTGGTCTGAAAGCCAAAATGATGATGATGATAATAATCAATGAAAATAATAATAAATGAAAAAAGTTTAGTTTCAAAAGTTTAACAGAGGACTGGGAAGGTGGCTCAGTGGTACAGCGCTTGCCTCACAAACAGAAAAAGCAGGAAGGGGCGCTGTGGCTCAAGTGGTAGAGCACGAGCCTTGAGCTGAAGAGCTGAGGGACAGAGCCCAGGCCCAGAGTTCAAGCCCCATGACTGACAAAAAGGACAAATAGGCTCCTTGGAACCTAAGTCTGTCTTACAAAATAAGAATAGGATTTCAATGAATTATTTAAATTAATCAGAAGCACACAGATTACTATTATTTTATTTCTACCAAACTACTTGTGCATTAAAAAGTCAAAGGAAAATTTCTTTGCTGAAATATTTTTTAAACCCCAAATTTCATGTAGGACATCAAGAGCCATGTTGCCCCAAACAAGTCACAGGTCTGTGCTTTCAATAATCTGTAAGTTCACTTGAAGTCACAGGACGTCACGTTCCTCAACTCTGACGTGTGTCTAGGTCTTTCATGGCCATCTTTGAGCTTAAAAAGTTAAAGAGAATATGATTCTGGAATATAGTAAATACTGAAATCAAGAATTATAAAGAATTAAAGAGTAAATATTAGTAGATAAAAGTAAAAATTACGATCGTCAATAGTAGTAAAAAATTATAGTATTAAAATTATAAATTATATTTTAAACAAGGATGACAGCAGTTCCCTCTGAAAGACTAGGCAGGGTAGGCAAATTAAGGGGGGAATATATTCATAATATATTCATAATATTCAATACATATCCTTTGAAATTAAGAAAATTGAGGAAAGAAGATGGATTGGGAGGAGGAAGAGAAGGATGAAAGGAGTGTCATTGATCAAGGTGCGTTTTACTCATAAACTTGAGGGGTAAGGAGGTGAGTTGGATCAGGATATTGTTTTGCATTTATTGAAATATCACAATGAAAGGCCCTCCTGTAGAACTAATATATGCTAACAAAAATTGAAAAGAAAAAGTTAGAAAAAGGTAGAAAGGCTGAGAACTGAGGATCACAGTTCAAAGCCAGCTAGGGCAGCAAAGTCTGTGAGACTTTTTATTTCCAATAAACTACTCAGAGAAACATGGAAGTGGCACTGTGGCACAAGTGGTAGAGCACTAACCTTGAGCAACAGAAACCCAGAGACAGTCCCAGCCCCAGAATTCAAGCCTCAGGACAGGCAAAAAAAAATAATTTGTTAGGAAATAGAAAGGCTTGGAAAAAATTATATTAAGTGAAGTAAGCCAGGCCCAAAGAAATATAGGTCCAATGGTTTCCCTTATTTGCAATAACTAGTATATGTCTAGGACAAGCAGAAAAGGTCAGATAAGATGATGTTAGGTGAAATGAACCCCAAGAGAGGGACACAAGTGGTTTTTTCTTCCTTGCTATTGTTTCTAACATATTTATAAGGTACCATGTGATTTTTTTTCTTGCTTTCTATGTTCCTCCCCCATGGTATAACCCCTGTTTTCACTGTATTTGATGCTGATATAATTTGGGGAAGGGAAGGGAAAAAATGCTTAAATAGGGGTACAGATTCACCCATTGCAACAATGAGATGTACAAGACAGTCTGTCAAAAAATGAACTTTACAATTTAGGCTGGGAGTTGAGGGGAGGAGAATATAGTTGTGGAGGTGGGAGGGAAGGGAAGGTAGAGGAAAAACAAAGGAGGAGGCAACAATGCTGGATAGGAAATGTACTCATTACCTTGCTCATGTAACTGTAACACCTCTGTACAGTATTTTCACAATATAAAACTTAATAAAAAATCATAACAGCTTGATAACCATTTTACATTTCAATTTCTACATTTTTTTTCTCTCTGAATGTGTGCCTCTTTTGTTCCTTTTTTAAAAATGTTATCTTAATTAGGTCTACAAAGTTGTTTCAATTCAATACCTCCATGAAATGAAAAACTGCATGCCTGTATGTATGTATGTGTGTGTGTATGTATGTATGCAGGTATGTATGTGTGTATGTATGTGTATGTATGTGTATGTATGTATATATATGTATTTTTGAGGTTCTGGTAATTGAACCCACAATAGGCAAGCATATCTACTACTTGAACTATGCCTCCAGCCTTTTTGTTTCTTTAATTTTTTTTGAGACAAGGTTTCACTAATTTTTCCCAAGATAGCTTTGAACTTCCACCTTCTGAATACTTGGGGTTATAGGCATGTGCTACTAAAATTAAATATTATTATTTTTGGGCAGTACTTTGGTTGCTCAGGTGGTGCTCTATTACTTGATCTATGCCTCTAATCTAGTTTTTTGCTGGTTATTTGGAAATGGAGTGCCTCAAGCTTTTCTGTTCTGCTTAGCTTTGAACTGTGATCATCCATATCTCAGCCTCCTGATTAGCTAGGGTTACAAGCATCAGCCATCAACACCCAGCCAAGCAAAATCTTTTCATCTATTGGATTGACTATATTTTCATACTGTATAAGTATAAAGAGCTTCACCAAATAGTTCTTTTTCACATACTCTGGAAATGCTTGTGACTTTCTGAAGTGCAGTAAATCAGTAGCTTTAAAAAATGTTTAAATCCTGGTAAGTAGCAAATCCATCAACCCAAATGTCCACCAATAGAAATAGGTTAAATTCTCTCTATTACTCTGTCAAGCATGCTCTTAAGATGTCAGCCTAGGCTGTATGCCAAAATCACCTAAAGCAATCAGCAGATTCTTCTTCATGACTTGTTCTTCTCCCCAACACTCTCTTTCTTATTTTTTCAACTGATACACAATTTGGGCATCTGAGTTTCTGCCTAAATAAACTATATCACAATCCATTGCCCTAAAATAATATTCAACAGTACTGGGGTGGGGTGGGTTGAGATTCAGTATCGCATGAAATTCACATACAAATGCATTTGTTATGACACTAATTTTAGTGGATGTCAGGTGCAATCTTATGTGTGTATATTTATGTGAAGAAAACTAAAAGAATCTCCACGCTTCTATGTTTTTTTGCTACTAATCATTCATAGTGATAATTGATTTAGGTAAAACAAAGAAGCTTTTTTATTAACCAACTTAAAAAAATTCAAGTTCTATAATCTTTGTCATATTTAAATCGGACTTTTGCTTATCCTTGTGGATATTATTATGACAGTTATTTTAACAGTTCAGATTTCTATCTTGACTAGAGAGGTTACCCATTAAGAAATGTAGGTAATTCTTTTGCCTTGTGGTAGTTATGTTTTATAAAGTAGGCTCAAACAATTATTCACTCCTGGACTTTTTTTTTAAAGGAGTTACTGTCCTCTCCTTCCCCATCTATGCCCGAGATACCTGTCTACACTCTACCTGTGTCTACTGAAATATGCCAGGTCCTCAGAGATTACCTCCAACTTACTCCTAAACAACTATGGCATTATTTTCATGTGAATAGTGGGGAGAGAAAAGGAGAGGGACAAAAGTAAAACCTCATGTACCAAGTGAAAGCTAGAGTTTAGCTATTATCTAATGAATTCTATCACCGTTGCAGCCAATCTTGATAATTGTTTTAAAAGAATTTTTTTCAATTGCAGGCTGTGGGGGTGAGGGTGGGGGTGGAGGTGGGTAGATAGGGTAGGACAAAGAGGGTGATGTCCTGGAGATGAAACCCATCCACACCAAAACAAAATGAAACAATAAGAACCACAAAATGCAGATATGTGGAAGAGAACAGTGTCATCCAGGCTCTGTACCCAAGTTGTGTTGAGAAAATTCTGAAAGTTCTTGCATACACGACCTGCTCCATGACTACTGATTGTACCTTTTTCTTCATTTCATTCTCCTTTTAGAAACAATGTATCTGGAAAACAACTAAAAGCAGAGCACAGATAGAGCGAGGTATGAATAATTATATTCAAAGATAAGTATATAGACCCTTTAGAAGTCTATTCCAGTGGCCTCAATAATTACTCCAAAATTCAGTAATTATTCAGGTAACTGTAGGTCATATCATAGTTTAACAGGAAGGTTAAATTTGCCTGACTGTTTAAACTAGAATCTGGATTCAACAAGGTATGGATTACAATTCTAGTGGAAAGAAGTTGAAATTTTTCTGGGCAAATGGAGACACTTGCTTATTCTAGCTGAAGCTTCTTTCTGCTTGAACATGCTCAAGCATGGAGAAATTAGTCTAAAGTTGAGTTAGATGGTGCCCAATATAGCTTTTCTTTTTTGTTTTGTCAGTCTTAGGGCTTGAACTCTGGGTTTGGGCGCTGTCCCTGAGCTCTTCAGCTCAAGACGAGTGCTCTACCACTTGAGCTACAGCACCACTTCCAGTTTTCTAGTGGTTTATTGTATGTAAGAGTCTCATGGACTTTCCTGCCTGGGGTTGGCTTTGAACTGCGATTCTCATATCTCAGCCTCCTTAGTAGCTAGGATTACAGGCATGAGCCACCAGTGCCAGGCTGACAGATATATCTTTAAAGACAATTAATGTACACAATCTGGGCTGGAAAAATCACAAACAGTGCCATCAATTCAACTGTACGCTCTCTTTTGATGTAAAAAGTTCTAAAAGGTGATTATATAGAAATATCAGTAGGGAAACAATAGAACAAGTACAAACTCAGAGTTGAGGTCCAACTGGAGATACGGGTTACTAAGTTGAGAAGCTCACACACATACACAAATATAATAGCATATAGCATAGAATGGAGTAGAATAGAAAATAGAACAGAATGGGACGAAATGGAAGAATATACAGACAGGTAGATGCAGAGATACTGGAGAGGATGTCAGGGCTTTGGCCGTGGCTGGGGCTTGGAACCAATTCAAGGACCTCTCCTTGAGGAAATGTTGTTTGGGCTGAAGGTTGTGATCATTTACAGCTCATGTTCAGAAACTTGGGCTTGATTTGGGAGAGGGTGAATCCGGGCAGAACCTGGTCAAGCTTCCCTCACACCAGCATGACTCTGGATCTAAGGGTACACAGAGAACAACCATTCATTTAAAAAAATACAATTTTATTGTCACTATTAGGTGCTTGTACAGACGAGGTTACCATTTCATAAGCTAGATAATGAGTACATTTCTTTTTCTGGAAAATATCACTCATTTCTTTGCTTTCCCCCAATTCCCCGCTTCTACCCTTGCCCACAACTTACAATCATTCTTCAGAGAGGAAGTGTTGGTCCAATCAGAAACCACAAGACAGACTAAAGAAAAACTTGGTTAGTAAAACCCTTCTGCCTTGTAGATGGGATGAAGAGGTTTGGAAGACTCAACAGAAAGGCATTTTCAGCTTGAGTATAATGTAGTTGTCCCAGCCATATCCTAATATAGACATATAATATTACATAGAGTCGAATCATGTGGCTATGCAATATGACTCAATATATAATGTAATATCATATAATGTTATATTTTATATAATAATAACATTATGGTATGGGGTGTATTATATTATCTATACAGCCATATTATAATATGGAATAGCCATGTTATATGCCTGGAACAGCCATATTATACCCAGGATGTTTATTTCAGAGATGTTTCTATCTTTGGGGGATCAATGGTGTCCTAAAGCTGTCTACCTGGCTATCACTCTTGTGATAGTTAATTTTCATAAATGAGCTGATAAGAATATGCTCGATCTCCTGCCCACCAGGGCACAGAGATGAAGGAAAAAATGAAGTAGACTGGCTGACAAAATTCAAGCAAGTGGTTTAAGCTTGCTGATAATGACACCTATAAGGAGACTTTGATATTAAATTCACTCAATTGTAGACTTGTGTTTGGGAAAAAAAAAACCCTGATTATCTCAGACACTGGTATCTCTGCCAGAACCCAAAAAACATGAATAGGGGCAGACAGGCAATACAAGTGTAGAGTTTCTAGCTGGGAACACGTAGCTCCTGCCTATAACTCTAGCAGCACAGGAGGCTGAGATGTGAAGATCAAAGCCAGCTGGCTAGGAAAGTCCATGAGACTCTTATCTCTAATAAATTACTCAGAAAAAGCTGTAAGTAGTACTGTGGCTCAAGAGGTAGAGTGTTAGCCTTGAGCACAAAGATACTCAGAGACAGCGACCAGGCTCTGAATCCATCCCAGGGCTGGTAAAAAAAAAAAAGAAAAAGAAATGAAAATATAGATTTTCTAGTGGAGTGGAGTGTGGGAGTGTAGAAAAGCTCACTTCCTTTCTGTTTATCAATATTGTTTAGCTGAAAATAGTTGCTCACTGGTAGATCCATCGGAAACCTTGGTAGGGCAATGTGAATGAAATAGTGGTTAAGTATTTACTAGCCAGAGGGTGGACCTGGTTTGTACCTGGCATTTATCTTCCAGCAGAATGCAAGTACCTGTTTTCTTATTCCAACCTCAACAACTTGTTCTCTTATCAGGATGCATTTCAAACCACGTGAAGGCCAAGAAGGATCAAAATATAGGGGCTGGGAAGTTGGCTCAGTGGTAGAGCGCTTGCCTTGCATGCATGAGGCCCTGGGTTCAATTCCTCAGTACCACATAAGCAAAAAAGTGGTGCTGAGGTTCAAGTGGTAGGGCACTAGCCTTGAGCTGAAGAGCTGAGGGACAGTACTCAGGCCCAGAGTTCAGGCCCCACAACTGGACCAAAAAAAAATAAGATCAAAACATAAAATGCATCTGCAGCCTATACCTTCATAGAGACAATGCATCTGCAGCCTATACCTTCATAGAGACAAAACCATGGGTGTGGCCTGGAATGGGACCACATCCTAAAACCAAGACTCTCAAGCTGAATGGCAGTGCTACCAGAGAGAATAGGATGAAGTTTAGTAGGAGAACCCCCGCACTGAGAATATGGACTTGTATCTTTATGAAAATTGAGGATGTCGCAGTCATATTCAAAGCCACAGTCACAGTCATATTCAAAGCCACAGTCAGGTAGATTTCAGGACCATTGATTGGAAACCAAAAATCTGTCTCCACAAGTGGCTCTTTCCCCCCAACTTGATTCCTTTGGAGAGGCCCGAGGGAATGACACTGTAAGTTGATGCTACAGGAAACTGGTCTTGCCGAGCCTGTGCCATTGATCAAGCTGCCCAGCTCCCTGCCAGGCCTGTGCTTAGGTTTCAGCTCTGAAGTCTGCATTGTCCAGACAAAGGAGCAGAGGCTTCTCTCAGAGACCTGCTTGGAATATAGCCACCTTCCCACCTACCCTGGACTCCAGCCTCCTCCTGTTTCTTCCTTCAGACCTCTCCTTCTGGGTTTCTTGGGTGAACACTTAGAAGCCACTTAAGTTGTCTTGTAGACTTCATGTGCTATCCACACATGGGTCACTCACTTTCCCTCCCTGGATACCCTACACCCCAAGATTTCCATGCAAGTTCCTAGTTCCAGTTATGTGCATTCCTGGAGGGTGCAGCCCTGCTTGTTGAAGGTAGCCTGGGGTGGGGGAATAACAGAAGGGGTCCCCTGCATTTGTAATAAGGATCCTGGATACCTCATAATATGCTGGTTCTTTCTTTTCCACCACTCTAGCCAAACCTAGATTTCCTTCCTTCCTTCCTTCCTTCCTTCCTTCCTTCCTTCCTTCCTTCCTTCCTTCCTTCCTTCCTTCCTTCCTTCCTTCCTTTTCCTCCTCTGTTTTATTTTTGAGCCTGTATTGGGGCTTGAACTCAGGGCCCCATGCTTCCCCTTAGTTTTTCCACTCAAGGCTGGTGCTCTATCACCTGAAGAGTAGCTCCACTTTCAGCTTTCAGTGGTTAATTAGAGATAAGAGTCTCATGGGCTTTTCTGCCCTGGTTGGGTTCAAACCTAAGTCCACAGATCCTAGTCTCCTGAGTAGCTAAGATTATAGGCATGAGTCACCAACATCCAGCTCAATCTTAAATTTCTACTCAAGGATGTCTTGGGTGAACAAAGCCAGGAGCTATCAGAGCTGTCTGCCTTTACATAAGGTTCTTAGGTTGTCTAATTAACACTTTCAATGCATTTACTACACTGTCACTCCCAGTGTTAGAATAGAGGTGGGCATTATTCAAAACACTTTACCTCTGGCCACACTGGGCCACCTCACTTGAAGCAGATATAGATATTTATGCCAAAAGGTAAAAATGCTTTACTCAGTCAGTGTCTCCTCAATAGTATGCAACAGAGCTGACATCTAAACACACACAGGCCTTTTGTCCCAAGTCAATGCTTGTCAAAACCACACCCTAGTCAGAGCATACATACAGCCATGGCCCATTGATTAACCAGAGCGCTTTCTTGTTTCTTTCTCCTTCATCTGTCGCAGATGGTTGATTTTATAATGAATTCAAAGACTCTTTTCCCTCCTGCCATTTGAGTTGTACAAGCTCTAGTCCTTGGGGTTTAGGAAGTAGAGGGTGAGTGAGGGATGAAGGTTGAAGCTGAGAGCCCGTGTGGAACTGTCTGTGAGGGATCTCTCATAGTTACTTGTGAATCCGAATGCCACACAGGGCTCCTCACCACATCTTTTAATGGCTCTAAGGTGGTAAGGCAGTAGGTCTGGGATTGGGCCCAGTGCCAGGATGATGTTGATAGGGATGGTTACTCTTGGAAGCACTTGGCCTAAGAAATTGTATGTGTTGTTAGTCTTAAGCATAGACCATATAGGTGGTGGAGAAAAACTAAAATCTCTGGGCAGAGCCTTTCGTGAAGCAACTGCTTCTTTTCATTGACTCTGAAGTCCTGCATCCATAGAGTTTTGCTTCCTGTTCAAATACAAATAGGAGATCCCAGGAAAAGAGGAGATGTGAAGGATGGAGAATCCTGGAACTATCAAAGGAGCACTTCAACAATGCCCTCTCTATTTTGTCTGTTTCTTATTTGAATCTGTTCCATGAGGCTAAGGTGGGATGAGCCGTTCTTAGAAGACCTCTGTAATATATATTTTTCCTTTTCTGATTTTTTTTCACATTCTGAATTGAAATCTGAACTGACTTGCATGAATTCCAACTTTGCACTTGAGGAAATCCTGTATTTTTGCTTTTCTGTCTGATTTTATCTTGGAATTAAAGGAGAGGAAGGTAGGATCCATTACCCTAAAATATGACAAAAATCTTTTCAGCCTTTTCTCTTTCCTATGACCTCCATGGAGAGTAGCACAGGAGAGAGGGGCAGAAGGGGATGAGGGCCAATCAGAGTGGCTCATGGGTTAAATCTTCACTCTTGCCTTATCTCATACCTTTAAGACAAGACCTGCAACAGACCCTTTCTAGTCAGTGGAAGCCATGGCATGGTGGCTAGTTAGTCTCAGACTCTCAGTCACAGGTGCCTATCAGGAGAATCATGTCCTAAAAATAGTCTCACATGGACACAGCTTGGTATTTGAGGACCCAGTGACAGTGGTCCTTCTGGCTCCATCTTGGTCTGGATTTAACTGAAGCTGATCATTTAGGCATGGACGTCTCTCTTGCAAAACAAAGTTGGAGATAAAATTGTGGGTGGTGGTGTTAGTGAGGAATGGAGAGTACAAACAAATACTCCAACTTTGCGAAGTTATTATTTTCATTGACAGAAAGAAAAAGTTCCAAGATGGTTAGAGCAACAATGATCAAACATGTTTGACCTTCAGGTGACCTTTGCCATTTCTTCCCAGATGTCTCTCTTTACATTTTGCATTTCAGTGGCTCATGCTTATTTGAGGAGGTCTGTATTTTCTGAGTTCTGGTTGATTCCTTTCAAAGGGCAAGTTCTGTTTTTGGCATTTTAGAAGGATGTTTTGAACATGAAAAACACCACTATCCAACAGAGCAATCTATGCAAATGGAAACATTGGGTTGCAGTCACCGTATTGAGTCACCATAACATCCACATGTTCGAAAGAATGGAGAAAACTAATGGATGGTGGAGCTTGCACTGGGCATTGGAGATATCTCAGATCACATTGTAGTTGCCAACACATTGCTTTTGAAATACAGAAAGATCAAACATTCCTGTTTCTATTAGGAATCTTGCAATTAAAAATTCTGAAGTAGGCTGGGCATCAGTGGCTCATGCCTCTAATCCTAACTATTCAGAAGGCTGAGATCTAAGGATCTTGATTCAAAACCAGCCCAGGCAGGAAATTCCTGCCAAACACCAAAAAAGCTGGAAGCAGAGCTGTGGCTCATGTGATAGAGCAGTAGTCTTGAACTGTAAAAGCTCAGAAACAGTAAGCTCAGGGACAATGCCTAGGTCTTAAGTTCAAATTGCAGATGTTGCACACATGCAAACACACACACACACACACACACACACACACACACACACACACACATACCTATTGTAATTAGGCTTAAGAAGATAGGGACTGGGAAGGTGGCTCAGTGGTAGAGTGCTTGCCTTGCATGCATGAGGCCCTGGGTTTGATTCCTCAGCACCACATAAGCAGAAAAAACTGGAAGTGGCACTGTGGCTCAAGTGGTAGAGCGCTAGCCTTGAGCTGAATTGCTGAGGGACAGTGCCCAGGCCCAGAGTTCAGGCCCCATGACCAACAAAAAAAAAAAAGAAAAAGAAAAGTGAATATAATTCATGAGTAGACATTAAGGCTAGAATAGATCTCATGCTATAATAGGAGAGGATGAAACAGAGGGTTTATTTCAACATTTCTATTTTGTGTGGTGTCTGTTTTGGCAGGGAGGAGGGAAGTGGGATTGAAGGCAGGGAAACTGGAAAAAAATGTATGCATAATAGTCAAAATGCACATGACTGGTGTTTTGACAGCAAAAGTCCTGGCCTGGTGTGAACAAGATGTACTGGAGATGAATAAGGAGAGAGAGAGAGAGAGAGAGAGAGAGAGAGAGAGAGAGAGAGAGAGAGAGAGAGGCAGATATAGTGCTTGAGTCTTAAAGAATTGAGCATGAATATCATGCTAAACATTTATATTTCCATAGGAAAAATGGGGCTACTGTAGATTTGTCAGCTAGGGATGACAAGATGAAAACTGTTTTAAGAAATTAATGAGGGAATGGTAGTTGGTGTTGGCTGGAGATGGAGGGGCAGAGCCAAAGAAATCCAAAGACTTTGGCAGTGCTGGCTGGCTGGGTTGACATGGTAGACAGGGTCTTCCGTGGGTTGTGCTTTGTGTTCCTGATATGTTGCTTCTTTCATCTCCTAGTCTCTTATATTTCAGTCTCTATTTCTTCTTCAACCTTTCTCCTCTCTTTGGCCTCCTTCACTGGCTTCCTTTCCTTGGCTCACCATGAATGTTCCCTGGAATTTTTTCCCCATGCTATTCTTTCTCATCCTCCACTGTCTTGGCTTCAGCCATAATCCACATAAACATTTATCCCAAATTTATGGCTCTATTCTGGATCTCTACCCAGCTGACCTTTCCTGAGTGTTCAAGTGCCTCTTGAACATCCCCACCAAACATATCACCAGCACTTTAAAATTTATGTCGACACCAATGCACATCATTACTAGGTTCCTAACCAGGCTCTGCTCCCCATCTCTTCTGTTTGGCAATGGCAATAAGATCCTCTGAGTTACAGAAGCTCAGACTCCCAGACCCTCATCCAAAGTAACTTGCTCTCTTCCCAGCTCTAAAGCCATAAATGAAAAGTAGCTTGGCTATCTTTCTTTGTGCTCTTACGTTGTCAAGAACTCTCCTCTCCTTTCCTCTCTCTCCTCTCCTCTCCTTTGTTCTCCTTTACTCCCCTTCCCTCCACTTCCCTTTCCTGTCCCCTCCTGTCCTCTCTCTCCTCTCCTCTCTCTTTTCTCTTCCCTCCTCTCTTCTTTGCTCCCATTTCTATGTATACATAAAAGCCTGTGCCTTGCCTCTTCACACCTTCTGAGCAGCAAGACATTTTCATTTCTCCGTCCCTCAATCCACTCGGACAAATCACTTCCACCTTCTAAGGCCCCTTCCAAGCATGAAAGTAGTGCTCCATGAAGACTTTCCAGATGTTTCTACCATGACGCCATCCTCATTTTGGATTCTCATGGTGGTTATAATTTTAGCTCTATGCACAGCGCACGTGTGTGTGTGTGTGTGTGTGTGTGTGTGTGTGTGTGTGTAGCTTCTTCATGGATCAAGAAATTGTCTTCAGGACCTCTGTTTTCCGTGCACCTATCGGATGGCCTACACACGGCTGACATTCCACTGTTATGATAGAAAATACAGGAATCCACATAAAAGCATGAAAGGAAAGCTGACCAGATATCCTGACAAGTCACATGATCGAGAGTTAAAAGATAGTTGATGCTATTGTAGAGAGGTTACTTTTAGAAACATACTCAATGGATCCATAGTCCCTTTTAACACTTGTTCAGTACACAGGTAAGTTGTAAGGACATAGATACAATTGGCCTTAGGTAAGAAAACATTTTTACTTATAGTATATGAGATCATTCTGTACAGGATCATATTTATTCCTTTGCCATATGTAGCTTGCTCAAATTCAGTTTATTCTGTAAGGAGCCCAAACAGAGGATTCTGCCTCATTCGCTGCTTAAGACCTTTTGTTTGTTTTATTTTGTGTAGGAGGAAATAATGTTCGCCTAAGTAGGTTATTTCAAAACATGCAAGTTGAACAGTAATTCTCTTTCCTTCAACTCGTTTCTCTGGCTGACTGCGACCAAGAGATATTTATGACCTGAAGCAGTCCAAAGTCTGGTTTATGTATTAGTAATACTCTCTGACTCTGCAGGACAAGTGGAGTTAGAGCTCATGCTCCACGCCTTGCAAGGCCCTATGTAATTTTCAGATCTTCCTGGGTTTTTAGTAATGACCTGGCAATCCAAACAATTTGGTTTAAAAAACTGTCAGAGGTCATCTTACCCTCTTTGGTCTTCCATAATTAAAACCTAGAAACTGCATTACAAATGCTATGCAGGCCATTCAGATACGAATGTAAATATAAAATGTGCACTTTTATAGGGTCGAGGCTTCAGGAATGTACAAAATTGTAATTCTTGGTGTCTGCTCACTGCTTATAACCTCCCAGATCCCTAGTAGAGTCTCTTAAAATTCAGCACAAAGCCAACAGCATTGAACCTGCAAGAAAAATGACTTTAAGTATGGTGACACTGAGCTAGGTAATCAAGTCTTTTTCCAAAGATAAAGCAATCCTTCATAAAAACAAGTCTCTTAACCTTCCCTGAAATCATCCTTTCCCAATCCCAGTGGAGCTCGCAGCTAGAATGTTGCGATGACTCAGTCTTCAAAGTGAAACGTGTTCTTTGAAATGAGCAATCGTGGGTTGTTAAGCCCTATTGTAGACTCTTCATAAAAAATGCCCAGTGACAGTACTTTTCAGACTTTGCCATTTGAAGACCAGACCATGATTGAAAACGCTAGAGAGAGAACAATCAGAAAAGGACAGGACAGTGTTCAGTGAACAACAATCATCAAACAACCAGAACCCCACACTTTTTGAGGATCAAGAATGCCTCCTTATTTTCTTTTCCGGGAGTCACTGTTCTTCTTTTGTCGAGTATTTTATGTTAGAGGAGTAATCAGTAACAAATCAAGTGAGGTTTCCTAAAGTAATGACCATGGCCATTTTTAATCCTTTAAATGAAGTGAGTTGATGAGAAGCAGGTGCAGCTGAAGCTGCAGGTGTGAGAAATAGCAAGCACAAATGTCCCCCAAGTACCTGACAATCAAATGTTTGTAAGTGATGCTGAACACTAGGGCCTTCTAGGAAATGGTAGTAAAAGGTAGCTCCTCCTTATCCTTGAATCTGGGCTTGCTTTAAAGCAGAAATCTTCTTAAGTCTGAGCACCATGCAAAGGGAATTTGAAAAGAAAGGGCAAGTTGCCCAGATAGATAGAATAGATGAAAGCATCACAGATACATAATAAATATTGCCTTCTGGATTTAGAAATTTCCTTGAGCTTCAAAATATATACAGGTGCACATGCAGGCACACATATACAAATTACCCCCCTCTCCACATGAATGGGGGTAGAAAAAGACAGAGATTGAGAGAGACCTAGAGACACAGGCAGGGAAGACAGCTCTATGGAGAGTGAAGAGAACAAGAATGGGGGGGGGGGGATGAATGTGTCTCTTGTTGGTAGCCTCAGACCACTGCTATACAAATTGGTTAAACCATCCAAACTTGGAGAGCCTTTATTTCTTGGCTGTGAAATATGAAAGCTGGATCATCTCTTTCCCCTTGGCCTAAACAACAACAACAACAAACACATGCTACTTCTTTCCTATTTCTTCTATCAATAAATGACAGTATTTTATACTTAGCTGTTCAAGTTGGAAACTTTGTTGTTACTCTTGGCTTTCCTTTCCCATGAACTTCCACATTCAAATAGGACTTATTTCTATTCATTGCATTTCCTGTGTATCTATCAAAAGAAACCACATATTTCTATTTCCATAGATTCCTAAGCAATAGAGGCCACAGTCATCTTTCCCTCAAAATGCTACAATCATCAGAGACAGATATCCCTAAATCTTCTTGCACATCCTGCCAAACCATTCTCCCCACACTGCAGCTGGAATTATACTCCATAAACACAAATCACATCTTTTCGCTTCCTTTCTTTAAATGTACCATCAAATGACATTGCTTTTAGGAATAACTTCACATCTACTTGGTTGGCTCTCTATTCCATTTATGTTTGATTGATTATTTTTTTGGTCAGTTGTGGGGCTTGAACTCTGGGCCTGGGACTGTCTTTCAGCTCTTCAGCTCAAAGCAAGTGCTCTACCACTTGAGCTACAGCCTCTTCCAGTTTTCTGTGGCTTATTGGAGATAAGAGTCTCACAGACTTTCCTGCCCAGGCTAGCTTTGAATTGTGATCCTCAGATGTCAGCCTCTTGAGTATCCAGGATTACAGACATGAGCCACTGGCACCTAACTGATCTTTTAAAAATATTTCTTACAATTCTGCAATCCATCCTTCAAACTCGTCCTATCACTCTCGTTAGGCTTGAGTGTTTTTGTTTTTGTTTTGTTTTCTGCTGGTCCAAGGGCTTGAACTCAGGGTCTGAGTGCTGTCTCAGAGTCTCTTTGTGCTCAAGACTAGCTAACTACCACTTGAGCTAAAGCGTCACTTCCAGTTTCCTGGTGGTTAATGGGAGATAAGAGTCTCACTGACTTTCCTGCCCAGGATGGGTTCAAACTGCAATCCTCAGATCTCAGCCTCCCGAGTAGCTAGGATTACAAGCGTGAACCACCAGTGTCCAGTCACCTTGCCTGTTTTCCTGCCACCGCCTTGTACCTGTCGTTCTCCAAGTCTCAGCCAATGTGATTATCAGGAACAACTTACTCGATTCCCAATTCTGAGCGGATTCCACATTTCATACTCTATACTGGGGTTTCTCATAATCATAGTTTTTCTTTTTATTTGATGTTGAGAATGAACTTTTATTAGTGTAAACATAAATTATTTTTTCAAAAAAATGTTTATTATTGTGAAAATACCATACAGAGGGGTTACAATTACATGAGCAAGGTAATGAGTACATTTCTTATCAAGCATTGTTGCGTCCTCCTCTGTTTTTCTCCTACCATCCCTTCCCTCTCATCTCCACAACTACACTCTCCCCTCCTCCCAGCCAAAGTTATAAAGTTCATTTTTTGACATAGTGTCTTGTGCATCTCATTGTTGCAACGGGTCCATCTGTATCCCTATTTAAACAATTTGTTTTCTCCCTTCCCCTCCCCAAATTATACCAAATACAGTGAAAACAGGTTACACCGTGGGGGAGAGACATACAAAGCAACAAAAAAAAATCACCTATTTAAACAATTTGTTTTTTCCCTTCCAATCCCCAAATTATATCAAATACAGTGAAAACGGGTTACACCGTGGGGGAGAGACATACAAAGCAACAAAAAAAATCACCTTATAAATGTGGTATATATATATATATATAAATTCTATGCTTCCATTATATATATATATATATAAAACAATGGAATTCTATGCCTCCATCAGAAAGGATGACATTGGAAAGACTTGGAAAAAGTTATATTAAGTGAAGTAAGCCAGGCCCAAAGAAACATAGGTCCCATGATTTCCCTTATTTGCAATAACTAGTATATGTCTGAGACAAGCAGAAAAGGTCAGATAAGATGATGTGAGGCAAAATGAACCCCATGATAAGGACACAAGTGGTTTTATCTTTCTTGCTATTGTTTCTAACAAATTCTTAAAAGATTCTCATTTATTTTGAATGAAACTTTGAGAATTTTTGTTGATCTTAGTTTTATGTGGGTATTGGTATGTAGGAAATCAAATGATTCTGTAGAGGAATGTACTTTCTTCTAAAAATTTTTACATTTGTCGTCATAAAGGTGAAAAACAGGGGTTATGGTTACATAAGTCAGGTGATTAGTACATTTCTTTTTGGCTTCTCTTGGCTCTCTCTTAATTTTTCCCTCATATCCCTACTCACAAGTTGTAGAGTTCATTTTCAGTATATGATCTAGTAAGTACCAGTGCTGCATTTGTTCACTCTTGTTTCCTTTAAAAACAATAGTGTAGTAGTATGAGTGATAGCGTCTGAAAATGTATGTCCTTCTGCAAATTCACAGGACTTGTGAATGTGATCTTCTCTGGAACTGGATGTAAAGGAGTCAAACATCTTAAGGTTAGCTACAGTGAGGGCAGGCTCAAGCTTGGTGGTTGCTGTCCTTAGGACATTTTATGAGACAGCCACAGCCACTGAGAAGAAAGCCATATAAAAGCAGAAGCAGAGATGAGAGCTACTCAGCTTCAAACCAAGAAACAGCACAAGCTAGAAGAGGCAAGAAAGAATTGTTTCCCAGAGACTTTGCAGAGAGCAGATTTCACACTTCCGACCTCAAAAAACAGTGAGAGAACATATTTCTGTTGTATTCATCCAGCACATTTGTTACAGCATCCCTACAAAGCTGATTTAGTAAGATGTATTTCTGTCTTCCCTGCTGAATGGAAAGCACCAAGAGGTAAGAACCAGGCCTGCTTGCTGCTGAGCCTGGAATATCACAGGCCACTTGTAACTATGAAACAGGCCATCTTTGAATTACCAAGGTCAAAATGATCCCATGTTAACTGCACAGATATCCGCTTGTGTCCAGAGGCACAATCACTGTAGACTGTCTCTAGCAGTCAGTAACTTTGCACCATGCTCTGGGTTAGGCTGGCTCTCTGAAACCAGCTCTTATGCAGTGTTGTAATAGCAGTGATATTCAAAGCATTTCATCACAGGCATTAGCCCAGGAAGATAAATGATAACACTACCCCTGTCTTTACATCACAAGCAGAGGAGAAGGGGCGTGCTCAAAAGAGACTGAGTTGGGGAGAGGCATTAGCTACTATGGGAAAATATCAATAATGCAAACTTAGCATTGTCCTCTTGCTTTCTATAAATTCACTTTGAATAATCACCCTTTTGGAAAGACTGTCCCAACACCTAGTTTGTCTGAACTTTATCTCTGGGCTTTGCTTGGATAACAAACGATCTCTCATAGACAACTTCTACTACCCTGCCTGACGGTGTTTGATAGGCTCATGCTCCATTAATGTTGCTTCTTTACTGGAAATTAGACTTCTTGACTGTGCAGGACTGTGCTTTATTTGTCTCCATATTTCTATAGGCTTACCGATTTCTTAAAAATTATTTTGAATACTTGATGATTCATGAAAGGTTTGATTGCAGAACATTGGCATTCATAAATAGTTTCTTAAAATTAAAGTTGGTTTTATGACAGCCACAGTAAAGGGCTACGTTAGAAAAATTCTAATATTTGCAGTTATTGCTATATGATAGGTTGGTATAGCTATATAACAGGTTAACTAATTTTTAACTTAAAATTAGCTTCCTTTTATAACTGGCATGACATAAAATTTGTATTTGGGTAGAATTTAACTTTTTAGCAAGGTTTGGTTGTATGCATGTATAATCTCAGCACTTGGGAGGTAGAGGGTAGAGAATTGTGAAATTGAGCCAGCGTAGGCTACGTGGTAAGATCCTATCTTAAACAAACAAAACAAAACAAAGTAAAACAAAAAAAAAACTCAATGTCAGGGCTGGGAAGGTGGCTCTAGTGGTAGAGCGCTAGCCTTGAGCTGAAGAGCTGAGGGACAGCGGCCAGGCCTAGAGTTCAGGTCCCACGACTGGACACCCTCAACCCCCCACAAAAAAACTCAATGTCATATAAGCACATTTTACATCTATTTGCTCCTTTAACAATTACAAAAATCCTGTTCATAGAATATGTAAAGAATCTTTACATTATAAATGCTTCTTCAAATATTTTTGGCTCCTGAGTTTGGAGGGTAACAGATCACAATCTTATCACATCTAGTTTTTACTTGTAGCTTGTCGAGTTCTAACCATAGTTTGAATAAGTTTAGACTAAGGAAAAGTATCTCTCTCAAGGTCCCATGTTCATTAAGCAGCAACATCAGGATTGGAACTTTTCTTCGAACTCTATGTTCTAAATTACGTATTCTGATTGAAGTTAGAAACCTCATTCATTCTCTTTGTGAGGAAATAAGCCCAAATAGACAATGCATGGCATGGAAACAGAAAAGGTAGCAAAGATGGAAATAGTACTTGAGTATGAAGGGTATTGGAAGGTCAAGTGGTCATAGACAAAAAGGTTATGGAAAATACCTTCTGCTGGTTGCCAGGAAACCCTGGAACCATGGTGGAACTTCCAATTTAATCCAAAGTTGTGTTGGTTTTTATACATCTTCTCAAATCTTTTCTTGGGGAGTGGGGAGAGAAAGGTCCAATTCCTAAAAATCAAAGCAAACGCAACAAAGCACAATTTTATAATCTGAAAAAAATCACTCAGCCAACTCCCGATGTCAAAGATGAAGGCGCAGTATTTTCCTTCCAAACCACAGTGAATATTTACCCCTGGACTCCCAGCCCTTGCTGACGGATAGATTAGGCCTCTTTCTCACCTTGTCCCTTCAGTGGCTTGGTCATGAGCTTTAACTGGATCTCTCATTTAACCTTTCACCCAACCTAGAAGCATCAGCGTGGGTAAGAAGCTCTTGGTAGCTGTTCCAATTTTACATTTTTTTTTGCCTTCACCTGCAATTTCAGGCTCATCGATCTCTTTCCTAGAATGTAGACAGTGAATTTTGGGGAAGAAACCTGCAGTGCTTTTTTTTAAAATTTAATTTAATTTTATTTTTGTGAACATACTGAACAGAGGGGTTACAATTACATGGGCAGGATAATGCATACATTTCTTACCAAGCATTGCAGCCTCCTCCTTTGTTAACCCTTCACATCCC
>NW_012267377.1:2455293-2503122 GCF_000151885.1 Dipodomys ordii | reverse complement strand
ACATATACTAGATATTGCAAATAAGGGAAACCATGGGACCTATGTTTCTTTGGGCCTGGCTTACTTCACTTAATATATTTTTTTCCAAGTCTTTCCATTTCCTAACAAATGGGGCAATGTCATTCTTTCTGATGAAGGCATAAAATTCCATTGTGTATATATACCATATTTTCTTGACCCATTCGTCTACTGAGGGGCCCTGCAGTGCTTTTGTTTCCCCTCTGTTGCCCTAAACCAGGTTGCTTTGGAATCACAAAGTGGACTGAGGTTATATTTACAGAGCAGCCTTCCACAAAAGAGTACCTCATTGTGAGATTCTTTGTGGCCAGGACTTTATTTTTAATTTCAGCTAGTTTTTAGAATAAAAAGGACCCAGGAAGAGAGAACACACCCTCCTCTTAGCTTTTTATCCTGCTCTGCTATGTTGGGGACAAGATAGGAAACTGAGATAAAACCCAAACTTGTCTTCCTCAGTTGCTAGTAAAATTAAGAAAGGCCCAGGAGAACCTGGACATACAGGATTTTCCTGAGATGCTCCATTAGGACATGCTAGCAGACCTTGAAGATGACCTTGAAAATGCTGTTCCTTTGAATATTCTCAGAGCAGTCTTCATCACATTGGGCTTTCCCCCTTAGCTCTTGGATAATATTTGTCTAGATTCCTATTGAATTTATTTGGAATCTCTTCGTAGAAGACTGTATTACCAAAATTCCAAACCAACCATGAGTCAATCCTAATTAAAAATTTATGGTTTTTCTGTTATGGGAAATTGAAATGCACTGGTCTTATACAGATAAAGAACATTTTTGTACTTCCAAAGGCAAGAAGTATTAGTCAAACACAGAGCTCACAGCAAGTTGTGAAGGAAACAATAAAGTTTTGATACTGTGAATGCTTTCTATCAAATTTCACATTTATTAGACTGTATATATCAGACTAGATTTCTTTTCAGTTTTTATTATTGAAGTCCCTACATCTTTACATCTGATTTACTAATGACCACTGCAGGAAGTAATTCGTTGCTAACATTTAGGAATGACGACATGGGATCACTAATTGGAAATCCTGGAGGAGAATAAAGGACAAATGAGTAAACTGAAAAAGTCGGCTCCCTCGGAGAGAAGTGAAAGAATGTTTTCCTCTAAGTTCTCCTATCAGAAATTCGGCATTCTTTTCCCTGTAGCCTGCTTCACTAAGGAGGGGCAACTCTTCTTAAACAAGATCTAACATTTACTTGAAACCAATAGTTTCCAGTAAAGGGTTTTTAGGATAAATGCAGGCTTACTGGTAAATATTGGTTTAATCTTCAGGGAAAATTAAAAGCTTGTGGTTTGGGACTGACGGCAGAAGGCAGATGCATGAGGACTCAGGACCGAAGGGTTGGTAACATCTCCAAATAATGTCCTCTTTTCTACTCCAAGCAAAAGAACTAAAACATACCCATTCATTTTCTCTTAAAGGAAAGAATTATCCCAAACATAGGAGGCCTAAGTAAAATTCAATCAACCTTTTTCAATGCTTTGCTTAGTAGTGCTATGTATTAAACTCTGCTCATAACTTACCCACCCAAGGGCCTGGTAGAATAGAAATCACGGTAATTTGTGCTACTTTTTGTGGAGACTGTATCTTATAAACTGAGCATAATGGTATGTTGTGTGGCTCCGTTTATTGCCAAATTATAGTTCACATGGGCATATTTAGCAGGGGAGTGTTAAGTTGCTTTTATTCACATACAGTTTTGCTGGAAATGGAAGAAAACATTTTTATTGATCACAATCTACTAATTGTTCATGTCTTATTCAATTTCCCCATCAAAAATGACAGAGTTGCCCCATTGCTTATCAGTACCAGTTTTCGCTTCCGCCTATTGTTTCCACCTCTTCTTTTTCTGTGATATATTTGCCTTTTTTTGCCATCTGTGTATGTTTTAAATTGGGGTTCACTCACAAGGAAAGAGAGGTGAGGAGCAGAAGTTGGCCCTCAAAAGGTACTTTCTTCTTCTCTGCCCTCTCTGACCTTTGAGAGGAAAAGTTTCATAACAGCACTCCAAAGATGAGCAATTTCCTAGGCAAATGAGGTGTGGTTAACTAAATACTTGCCTAGAAATTGGTCCCCCGCCATGTGTCTATAAGATCTTGTGGCCAACAAAATATAAGCAATAATAGAATTTTGCAGGACAGAATTTAATGATCATGAATGGTTTATGCTCTTCTCTTTTCCTGAGAAAAGATTCTACCAGTAAAGTGGGTTAAATTCCATCACATGGCCCAAAGAAACAGCGATAAATAGCCCATGAAAGAAGGCCAGGCAGGAATACCTTACCAGACAATTTCTATGTTGTATGAACTCTTGAGATTTCTATGAGCCTTGGGAACTTGAGTTGGTAGATTCTCTGGAACCCAGTTATCTTACTGTCTCCTGGGGTGGGAATGACCCCCAGAAAGCTGTGTCCTGCTGCTGCTATGGGCATTACCCTCCATGGACCATGACACAGTCGCCAAACAATGTGATTTTTTACAACTGCACTGTGTAGGCAGATTCTTCTACTTTTCATTTTGTTATTGGTCTACAGTATGAGAAAACAATGTTTTGTGATAGATAATGGACAAAATGTAACTCCCATACTAAAACAGGCACTATAGCTCAACTGCTTTCTATACTATGAATAGAGAGAAGAGTGATGATTTAGTCTACAATTAACCTAATACATACTTTTCTATATTTAAAGGTATAGAACTCAAAGGTGTATTTATTATTGTGTATTTCTGTTGATAATTATTTGATGTTGCCAATTGTCCACCAACATAGATGACTGAGTTTGCTTGGTGAGTTTCCATACCTAATGATCAGTTTCTGTCTTTTCAGCAGCTCACCATTTCCTCTCTGTCTACTCAGGATCTTCCACCTGGATGTGTGACTATCTGGATGATAAAAGCTTAACTTCAGTGAAAAGGAAAACTAAACTAACCTCTGACATTCAGTCTCTCTGTGGATGACTGGCCTTTTATCTTGGACTTGAGGCTTAGTCTTATCATTCTGTCAGTCAAGACTGTCTCTATCTTGGGTCCTCACGACTCTTCCAGCCTTCCTTAAGTGAGGGACACCATAATATTTACTATACTACTTCTTACCAGTATAGCCCTGTCTCTGCTTATCTGTTTAATGCTGTAAGCAAAGCACTTCCTGAATTGTCTATTATTCTGGTTATTGCCTACTTCCTGACTGCTGAATGTTCTGCCATCTAACTGACAAAGATAGGGTTTTCCTCAATGGCTTATTAGCATGGTTTGTTCTCTCAGGACTCATCCTTTAGCTATTGTCTCTCCATGTTAGATAGGCATCCAACCCAACATCTGTGCTTCACCTTCAGGTGGAGTACCAACACAACCAGAGACTGTATGTTATCTCTTCCTAGCCAACACCATCTACCTGCTTCCACCAGGACAAGGACTGAGATGGGGTGGAAGGTAGTTCATTGCATAACTACAGAAGTGACATCAAGAATACCTTAGACACAGTCTGGAAGGACAACAGATATGGCTGTCCTCAGGGGCAGGCCATCACAACAGAGCAGAACTATGATAGAATACTCCAACAAGAAGTACCGTAAAGGCATGAGGCATCATGTGGCAACAATGGCTCATGCTTATAACCTTAGCTACTCAGGAGGCAAAGATCTAAGGATCAAAGCCAGCCTGTCAAACAGACCCAAATGATTCTTACCTAGTAAAAATTCTTTACTAATTAAAAGCTAGAAGTGGAAGCGTGGCTCAAGTGGAGAATTCCACTTGAATTCCAGCTAAGGGAGAACATAAGACCTTGAGTTCAAGCCCAATACCAGGTTTAAAAACAATTTTAAGAATAAAAGATACGGCCTGGGAAGGTGGCTCAGTGGTAGAGCGCTTGCCTTGCATGCATGAAGCCCTGGGTTCGATTCCTCAGCACCACATAAACAAAAAGAAAAAAGCTAGAAGTGGTGCTGTGGCTCAAGTGGTAGAGCGCTAGCCTTGAGCTAAAGAGCTGAGGAACAGCGCCCAGGCCCGGAGTTCAGGCCCCACGACTGGACCGCCCCCCCCCCTAAAAAAAAGAATGAAAGATACTCATCAATGTAAATTATAACTATTTCTTCTTATTTATTGAAACCTTCACTGGAAAGTCACTGGATTAAATTTAATTGGTTAAAATTAAAAATGATTGGTTAGATTTAAATTTTTAAAAAAATTTATCCTTATGTGCTAGGACCTAAGTTAAGATGAATATATATTTATAAATATATATTAATTGATAATATATAAATATATGTCAAATATAATATATATTCCCTCCATGACTCTCTTCAAGATAAACATTATTAAGTTCCTTGTTTTGATAAAAAAATCAAAATTAAGAGAGATAAACACCCTTCCTGGGGTGTTTGAATCCAGAAGATCCAAAAATTTGGAGTTTAAATTCAGATCTTCCTGCCCTAAAGCCTTACTTTTACCCAGTAAACTAATGCATTGCAAAGAAAAATAAATTAGACACTGTATTAGAAACAGTTATTTTGTCTTCTCGACATTATCACAAAATTTAAGCCTGGTAATTTTTGAGATACTTTAGGTAGGTTGTCATGCTCTAGTTTTTGTTGCTTCCATATTGTAACATATAAAGAAAGGAATTAAGCACAGAAATCCAGGTCCAGTATAAAAGATTGAGTGTCAAAAACCCTGAATAAGAAATGAAAAAATTAAGCAAGCTTATTTACCTATTACTACCAAAAGGAAGATGCAGAGTTAGCTTTTCTGTTACAACAAAAATAATATTTGTATTGTGTTTCCTGTATACAAATTGTTTTGAATGTGGTGTCTCTAACTTTTCTATGATGCTTTGGATGTCATTATTTTTGTATATAAATAAAATTCTTTACTTACATTACTTCTTCACAGGCTTTGGGAAAGAAAAAGGAACAACTTGATGCCATAGTGAAGGGTATACAATGGAGAAAGCAGGGTGGTCCAATCCATCCTGCAAAGTTTTGACACAAACCAAAACAAATATGTGGGGAGCAAAATGTGGGATGGGGCAGTATAGTCTCCAAAATTTTCATCAGAAACATTTCAGTTTTATTTGAATTGGTACCCAAGAGAGTGGATAACAATAAAACCCAAACTGAGGTGGAGCAGGAAGTCAGAGGTCATGCAAAGATTTCCTTTCCAGGTCACCAACTGTTCGAGTCAACTCCAAGTGTTGATGGGGGTACTGAAATGACCATTTGTGAATCAGTGTTCATGAGAAGCTACCAAAGGCTAAAACCTAGTGTCACAGGAAGTTGGGATCTCATCCAGGGGTTCAGGGGGCACAAAATTCATTGACAGAACATTACCCAGGAAGTGGGTCAGCAGGGACTCTTCTGATAGCAAGACATCTTTGAGGCTTTGTTACAAGGGATAAGGGAAGATGGCAATTCATATCAACCTCTGTGTGTGACTCAGTGCTAAAGTCTTGCCTGTCTGACCTCACAGGGTCTCAGGGTCAGCCTCAGGAGGTGAGTAACTTTTCAGCATCCTTATTTTTTTCAAGAAGGTAAGAACTCACCAAAGACCACAAAAGCAACATTGAGATCAGGTACCTAGCCACAGTGTAACCTGCACAAGAAATGACCTTCAAATAGTGGAGCAGGGCAGGGAAGCAATTCTTCACTGTTTAGTGGGCATGGAGGGAAGGCCAGGACCATCCAGATCATTATATTGGGTGGCCACTTGCCTTCCCTGCCTAGCTTCTTTGGCTTCTGTGTCTCCCTGTCCCACCTTGCATACCAGCTAAAGGAAGGAATAGTTGTAAAGAATCAAGCCAAGACATTAAAGGAATATGAACAAACTAACACAACCATTTGCTGAGATGGGACCTGTGATAGGATTGACAGGTGTTCTCAGAAAATCTGGGTTTGAACTTCCTGAGCTCAAGTTTCTTGTAATAAACATGACTGGTTCCTATGAATATCAAACTGGAATACCTCCTGACACCCTGAGAAAGTCAGGTCCTGGGACACATTTTGTCTTTATGGAAAGTTCAAGGGACTTGAATTTGGTACATTTTGGTGATGCTTTTGTTTCATTTCAGTATAAACCTGTCCTTAAGTTTATGTGTTCTTCTCTCACAGAGAAGATAGGTGATCTTCCCTCTCTTTTCTTCTCCCCTTTCTATCTCTCCTCTCCCTCTCATTACTTCTCTTTTTTTGTTCTTCTCTCCTTCTCTCTCCCTCCCTTCCTTCTTGCCTATCATTCTTTTGTCCTCATTCCTTCCTAATTCCCTTTCTCCCTTCTCCCGTCTTCTCTTCCTGTGTCCCCTTCATTGCCTCTCCTACTTTCAGCTTCCTCCTTTCTTTATCTTTTCCTCTTTGCTAATATATTTCAGACCCTTTACACTCTTCCTTACCAAGATTCTTTCTTTTTTTCATTCTTCTGTCACACCTATTTGATCTGATACCATGACCTGGTACTCTAAAGTGCAGAAAGCCTATGAGCATAAGAAAGCTCAGAGGTGCTCAGGATTTCAGGAGTAAGTAAGTACCCAGCCCAGCTTTAAAGGCCTCTAGAATTGATCTCTGTGAAGTTTGGGATCCTCTTTGAGAAGATTTGTGGGGTTATGACTTGGGGAAGGATCCATCAGGAATGTGGCAACAAAATTTTCCTGTTAATTTGAAAGAGATCCCAACACTTTCTCTGGCTCTCCAGAGAGGGTGTTTTGCTTTCTGTTTAAGAGAATTTGTGGGGAGAGGGCATCAGATTTTGTTGACAAACAGCCAGACTACGAGGGGCAGCTGTGTTCTTGGTCGAAATGCAAAATCAGAGAGATGCCACCATGGGTATCAACTCATTTCTTTTTTGAGGTACCAGTTGCAGAAGGTAATTCAAATAGTTCTTTATCTCTACACATCTCTCCAGAGGTGTGCACAAGAAAAAGCTAGCATGCTCAAAGAAGATAACCAGGTTTTTAAAAAGAGATCTGAATATGAGGGATACTGAAATTTATAAAGTACCCAAACATTCATTTAACAAA
Organism: Dipodomys ordii; assembly: GCF_000151885.1. Taxonomy (NCBI): domain Eukaryota; kingdom Metazoa; phylum Chordata; class Mammalia; order Rodentia; family Heteromyidae; genus Dipodomys; species Dipodomys ordii. The sequence continues at coordinate 2,496,083 of NW_012267377.1, read as the reverse complement.
GCATAAAAACTTATTAACAAAACAATAGATAGTTCTTAGTTTCCTCAACTTCATTATCCACAGATTCAAATGTGGGTTTTATTTCATGCTGGTAAGGAAGTTCATGACACGAGAGACTATATACATGATTAAGACAACATTATTGGTAAAAAACAAAACAAAGCAAAACAAAAGGGCAGAGACTTGAATAAGTAGACTCATTTCCCCATCAGGCATTCTCTGTGTGGAATTGTGCAGGTATAACTACTCATACATTTAATACCATAAGTGGCAAGGTAGAACAATTTCTGGTAGTTGTACTCTTAAGTTACTCCTACGGTGGTGAGCAGATATAGACCCACTGGCCTGTATTTTAAGGTGGCAGAGGGGATGTAGATGCTTAAAATGAACAACTGGATTTATCTTCTTTCATGAAGAAGATATTAAGCTTTCCTTTCAATATGTGATTTTTCTATGCTTATATTTCTATTTCCAATTGGTTCTGGATTTGTGTGTATGCATGTGTGACATACTCATGCTCACATCCATTTATAGAATTACAGCAACAATAAGGATCTACACAATCCTGTATCAATCCCTTTTCTAGTCATTTTCTTTTGTCTTGAAGGGGTAGGGCTGGGTGGTGTGTGTGTGTGGGGGGGTGTCCTTGAGCCTGAACTCAGGACCTGGGCTCTGTCCCTGAGCTTTTTTTTTTTTTACTCAAAGCTAATGCCCTACAACTTGAGCCACAGCCTTACTTCCTTAATTGGAGATAAGAGCCTTACAGACTTTCCTACCTGGTCCCGCTTGGAACTGTGATCCTCAGACCTCAGCCTCCTGAGTAATAGAGTTTTAGGCATGAGCCACCAGTGCCTGGTCTCAGTCATTTCCTTTTAAAACCACTGGTAGGAACACATTTTCGAGGCTGTGACAAGAGGCATGGGAAGGGATGTGTAGATTGTGTGGATCTGCTCTGGTACCATGCTGCTTCCTCTATATGCCGGCATGCCCTTCAGGCATCCAGGGTCTCACAGGAGAGGTCAACTCCAATTTTGAGGCTGTGACACACCCCCCGTGCAGAACTTAACAGCTGATAAGCAGGAGCCTCTGTGCAGGCTTTGCCATCTAATTAGACCTGTACTTTCTGATAACATTGACAATGTCACAGCCAATCAGGAGAGTTCAGATCTCAGCCTTCTGTGATAGGGGATATGTGCTAGGAGAAAGAGCTTAAGCGTTCTGCTACGGATGGAAGCCAGAGCCTCCACGTCATTTCACACTCAGGGTGCTTAGAGATGGGAGGCTGGGTGGGGAGGACAGCAGACCTAGAGCAGGGGGACCTCGCGGAGGGCTGAGTCTACCTGTGTGTCTGCTTTCGAGCAAGAGCAATGTCACTGGTGTACCCCAAATATTCAGTACATGTGCTTCTAATGCCTGCTAACTAAATACATTCAAAGTACAGCTATGGAAAACACGTGAAGCCGACATTTAGATGATCAATAATTTGGAAACTGCTTCAAAACGGTTCACTAAACACACCAGCTTCTTCAGATTACTGAGGAGTAATCCCACAAAAAGTAAAAGATCAACATATTCAACTATCTGAAATTAAAACTTTTCACATAACAAGTTATCTATAGTGACAAACTTTTTCTCTAACTTAAGGTGGAAAAAAACACATTTGTCAGCAAATATGGCAAAAGCTGAAATTTGAATCCATGAGGAAACCTTTGTGAGATATTTAGGTGATTCCTGTTAAAATAGATCAATGTAAATGCAGCACATGTAAGGAAACAAAAAAGACAAAAGTTTCACAAATACGCACTAACTTCAAGCTAGTTACCTATGTCAAAAGAAGAGGTTGTTTCCATATAATTATTTATAATTTCCTGTATTCTTTTTTTTGGGGGGGGGGTCCAGTCGTGGGGCCTGAATTCTGGGCCTGGGCGCTGTCCCTCAGCTTTTCAGCTCAAGGCGAGTACTTTACCACTTGAGCCACAGCGCCATTTCTGGCTTTTTTCTTTTTGCTTATGTGGTGCTGAGGAATCGAACCCAGGGCCTCATGCATGCAAGGCAAGCGCGCTACCACTGAGCCACTTTCCCAGCCCCCATTTCCTGTATTCTTTTATTCTTATTTTTATTTCCTTAGTAGAGCTCTGTGAATCCGCTATCACTGGGTCACTTTCTCAGCTCTATATTGTCCATTAACAGTGTATGGTTTTCAGTGCTCATGAATGAGGGTTTTGCAATCATCAATCTCACCCCAAGTCAATGAGACTTTATACATGTTATAGCAATATTTGGAATATGTAATACAAGTCTTAAAAATATCCTTAGAGCCTGAAATTTCCTTCTTAGAAATATCTTCCGGGAAATATCACAGGGCTGGAATGTGATTGAAGGGATGGATCTCCAGGTTAACAAATGTGAAGTCTTGTGTCTTCGCCCAGTTCTGCCTCTGCCAAAGGCAATATGCATAGAATTTCATGCAGAAAGCTGCACTGACATATTATTAGCAACAACTTCAAAGTCTGATAGAAAAAGAATATTGAAGAAATAAGACCGTGTCCTTGAAATATCATACAGAAGCACCTACAGAAGATAGAAATGTTGAAAGATGTGTGCTGAGTGAAAACCCCATTAAAGGCCATGAAATATGATAATAAAAATGTTCTATCACACATGCAATAGTCTATTAAAGTTCTATAATCATAACATTATTATAGAGAACATGCTGTGTGTGAGGTATAAAAAATAAATAGAATCGCAAAATATATTAGCTCTTACTACTCTGCATTTGCTAATACAATCTCTAACTGATCCAGCAGACCCAGTAAGAATGCCATTGTTACATGAACAGATTTCTAAGGGATAGTAAGATAGTGCTGGCATCATCATTTCTCTTCTAGCATTTTCTGGGGTGGAGTCTATCCCCTGTAAAGTTCCTGGTTACGTGTGTGTCTATGTATGCGTGTGTGCTTTCAGGCGCAGTGAATCAATCTGGAGTTAGAGATGCCTCTACTAGTTGATAGATATTTCAGGTGAGGGAGAGACACCTCAGATTTCATTCAAGCTAGAGCAACAGCAATGGATCAAAAAGATTTCTTTTTCTCTGCATTCTCTTTAACAAGCTTCAGAAAAGAATGTGAAGTCAATCACAATTCTGTGACACTGTCTTCTAGGATACAGCCAGACTTATGCAAGCAATGAGTGCCTCAGATCTTTGTTCTTTCCAGGCTAATCAATAAACTATCTACAGTCTAATTTTTGCCTTCTTCCAACATACTTAACCACAAAATGTATCTAACACACAATTCTATTACAGATTGTTGTATGTCTGTCTCTTAGGCCCACAGGCCAACTGCTTTTTACTCTGCTCGGCTCCACTGCTTATTTTCCTTAGGAAGTTGCTCAAAGTCTCCATTTTCTTCTAACTGAAGATAGTAATCTACTTCATGAGGTTGTGGGGAGCCTTTAGTGAGAAAATGTGTCTAAGTCATTTAGCATCCCGTGATAGTCATAGTTCAGTAACTGTTAGCTATTATTATTATTACAATGATGACAGCTATACAAATTAACTACTATACATATTTATTTGCATGCTTAATAGTTTATGAGAACTTGAAGGTTTCAAAGATACAAATATGTATTCATTTTCTTCCAGCTGTGTGTGTGTGTATGTGTGTGTATGTGTGTGAGTGCAGGTCCTAGGGCTTGAATTCAAGGCTTGGTACTCTCCCTAACACTCTACCACTTGAGACAGAGCTCCATTTCTGGCTTTTTCTAAGTAGTTTATTGAAGATGAGAGTCTCACAAACTTTCTTGCCTTGACTGGCTTTGAACTGTGATCCTCAGATGTCAGCTTTCTGAGGATTACAGGCACATGTGCCATTGGCACCCAGCCATGTCCAATGTATTTTTATGAAGCATTTTAGAGTACTGCTTATTAAATTTTACAGTGCACATGACATATCCAGAAGAATGCTTGTATGTAAGTTCTGCAGTGAGCATTGTTCTAATATTCCCATGTTTATCTGGTAATCAAATAGCATGGAATCCTTAGGTAGACATGGAACCAAAGTGCTTTTCTGAAATTACGTGGAAACATAGATATCTTAGGAAATGATGGTGATTCTAATATGTAAGATCACATATGCCGGCCTCCCTGGCACATGGAAATACTTGCTTTTCCCTTCTCAGCCAGTGTAGCTCAGTAGCAGCTTGGCTAAAATGACTCTTCCTCTTGGCCTTCTGTGATACTGTTCCACACTTCAGCCTCTCTCTGCAGAGATGACTTTGAGTCCCCAAGTCAAGGCAGCATTAGTACAGGCTATTTGTCATGATAAGGAGTCACTTTTTCAGCTACTCACAACTTTGCAAATTTCTCGCTCTGAGGAAGAATCTGATTGGTGGTTAACCTGGTATCTGCTTATCCCATGATGCATTGCAGAAATCTCTCCTCTGACTTGTCTCTGTTGAATGAACACTGTCAGAATCAGGGACCACCCCAATACTGACTAGGTCTGAATTTCATTTATTTGTTTGTTTGTTTATGTCATTCATAGGATTTGAACTCAGAGCTTGGACACTGTCCTGAGATTTTTTGCTCAAGACTAGCACTCTACCACTTTGAGCCACGGCTCCACTTCCAGTTTTCTAATTGGAGATAAGAGTCTCACAGACTTTCATGCCCAGGCTAGCTTCCCACCCTGATCCTCAGATCTCACAAGCATGAGCCACCAGCTTTCCATTTGTATTTTATCTTTCAGTCTTTGCATATTCCTCCCAGTAGTCACACAGAACCTCACAACAGTTGCCTCATTTGGTATTAGCTATACCCTTTAGACCAATCTAGAAGATGCTTAGGTCTCTTCCTATGAAAAATTTAGTCATTTTGGGGGTAACAAATTAGATTTGGCCATTTTCTATCCGCCCTTCAGGTGGTCATCTCTTCTTGTTTTGCTCAATAATTTAACATCCTGCCTCTTGCTCTTCCATTTGTGACTATCCTTGGATTTATGGATGAGAATACAAGTCTGACCAGTGTTAAGTCCAATGGAACCATGACCTCTTTTATAGATGACGTATTTCAATCAGTGAAGTAGAAAGTTGTGTTGTGGGTTTTTTTTTCATTTAGTAACTGTCATGATGTTGTCAATAGTATCTTAGACACTATCTAAGCAATTTAAATTTGGCTGCCACCAAAATAATTAGAAGTTACAAGCTTTGTGTGTGAAACTAAACCGACAAATCCCTAAATTGCTTAGAATGACAAAGTTCAACAAAATAAAATACCTGGAAGTGCGTAGTTTGAAAGGGGTGGGGTGTGGATCAGGGGGGAAAAAGGTGAACAAAGAAAGAGAAAAAGAAGGAGAATGCAGTAAAAAAACAAACAAACCCCCAAACCATCCAATAGATATCATGAAAAATTAAGAAGAGTAAGAGAAGAGGTGGGGAGGGGAAGGATGGGTGAGAATTTATAAAAGGAGAGACATTGATCAAGATATAGTGTATTCATAAACTGCTTTGTTAAATGACAACTCCTTTGTACAACTACTTAAATGCAAGTTTATAAAAATAAAAAAGAAAGAAAAAAGACTCTAATGATGAAAACCTAAAGGAAGTTTTATATCTTACAGAAATAACTGTAGTCACAAAATGCATTAGATATGATTTTGATTTTAACACAGTTTTGCTTCACATGATGGAATACTATGTAAAGCAGCATAAAAATGCATTTTGACCAGAAAGAAGTGTGCATGGGTTCCCATGGTTTGTTATTTGTTCCATCCCCTGCTATTATCCGTGTTCTCAGTAGCCATTTAGAAGAAGGAGTGAGCTGAGACACTATCATCTGCTCTGTAGCTTCCAGTTTCCCAGCTTTCTCAGAGGAAGTTACACGCCAGCAGAATAATACTGACTCCAGAAAAACCATCTCACACTTTTCTTGCAGATACAAAGAACAGTCGAGGAAAGATGTACATTTTCTTTTTTCTTTTTTTTTCTTTTTTTTGGGTCTGGTCGTGGAGCCTGAACTCTGGGCCTGGGCGCTGTCCCTCAGCTCTTCAGCTCAAGGCTAGCGCCCCACCACTTGAGCCACAGCGCCACTTCCGGCTTTTTTTTCTGCTTATGTGGTGCTGAGGAATCGAACCCAGGGCCTTAAGCATGCAAGGCGAGCGCTCTACCACTGAGCCAACTTCCCAGCCCCAAGATGTACATTTTCTTAGAGACAGATGATTTCCAAAGTAAAGGACCAACCAGAGTGTGGGAGTGACATGATCGGTATGACACTTGGCTGGCTGAGTCAAGGCCCTATGTGTTGACAGGTCTCTGAGCAAGGACAAGATGGAGCCTTGGAGAAACATTCCAGAACAGATATTCAGAATGCTATGGGGGTCTGGATATTTTAAACTTCCTGTGATGTGACTGTGTATCAGGAATGACTTCATGAGTGTAGGTATTTTGAGTCATCACCAAGTTGATGGAGTTGTTGGAGAGCCTGGAATTGGTACACCTTTAGTTAAAGAGTCCAATAGTGCTGGCTGTCACTGAGATAGCAGAAAGCTGTTCCTTTCTGTGATCTGGAAGGTGGAGTTTAAGAAAGTTAAATCATTGTAACAATGAGATGTACAAGACACTAGGTTGAAAAACGAACTGTATAATTTAGGCGGGGGGGGGTGGAGGGAGATGGGCAGGAGTATAGTTGTGGAGGTGGGAGGGAAGGGATGATAGGGGAAAAACTAAGGAGGAGGCCCCATAAGAAATGCACTCATTACCTTGCTCATGTAACTGTAACCCCTGTGTATTTTCACAATACTGTATTTTCACAATAAAAACTTATAAAAGAAAAGAAAAGAAAAAAAGATAAAGCAACAACAACAACAAAGAAAGTTAAAGGCAGCCAGGGGCTGGTGGTGGCTCATGCCTGTAATCTTAGCTATTCAGGAGGCTGAGATCTGAGGAACACAGTCCAAAGCCAGCTTGGGCAGTTAAGGATGTGAGAGTCATACTTCTAATTAACCACCAAAAAAGCCAGAAGTGGAACTCGAGCTCAAGTAAGTAGCATGCCAGCCTTGAGCACAACAGCTCATTGACAGATCCCAGACCCTGTGTCCAAGCCCCAGGAAGAAAGAGAGATGGGGGGGCAGAGGGAGAGGGGGGGACAGGAAGAGGGAAAGGAAGAGAGAATGGGAGACAGACAAGAAGAGAAAGTTAAATGTAAAAGACAAAAAGCTACAAGAAATTTATTTGCTAATCTTATAGTCTTGGTTTTTTCTGCTGCAGGGACTTGATTTAATAAATGATCTCTGCCATCAGTCAAGTCAAACAATCAATATTTATTGATCATCCACATTTTCAGCCAGTATGATGTTGAGCATGGAAAGGATTTCCAAACAGAGGTATTATGTCTAAGCATAGATAGCATAAATTGTAAAGAAGAAGCTCAGTACAATAGAACTGACAAAGCTAGATGGCTAACATAGAACATCAAGTGTTTAATTGTAAAGAAAATTACATAGTGTAAGCTACCGTGATATGTACAACCTAAAAAGAGAGAGCAAATGATGCAAATTCTTGAAGAAGCACCATTCTTCAGAGTACCCAGAAGAAGGTCACTATGAAGGCACCTCAGAGAATGAGTGTAACTTAGATGAGCAGAAATGCATTACAGGCTGAATTATTACTCTTCAAGTACTTTTTATTTCTGGTGGCAGTTGGCTTTGAACTTAAGGCCTTTCCCTTTACCAGGCAAGCACTCTGCCACTTAACAATGCCTCTAGCTCTTTGGATTTTTATTTATTATTTTTCAGATCTTATTTTCACATGATCAATTTCACCACTTGAGCACCATCTCACCCAGCTTGGCTGCTGAGAGGTAGTCTTGTTAGCTTTTTGTTCAGGAGGTATCCCAAGTACCTCGGATGACAGGCCACCCGGCCTGGCCAGTTCAGCCATTTTGTTAAAGGAAGCTAAACAAAAGCATGGCAGGCTGGCAGAAGTCTAGCAGGGTCCGCATTTGCAGAATTGGGTAGTGGTGTAACATGGAGCAGCTTCTGAGCTCAATTCATAGAAAGAATCTCTGGAAATATAGCAAGAAATTCACCCTAATTGAGCAGGACATGGGTTTAAACCAAGAAAGTCCAGCATGCACAGCTTAGTGTGGCCTGGGAGGGTGATAATGAAGAGGTAGGAAAAAGCAGAAGTAAAGAATATGATACAGGGCTGGGAAGGTGGCTCAGTCGTAGAGCGCTTGCCTCGCATGCACGAGTTCCTGGGTTCGATTCCTCAGCACCACATAAGAAAAAAGAAAAAAGCCGGAAGTGACGCTGTGGTTCAGGTGGTAGAGCGCTAGCCTTGAGCTGAAGAGCTGAGGGACAGCGCCCAGGCCCAGGTTTCAGGCTCCACGACTGGACCCCCCAAAAAAACAACAAAAAAAACCCAAAGAATATGATACATAGGGAAAAAAGCATCATCTGAATAGGATGAAGTAAAAGCAGGAGGCCTCACGCTGGCCCAGTGCCCTGCCTTTGGTGCTGGTTATAGTGCCTACATGTGGCCTTTGTAAATCTCCCCTGTTTAATTTTTCTATCTTATTTATTTTTTTATATTATCTCTAAGTGGTTGTAAAGGAGATTTTAATTCAATGTATCAATGCATCTTTTTAAATTTTTGCTTGCTTGATTTTTTTGAGGGGGTCTTGAACTCAGGGCCTGAGCTTCTTTTGCTCAAAGTTAGCACTCTATCACTTGAACCACAGAGCCACCTCTGGCTTTTTCTGTCAGTTGTATGGAAGAATTGAACCCAGGGCTTCATGTATGCTAGGCAAGCACTCTACCACTAAGCCACATCCCCAGATCTTGATTTAAAGAAATAATTTTTTTGTTATTATAAAGGTGATATCCAGAGGGGTTATAGTTACAGTTACTGGTAAAGAGTACAAATTACATAAGTCAAATAAAAGTTGTTTGTTTTGAAGAGTGTCATCCCTTCCTTTAATCTCTCCCAGGTTTTCCCTCCCATCCCCACCCTTGAGTTGGGTAATTCATTTTCAACATAGTGTCCTGTGAGTACCATTGCTACATTTGTTCACCCTTTTCTCCCTTCACTTCTGTGCCTTGCCTTATGTTCCCAAGGATATATAAGTGAGCAAAAAGGAAAGGAAACAAAAAGGAAAGGAAACAAAAAGAGAAAAACCACCTTCATTTTCATTTCCTGGAGTTCATTTCTATAAATATGATTTGGTATGATCAGATGCACATAGGCATTGTGTTTTTCTGTTCCTCTCCTAAGGACCAGAGTGTAACTTGGTCAATGTCACTTCATTCATCATTCTCCCCCATCTCTCCTGCCCCATCCAACCCCTCAAGTTTCCTGAATTATTTTCATATATGTACATTGAGTATTATGGCTATATTTTTTCACCCTTCCGATCTCCATTTGTCTCCTCTCCTTCTTTATACCCCATCTCACATGATGCATGTTCCAGGTTCCTGGTATTTATTTGTTACATTGTCAGTTGATTATTCAAAATGTCCATCTTTCTGGTGTTTCTGCAAGGCACAGGATCTCCTATCAGTGAAGCTTAAATTATTTAGAACCAATTTCTCCATGACACTTAAAGTTGGGGATTCTTCATTGCTAAGTATTTTCCTTTGTCGTACTCTAAAAAGGCAAAACAATGTTTTCCTTCCTCATTTGGAGGTCAAGAGACCACTCTCTCCCAACACAAGAAGTGTAGTTGAATTTGAGATTGTGTGTATGGTCGTGGTGCTCATGCCTTTGACCTTGGACCTTGAGCTGCTTCTCTCTAGCCTAGAACCTACTGCTCCTGGGAGTGGAAAAAGTTGCCACAGCTCCGTGTGTTGACAGCCAACTTGATGCCGAGGTGGAGATAGCATCCCAGCTTCACTTAGGGGAAGTCTGGTTGAAAGCTTCTGTGCAGGAAACGCCCACCAAGTGACACATAAATAAGGAGAACTGAAGGGCGAAGGGATGAAGTTTGCCCTCTGCCCTCAAGAAACATCTGTTTATTCACTTGTTTGTGAATTCTTCCAATAAATATTTATTGGAAACTTGCTGACTTGGTACAGAGACACATTCCTGGACTTAATGAGTATGTGGTTTTGTTAGGAAGATTTTTTTTTCCCCCTAAGGAAATCATAGTGGTTCTGTACAGTGTGGTCATGAATGTAAGATAGCTGTGAACCATGTACAGTTCAAAGGAAAGGAAGAGTTAAGTTCATGCATCAGGGTGTCAATCCATGCTTCAAAATAAAAGACTATCACTGTGTCTTGCAGGGTGAATAGGAGCTGGTACAACAGGACAGACAAAAGGATTGGTATGTTCAAAGAGTTAGAGCTATAGAACAAGCACGTGTTTTAAGGAACATACATAGGTCCTGGGAAGGGGGAGTAGGAGATGAGAATTTGGCTTTTGTATCATAGGTTATGGAGACCCACCGAAGGATTGTAGCTATCAATGTTAACATTGCTTTTACTCAGATACTATGTTGTTTTCCTGACAAGAAAGAGGAAGCATATGGTTTTATTCCCGTTGATGCCTGGCCCGTCAGGAGGAAAGTATACTTCATACTTCGACTCAAGAGGAACACACAGGTAACAAAGCTGATCTGAGGTTTCTTATAAGAAATACATTAAAAAAAAAGTCAGCCAAGTTGCCTGTGGCTCATTCCTGTAATTTTAGCTACTCAGGAGACTGAGATCTGAGGATCATGGTTTGAAGCCAGCTCAGGGAGGAAAGTCCATGAGACTCTTATCTAAAATAAACTACTCAGAAAAAAGCCAAAAGTGGTGCTTTGGCTCAAGTGGTAGAGTGCTAGCCTTGAGCAAAAAGTCAAAGCTTTTCCCTGTCTTCCTGATGCTGGCTGTGGTTCTGTGCTGTGTGGGATCCATCCTGCAAAATCTCCCTTCAGCTCAACTTCTAGGGGAGGTGAATGTGGCTATCAGCTTCCCAAAAATCTGCCCTCTTACTTTGTAATCCCTGTGCATAGGCAGGGTGTTGGTATCTTCCAATTCACACACCAGATTGTCTGGAGTCAGGGATCTTCCGTTCTCATTTCAGATGGGTAGATGGGGTGGCTGAGCTAGGTGAGGGCAGAGACAGAATCAGCTAAAGCAGATGAAAAATTCAGCAGATGCAGGGAAGATGGTCAGGCAGTAGCTGAAGACAGAGACATTGTGCAAGTGAGTCAAGTTTATTTATTTTTAAAGGGCATCTCTTGGTGACAATACTGGAAAGAAATCTCTAAAATTTATTTGGAAAATGTGAGACAGTTCAATGTACTTACAAAACTAGCGCAGCCTCCAGTACTTTTTCTAGGACTGGGTCTGGATTGTGAGAGGAATAAGTAAGGAAAGAGAGAGAGAGAGGGGGGAGCAGAAGGGTGGGGTGGGAGAGCAAGGAGGATGAAGGGAGGAGAAGACAAGGATCATTTTGAAAATTACTTTGGCTCACTATAACCTAGCCTCTCATTCAGCTCCTTCAATTTCCTCTAAATAGCTGCTCTCAGGACACTTGGAGTGCTCGCTTACTTTAACCAAACTTAAGAGTCAGGAGGTTCAAAAACTATTTTTTACGACTTAAAAAAAATCTCTAAGTAGTTGTTTGCAGGAGTTACTGTTTCACAAAGCAGTTGATGACCACAAGGTATCTTGGTCAATGTCATCCCTTCTGCATTCTCCCCCACCCGACCCCTGTCCACCCCTTCCCTTACTTTTCTTAATTTTGTAGGATATGCATTGAGTTCTTGACTGCATTCTTCTCCACTTTTCTGTCCATTAAATTACTAAAAATAAATACAGCATCCAGAGGAAAAACAAAACTACGGTGCATGCACACATACAGGTGCATTTATATATTCAGTCTCACTCCCCCAATTAAAAGGATATTCAGACCTTGAAATAGCACATTGAAAGTCACAAAGGGAGAGATAGTGAGAGTGAGAGGGACAGTATGAAAGGTTAACAATTCCCGGTAGCCCTTCATATCTGAAGTACAGGATTTAACCTAAGGGGGGAAAGGGGTGGCAGTATCTTCCAAGTCTGGTTCTCTAAAGGAACGTCTGTGCCCACAGACCCTTCCTATCTTGCATAGCATGTCATATAGTGACATTGCTAGTTGAGGCTAGCCCTCTCCTTGAAGAAACTGTACCTAATTGGACAGAGTTAGTTGTGGTGGCATGAAGATCATTTACAGGATTTTTCCCAAGAGGAGACTGTTTTGTCAAAGTGGACCCCTTTTGGATGTAGTGACCAGAGCGAGGTGAGTCAGGGCAAGTTAAGGCATGGGATGTGGACGGCTGGGAAAGTAGAAGATGTTTAGATGCTCTCATGGGCTAACTCAGCAGTATTGATTGTGACTGATGAATTCCTGTGTAGAAGGAAACTTGTAAAACAATCCATATATAAAGTATCATACAGTTGGAAAGCAATCATACTCAGGTAACTGTAGAAATCTTGCACATTGAAATGCCACCAAAAGACACCAAAGATACAATCTTTGTCTATGTGTGAGGGTCATAAAGGAAAACAATCCAGCATTAGCAGGAGAACGTGAGAAAGAAAAAGATATGCTAGATAGAAAATAAGAAGCCCTTCCATAAATGAAAGAAGAAAAGCCCAACTGCTATGGGGAGGCAGTCATGCAGAAAATCCCTTCAGATATGACAGATCTTCAGTAAACCCCAAGTACTCAGTGAGGGGCAAAATAAAGGTGGGTAGGAATGAAGCTTCACCTGGAAAACAAAAGGCCAAGAGACAGCACGAGAAAGCTCTTCTTTCAAGGGAAGGCAAGAGTGACTTTGAACTCTCAGAAGAACTTTTAATGTTGTGATTTAGTACTGAGTTTTGAACTCAGGGCCTCATGCTTTCACTTGACTTTTTTTTTTTTTCTCATTTTAGTCTGATTCTCTACTACTTGAACTGCACTTCCACTTCCAGTTGGAGATGAGTCTCATGGACTTTTCTGTCTGGGCTGGCTGTGAACCTCAGTCCTCAGATCTCAACCTCTTGAATAGCTGGGATTACAGGTATGAATTACGGGTACCTGGCTTTTCTTGGACTTGTGAATTTTAAGACAAACTGAGTTAGTTGCCTAGGTGAATAGGAGTGGGCAAATTTGAACTCTTCTAGGATAACCATTTCTTTGTATCTAGCTCTGGAGTTGGAATGCCTAGGATGATCACTTTAATAAGCATTGTAAATTCTTACAGTTCAGAGACCATAAAGTGCCCTGTGAAAGTCTTTACCCTGTGTTGGGCATTTCCTCCTCCTCCTCTACTTCCTTTCTGCTTCTCGTCCCTCTCCCCTCTTCTCCCCTCCTCCATTCTTCAAAAAATGACTGAGTTCCAACTGAAAATACTGAACCACTTTAGCAGAAGACTTGCTTTTCAATTTCATTGCGCCTGTTAAATTAACAGATCACTTTAAGGATGAGTTCAAGAGACATTAAGGAGATGGCTAACTGGTGTCTCAATTATCCCGAAGAGCAGAAGTCTGAAGAATTAATGAGTTTGGTTTGGTAAGTGGGCAATCTCATGTGCCTGGCTCTAAAGCCTTGGGGTGTGTGTGTGTGTGTGTGTGTGTGTGTGTGTGTGTGTGTGTGTGTGTGTGTGTGTGTGTGTGTGTGTGTGTGCATGTGCGCGAGTGCCTACATGTAAAACAGCAAACAAGTAAGCTTCTCTGAGGCATTATTTCTTCTATCAGCTTAAGAGATTCTTTAGGAATTGGTTAGCTACATATATTTTTAGAACTAGAAGTACAAATCTGGAAAGTAACACCTTTTACACTTAAAAAAAAACCATATCTAATGCTTAGGTTCCGTTTGTTAGTTCTTCCTCACATCTAACTTTCTACTTGAGGTAAATATACTTTGCCCTGCCTATTGAGCATTATGAGCTGAAAACAGAAAAGTCTGTGGTGACAGTGGCTCTAGTGAGTGAAGTTATTGGTTGACAATGGCTCTAGCAACTCTAGGGAAGATAGTTGGTTATAGGAGTTCCTGCTCATCCATGTCAATCAAGTGGGGTTAATTCATTAGTCTAGGATGTCCTAAAGAATTCAGTAATGTGACACATAACTAGAATTTTTTGAAGTTATACTAAAATTTCATAGAATTTTCTTCACAAGTTATCTTTTCATTTGACACTTTGATTACCTTTCTTAAAATATGACAGAAATTGTCCAAAGTATTTCAATTTGAAAGATGGAAAAACTTTTTGCAGTGTCTCTGACTTATGTTCCTAAAAATCTCAAGTGTGAGAGGAACTTTGAGATTTTTGGTCTAGTTATTCTCCATCTTAAGGAACAAGATTTATGGTTGAGCAAAGACTTAATGACCAAAGATTCATGAGAAAAAAGATAAACATAGTTATATGTTTAAATGATGCAAAAGAGTACATTTAAAAATTAAAATACAAACTATGAACTCAGAAAAATATGTTTAACACACACACATCAGATAAAGGATTTATATATATATTATATTTTTTACTAATGAAAAGAAATACAAGAAACAACCCAAAAGAAAAGTGAACAAAACCTATGATTAAACTCTTTACAAATAGCATATCCAAAAACTAATAAAAGTTAAGACATTTCATTTAATTACAGGTCAGAAAAAAGCAATAAAAATGTAGAACACATGAAATTGGTAAATATCAAGAAAAGTGCAAACCAACTGGTAGAGATACAGAGAAAGGAGTTCCTGTTCTCCCATGCCTTACTGATAGAGGAACCAACCTAGAAATTCCTATTAAGAGTAAAAACACACATTTATTTGATTTAGCAATCTCAACCTTGAGAATATATTCCATAGAGACCAAAGCTTACATTAAAAATAGTTGTAAAGGCGTTGATTACAACAATATAAGTAGAGCCAAACAAAACAAAACTGTAAGGTGAGTGCTCAAAAATAGGAGAATAAATAAACAATGGAAGATATTCATACCGAATAGCATTATTAAGATTAAATGGCTGAATGAGATAATTAGCAGTTGATTGGGTAGTTTTCTATGCATTACATTGGAAAAAATCCAAGATGTTGGAAAGAGCATAATATATTCTGATTTTAAAAATAAACACAAATAATTATTTACATATGTGTATACATACATACATATATATATATATATATATACTTTTGTATATGACTACACTAACATAGAGAAAGACATATGAAAGAATACTTACCAGGATATTAACACATCTATATTCAATTTGAATGGAGACAAATAAGTGGAAGAAACCACAATACTATCAATAACAATGAAATCACTTTCCTGGTATAAGTTAATTTATGTACAGCTATTTATATGTAAAATATGTGTATATCAATATATACAAGAGTGGCCACTGAATGTTGATGGTTGGGAACATTTCAATAATTTGTACCTTCTGTATATATTTTTTCTCCACTTTTCCCAATAATCAGAAGGAAACATGCATGTTCCTGGGCCTCATATCAACCCAACAAGACAAATATGTGAAAACCAGACCCAGTCATACAAGCTGTACAGTGGGTTCTATGTGTGAATAACTGAACACACAAAGAAACTTCAGCAGTATCCATCAGAGATGGATGGGCTTCAAGCATCAAGCTTGAATACCTTCAAGGGGTGAGATTTCCACTACCTTCCAGGATTGTTCTTTTCCTTTTGAGTAAAGTTACATTGATTGAATGAGCTCTCTTCTCTTTTCCCCTAACAATGAACACACATCTGTTTCTTAAGGCCTCTGAAATGGGTGACAGTATTCAGTTATTTGGGGACAATTGTCACAGGCAATCCATGCTGTCTTCATCTAATAAACTCCTTTCAAACATGGAGGCTTATCTTCCAAGAACCAATGAGACAGTTCAGTAGAGATGGTGACCTTATTATTGACTATCTACCATGGAACATGTATGAGGGTGCAAGAGTCTCCAGTTGAATAGAACTCTGGGTCACCGAGTAAACTGAGATGCCATCACCTTCAGCCAAGTCAAGTTTGCTTCATAAGATGAATCCAGGCATCTCGTCATTGTCTAACATGTTTCCTGCTTCCACCAGCTCCACACATGTCAACAACAACACAATCACACTGAGGAGTGCACCAATGGAAGAAAGAGAAATGATCCACTGGCAGTCTTTGAATTTGAAAGAAATTCAGCAGCATTAAGTTAACCTTTTTGGTTAACTTGCTCTTGAAGTGGTTATTAGTTTCTAGGACACAACCACTTTAAAGAATATTTCCATTATTACCATGTTCTTCAAGTGTTTGTGTGCATAACTTTCTATTTAAAGGTCAAGGAATATTTTTTCCATCTTCTTTTTAATGGCATATGAGTTGCAACCTTAGGCCTCTGTAACACAGGCTCCATTGTCAATGATAACAAGTACTGAGCAGAGAATTCTGGGAAGTAAACCACATGTTTATGAGCCTTTAAGCTTTATGAGTATATTGGTAACTCTGGAGGACCATTGTGAGACCATGGGATACAAAGTAAGGATTATTATGAAAAGTCTCTACCACAGCATGGGTCCACACAGCATTCTAGGTGGTGGACACATACTCACATGTACCTTTACCCCCAAATATTAATCCATTCTTTGTCTCAGTGCAAATGGCGTTGAACTCTTGCTCATGCATTTTTCCCACTCTATAGATAGAGCCAAGGGATGAATGGAAATAAGGCTAGAAAAGATATTTTGACACCCCTACCCTCCATGGGAACACTGACATCACTGCTTGATTGTTTCCATTCTACAAACTTGGTCAGCTTCCGAAAAACAGCCAGTCACCAGCAACAACCAAGGCTTTTTGTTTACACTTGCAAGAGCCTTCTGAGCAGAATACTGGCACTTCTCGCCTCCTTTGGCTGTCCGTTTTATAGTATAAATTAATAGCCTTCTTGGTTTGGCTGAGAATGTGAAATTCCTCTTCACAGAGTCACTGTTTCATAGCGACAGAGTCATCTTCAACACATCTTCACTCCTAACCAACAAGTCAAGTGAAGAACACAAAAGTTCAGAGGCCTGGAGATGAGCTGGGTTTAAAGTCCCTTAATGCAGGGAGAGGAGATGTGGTAAACATAGCA
Organism: Dipodomys ordii; assembly: GCF_000151885.1. Taxonomy (NCBI): domain Eukaryota; kingdom Metazoa; phylum Chordata; class Mammalia; order Rodentia; family Heteromyidae; genus Dipodomys; species Dipodomys ordii. The sequence goes on along the minus strand of NW_012267377.1, from coordinate 2,479,009 downwards.
AGTAGGAAGCCATGTTGAGTTGCAGACATGACTCCTTGAATGTAATTGGTGTCCGGGGAATGGCAATGTGGGTTTCAGGCCTGACAAAGCCTCTTCTTCTTTCTCATGTCCTGGTGTGTCTTTAATTTAAGTTGTGACCACCCATCTTGCATTCCATGGACTACTTTCCAAAATTAGTAACTGGACAGTCATCTTCCAATCCAATGATCTCTCCTATTTTGGTATCGCTTGGGGCACCATCTTCTCTCAGTGTAGTCATTCTCGGAACTATGACTCTTACTTCATCCCAACATTCCCAGTAGAGATATATTTAATATTGCAATTTGGACTGGACATCTGACATCAGGATGGATGGACTTCAACTTCTGCATCACATAGCCACCATGGAGGACTACATTTGTGCTCATTCTCTATTAGCCTCCTCCAGGGAATCTTCTCACCACTGGTACAGTAGAACTTTGACAGAACTGTGCCTTGCTCTTTTCTACTCAGTAGGCCCTTTCTCCTCCCATCACTCCCCATGCATAATTTTCTTCGTTTTAGTCATACTTTCTGTGTCTGTTCAAGGATCTTGCAGGAGTGGGGAATCTTTTGACTGTGTAGTGTCACTTGGATATTATAACATCACTTACAGACTATACAAAATCATCATCTAGGATGCGAGAAGCAAACAAGAAGTCCATGTATCCGTCTCATCATGTACTAAATGATTTTGAGGGTGTTATGGGGCCCAGAGCCTAAATGGCTATGATGCTATTTGTTTAAAACCTCTATGCTATATTCAGGGGAGAATTTCAATGGTGGAACTCCTCTGAACAATTAATGAATAGTTTAACAAATGAAGTACCAGGAGGCTGAAACATGTTTTTTGTTTTTTTTTTGTCGGTTGTGGGGCTTGAACTCTGGGCCTGGGCGCTGTCCCTCAACTCTTCAGCTCAAGGTGAGCGCTCTACCATTTGAGCTACAGCGCCACTTCCTGAAACATGTTTTATCAGAGGAGGGGAGAGAGGGAATTCTAGGGGAAAGGAAGGAAGGTGAATGTAGAGAAAAAGGGTGAGCGAATATTGTCATTCTATTCTATGCATATATGTGAAGATGGAGCTATGTAATTTGTGGGAATAGATGGGGTTGGGAGAGATGAATAATAATGATAAAAGGGGTGACAGGGATTAAGATGCTTTGTACTCCTAACCTGACTTGAATTGAAACCCCTTTGTGTAACTACTTAAAATAACAATAAAAATTAGTTTGGGAGAGAAAATGTGAATTCTTAGGACCTTTGGAAAGAGCTAATCACAACTATGTTTGGAATACTTCTGCATATATAAAATATGCATATAAAATATATAATATGTAAATATTATATGTATAAACTCTACTTCCAACATCTCCTTTATACTTTATACCAAACAGATTTTCAATGGATGAAGAAATTCAGGCTAATTTTCAACCTGGGCGCAAAGAAATAGAGCAATCAATAATGCATTATTAATACATTATAATACACTGCAAATAAATTTTCTGTTTAAATACTTGTACCACTAATTTTTTCTGTTGCTTGAAACCAGCGATAACTCTGCTTTCTCAGGCCTGCACCACCATAATAAAGATTGTTTCCCTGTTTGAAATTGGGCTACAAATGTGCAGTGATGTCTCTGGGTCATTCCGCAATATGACCAAAATGTCTGATAAAAAGTTAGTCTGCATGAAGAAGATTTTTTGAGAAATATACAAGAGCCTTTCATCTTACCCTCTCCATTTTCTGTTGCTTTCAGCAATGCCTTTTCCCTTTCCCATTGCTAAATTTCTAGTTGTATAAAAAAGACACTTTGGGGGGACTTTCCCAAAAATATTGCATAAAAAATAATTCATTCAAGCCGGGTGCCAGTGGCTCATTCTTGTATATCTAGGTACTCAGTAGGCTGAGATCTGAGGATCATGATTCTAAACCAGCCCCCAGCAGAAAAGTCTGTAAGACTCTTCTCTATAATAAACTAGTAACAAAGCCACAAGTGGTGCTGTGGCTTAAGTAATAGAGCATTAGCCTTGAACATAAAAGCTTATGGACAATGCCCAGGCCCTGAGTTCAAATCCTAGGATAGGTATACACACACACATACATACACACACACACACACACACAATCATTCATTCAATATTCCATTTCTAATTTATTTTAACAGAAGTTCTATTGAATAGTTAATAGTTTTCAGGATATTGCATGTTCAGAATACACATATACAAGACATGGTTCTTACCCTGAAAAAAGCCCATCATTGTTCAGTTTGCTGTTTATGCCCAAAGGATTTCTTGTCAACCTAAAGGAAAAAAAAAGGCCCAACTCTAGGTTTCTCATTTCCTCATTTAGTTTGATTAAAAGAAGGTTCTGACTTCCAAGCTAATGCGTGAAGGCTTAGTGCAAAAGAAGATCATCACCTTCATGGTGATGGGTCAAGTTTAAGAGGGAAGGAAATCTGGCAGGGGACTATTATGCTCTCTCAATCCAAGGTTGCTTAGGCTTTTTGACCTCTCCTTCCCATTGAGTACTTCAAACTTTTTATGCAGGTTACTTGGCATGACCTTGAACTAGTTCCTGTCCTCAGAAGCCTGGCCTCATTACTTTCCTCTAAGTTTCTGTTTGAACATCCACATTACTTTCCTCAGGCATAAATATCAAGTGCTTACACTACGACAGACACTCTGCTGGACCCAAGAGTCATGGAGGGCATCTTGTCACTGCCTGTCATATGTTTGCTGCCACCTTTAGTCATCCTTAGTAAAATTCATTTATCAGGCTCCTGGAAGAGTAACTAATTGTGTTAGAAATTACTCTTTAAATGAAATCTCTCTTGTTTTTCATACATCATTTCATCAAAGGCATGATCCCCAAATTAATCATGGTAGACAAACTGCTATAATGAATTGATAATCTCAGACATCAATGCCTTACCCAGCAAAAGAATTTCCCCTCCAATTCATTAATATATCCACAGAATGATCTCCCACATGGCCACTCAAGAGCCCCCTATGTGATTTTTCCCTTAGAGCCCACCATTGGATTTTCTGCTCTTGAATGGCAAATCAGATAGGATGTCCCATGAAGGGGGCGGGGAGTGTTTTCTATCACTTCTGCCTATATTCCATTCAAGGGTATTTGTCCTTCTTGGCTTATTTCCCTGGCAGGGGAGTGGGAGCAGGGGTAGGGAATGAAATGTCTGTGAGATCAGGAGCAACATGAAGCAGTTCTGCTAACACATAGCATTTGTTTCTGTCACAACCACAAAACACACTGGAAAAGCATCTCATTGCATTTTTGCGTGCATTATTGCTCAATACAGGGTCTTTGCCCTTGTTTTCTAGCAAAATCGGTACATTTTCTAGAAACAACTGAAAGACAAGTTTTGTGGAAATTATCATCAATGTATGTACTTTACCAGCTACTGGCAATCCATAGCTCCAGTGTCTCCTGGAAAGAGGTTGAGAAAAACAGGTTAACACAAAACAATTTAAATAACAATTCAGGCCTCACTGGCTTATGAATGGCATGACCAGAAATCTCAGTATCAACTCTGAGGTTTCCGTAATAGACTTGAGTGCATATGAAGGTGCTGATTTATTAAGTGATTTTGGTCTTCCCTGACTAAACCATAGGGTGGTGAATGCTTCATGAAGAGAGATTGAGCTTCGTTTGCTCAGCAATGTGGCATAGAAACAGCATTCATTGTTTATTTGTGGAGGAAATAAATGAATGTTTTCATGAGTTAGTGGAAGAGACATTCAAAAAAGAGAGCACCAATACAGAAGAATACAATAGAAAAACAGGACTTTGCCATAAAGAATACCATGCTTTCATAGAGAAGATAAAAGATATTTATTTGTTTAGAACTTTAAGACTAGATTCCTATACAATCTCAGTCTGTGGTTTTAAGCAGACACATAAAAAGTTATGTTTAGATTAATGAATGGAGTTTTATTAAAGGGAACATTTGTTTAGAGTTAACATACTACATGTTTTAATGTAAGTACAATGTTTTTAATGGTTACTTTTACTAGTTTGAGTAGATACTGTATATAGTATTGTGCAAGACGCTGCAGGGTTCAAAGATAAATAAAGCATAGGATCTTTGAGATCTATTATTCATATTTCCTCTCTCTTTCACACTTTCTTCCTCTCTTTTTGCTGTTTTTGACTTCTTTGTCTATCATTTTCTTCTTCCTTCTGTTTCCTCTCTGTCTTCTAACTTTATCTGTTTCTCTTTGTTTCTGTCTCTGTCTCTCAGTGTCGGTGTCTCTTTCTGTCTCTGTCTCTTTCTCTCTACTTAGAGCACTTAGAGAAATCTAGTGCATTGATTCAATGATTCATAGTCAAATTACCCACATCATGTTATTCCGCAATCATGAATTATTACTTCAGTTTTCCTTAATACATCTTTTCACACTATGATTGTGTTGATATATCACACAGTATCCTGTGTATAATGTTAGTCAAAAGCTTTACAAATGTAATGCTGGGGGCTGGGAAGGTAGCTCAGTGGTAGAGCACTTGCCTTGCATGTATGAGGCCCTGGGTTCAATTCCTCAGCACCACACAAGCAAAAAGAAAAAAGCCGGGAGTAACTCTGTGGCTCAAGTGATAAAGCGCTAGCCTTGAGCTGAAGAGCTGAGGGACAGTGCCCAGGCCCAGAGTTCAGGCCCCACGACCAGACCCCCCCAAAAATGTAATTCTGAGGTAATACTGTTCACAATATTGTGAGAATTACTGAAAGCAGAAATCTGAATAAGGAAGAATCACAATGTTCTGTGCCTGTCTGTGTCTGTTTCTGTCTATCCATATTACTTGTTCAGTCATAGAAACCTACTTAAGTATTTGTTTCTTACCATAATCTGTGCTAGATTCTGAGATATAAGAAAAAGTACTAAGTACTTACTTCCAATAAAATAAAGGTTCTGGTGTATGTGTATAGGTGGGTGGATTAATTAATGAGCTAAACAGTAGAATGAGATAATCCAGAGAATGGTTCTCTGGGAGTTAAGAGTCAAGACATTACCAGGCAGGAAGGCAGAAGCATCATCCCTCAGGGTCTTGAAGGATGGCTTCACCAATTACAGATTGTGTGACCTCTCCCAAGTCAACTGCTCTGTGCTTTTGAATTTTAGCAAAGCCAGAATAACAGTATCTCACTTGAATGTCACCCAGAAAGCATTTGCTCAATATTTATTAGTATTAGCTGCAAGTTGGAAGGTTTGAGTGCATGCAGAGGCTTCATCAAAATGGAGCCTTGAAGCCTAGGGCATTGACCCAAGCACCTGGCTCTGTTTTTTTTTATCATCAAGGAGGTGATGTGGTCAGATTTCCATTTAAAAAGGTACTTTTGATGAACCTGGAAGTGCCAGACTGAGGAATTGGGAATCCAAGAAAAAGGACTAGTTGAGAGATTCCTCTAAACATGTACTTGTGTAATAATGAAGGATCCATGCAGTAGCAAAGGGGCCTGGTTGAAGAGTCATTACAGAATTGGGACTCATAGGTCTTGGAATGATTGGTTGAAGGAATGAAAGTTGATGATGGTTGACCAAAGGCCAAGATGTCAATCAAAGGTTATGAGTATTAGGAGATAAAGTTATGGGATACTTAGGAGATAACCTTCAGATGAAGGTGTGTGTGTGTGTGTGTGTGTGTGTGTGTGTATTTGTGTGTGCACACACAATCTTGTGCTGCTTTCTTTGCTGAGGTTGTGTTACTTTACTTGCTTAGGGTGTCTGGATTGACAGGCAACTAGATTAATTTCATTTACATGATACTGAATGTCATGTATGGCTATCACATTGACCTATACATTCAAACATTGGGACAGAAGAGGTAGAAGGAGAGAAATACATAGAGAAAAAGATAGAAAGAAACAGAGACAAAGTGAAAGGAACATTTGACTTGGAAATAAAGATTTAGAAGAAATTGGCAGGTAGGTAGGAGGAGTTGATATTATGATGAGCAAGAAAAGTTTGCTTTTAAGAGAATTGAAGACCACAGATGAAATCCACAGGCTGTCAGATTTGAAGCACAACACGCTGTGTGCAAATGTGGCTCGTAGCTTACAAGCATCACAGTCAATGAAACTGCTTGTTTAAAAGGACTGGTCCTGATTAAATGTCCAAAATTGTGTGTGTGTGTATTTATTCTTTCCAAGTATACATCTGGTTGTATAGATGGTGCTTAGGGTCTGATCTTTTATTTTTCTTTTCTGGTCGTGGGGCTTGAACTCTGGGCTTGGATACTGTCGCTGAGCTCTTTAGCTCAAGGCTAGTGCTCTACCACTTGAGCCACAGCATCACTTCTGGCTTTTTCTGCTTATGTAGTGCTGAGGAATCGAACCAAGGCCCTCATGCATGTGAGGCAAGCACTCTACCACTGAGCCACCTTCCCAGCCCCTAGGTTCTGATCCTTTGCTTGAGTGTCTGAGGATCTGAGGGGGAGATAAGGAAGCTGGATGTTTTAAAGGCAACCAGGTAATTCTGAGGTCCAACCATGGCTGAAGTTCCTGACAAGGAGAATCAGGTCAACAGAAGCACATGAAAAAAGGTGGCTAGAGAATGAATGCAAAGAAAGAGTTTGGCAGAAGTCACAAATCTTTCTCAAAGGCAGTGACTGAGGATGGTGATCCAGAATGAATGGTACCCAAGCCTGAGAAAGAAGCACTTTTCTTGGCATTCAGCAAGAAGGGAATTCCAAGTAATTTTAGCACTATAAATTGGACTGAGTAGAATAAGATGCATGCGGGTGGGGTGGGGTGGGGTGGTTGGTGCATTTAGAAGCATGTAGAGATCTGGTCATTTCAAAAATGAGATGAAAAGAACATGCAAAGAACAAGACTAGGTAGAAGAAATGAATTCCATGATTTTGATTTTATTGTTATCATAGAGTTGATATACATAGAGTTGATATAACATGAATCAAGCAATGAGTAAAATTGTTTTTGAACCATGTCTCCCCTTCCATCATTCTCTCCCAGTTTTTGCCTCCTGTTCCCACCCACAAAATATCCAGCTAATTTTCCACATAGTGTATAGTGGGTATCATTGTTGTATTTGGTTCCCCTTTTATGTGTTTTTCTCAATAATAGGGAATGAAGAGTGAAGAATTTAAGCAAGGCCCTCTGGCTCATACCTGTAATATAAGCTATGAAGAAGCCTAAGACCTGAGAACATTATTCAAAGCCAGCTTGGGCAGGAAAGGCTATGAGACATGTATTCCCAATTAACCACCAAAAAGGTAGAAAGTAGAGCTGTGGTTCAAGGGCTAGAGTACTAGCCCTAGCCAAATAGCTCAGGGACAGCTCCCAGGCCCTGAGTTCTAGTTCCAGGACTAGCCACCCCCACCCACCCACCAAAAAGAAGAAGGCTGAAGATTAAGGAGAGCCTAAGACAACAATGGATGGGTAGGTTTCACAGAGAGACAGCCTTGCTCATAAAGCAATGAAAGGGAAGGGTGACAGCCCAAAAGATGAGGAGAGAGGATGCAAAATGATGATGAACAATTTCCTCTCGTCTCCTAAAACTTTTGTGGAAAGTGTTTAGTGTCAGAGAATCAAAAAAGACAAGAATGTGAAGCTATAGCTGCAATTACTGCTAATTATTGCTATTTAAAGCACCACCTCTAGTGCTCCTGGGCCTAAGCTACAAGGCCTGAGTTGTGTATGTGGGAGAAGAGAAGAGCTGTCCTTGACTCCTTCCTCATTTATTAAGAATGCATCCCTCTTCACTCACTTTATGCCCCAGAGTAAAAGAGGAAATGACCCTACTGTGCTTTATTGTGGTGCATTGATGATAGCCAGTAGAATGCCCTGAGTTTAGCAAATTCATCCCTAAAGCCTGAAGTAGTTAACAGAGCTTCCAAAAGTTCCTTGTTTCTAACCAAGGAATCGTTTTTTTACTCCAGGAGACTCTGACGCAAAGGGAAGTTCATGGAACATGTTGATTTTCATACCACTTCAAATGGAGCCTAAATCAGCTGTCAGATATTTACAGGCAATTTTCCTCATTACACAGAACTCTGTGATTATTATACTTGGGCAAAGATTGCATTTATTTGCACATAAGCATGTCAAGGTAGGGGAGAGGGTGCCGCGAGCTGTGCCAGGAATATGTCAAGGCGCTGGAGTATTACTCAAGATTAGATGGGATGAAATGTCTGGCTCTTTCCCAGGGCCTGTCATCGCCCTTGCTCAGGTATCTAGGCGCACCATTTTCTCCCCACAGACTTCCCTTTATCCGCCCCACACTGAAAAGGCAGAATTCTTCCTGTGCAATTTAATAACCACCATGAGTGCTCAAGATTCACCCTTCTGTATTTTGCAAGGAAGTCTGGAAAGTGCTTGTGTTCAGGTGATAGGAATGCAAACTGCAACGAACGGACGAGGACACCTCCAAAGCTAAGCAAGTGCAGAGGACAGGTACCCCAGACGAATGGATGGCTCACAGCCATGGAAAGGGCGGCTCCTCAAAATGGCTACTTGGTCCAGCTTGAGGTTTTGGCAACAGGAGTTAAAGGAAAACAAAAGGCGGGCATGCAAGTGAGAGCTTGTGTTTTATTTTAGGAATTGCGAAATAGGCTAGCAAAAGGGAGGGGATGTTGCCCAATCCATTCTGTCTCGAACTCAGGCCTTTGGGGAGCAAAAGGGATACATTTAAAGGTTATTTTAAGGTGGGATGTAGTTTAAGTTAGGAGTTCTAATCGTGGGTCAAACACATAGTGGCTACATAAACTTGAACAATTTTCTTCCCTTTGGAATATTAAATCTTTTTTTACCTCCACATGGAGATGAACATGCCCATTTTGCAGCTCCTTTTAAGGCTGATGAGAAAGTAAGTCTCCTAAGCCATGAATGGCTGAGGTAATGAAGGACTGAAGAGAGTCAGACACCTGTAAGCACAGTGCAGAGGTCTGCAAGCTCCAGACTCATCTGGTCTTGCCATCAAAGGGCAGCCTTGCCAGCTTTCCAATCTTCAAAATGGGGAGAAAATAGAGTTTTTGTAAGAATGCGATTTAATGATGTTTATGGAAAAGATGTCGCAGTATCTGACTCATGCGTCGCTCTTTTCAGTTTACTCTAGACATATCTGCAGCCCCAGCCACCCCAGTGGGCTATGGCACATTGATGCCTAGGCCTTTTCTTTCTCTTATCAGTCCTTGCCCCAGTGGGGTTTAATGGGTCCTTAATAAAATCGTCTCGAAAATTGGAAGAGTACATGTGTAACGCGCGTGTTGCTTGGGAGATAGTAACATAAGTGCTTTCTCCTGTCTGACATCAGCTTCCCTTTCACTGATTTGAATGGCAGAAAATACCCTCTCAACTTGTCATACTGTATATTTTTGGAGAAAGGAAAAATGAACCAATTCCGTGAAGAGTGAAGAGTTTTGTAAAAAAAAAAAAAAGGAGAGAGAGAGAGAGAATTTAAAACCAACAATCTGGTCGATTCTGAGGGTATAAATTAAGCTAGTTAAGCAACCTTAATCCAGGATATTGGCAAGACAACTATCAGACTCCTACAGTTACGTTTCTCCATTCTTCTCTGAGGTTAGGGCATAATATTTTAACCCCAAAGCATCAGAGGTTAAAACACAACACAGTAACAACAAAATAGCCCTAAATAGTTCAGTGTAAATGGGAAATCAAAGACAGGGCAGTGACTGTCAGCCGCATGGAGGCCTTAGATTGCTAACAGATGGTGAAGATTTGGATGGACGTGGGACTAGTTTAGATCAGAGTGAGAATCCTCGGCGCCCCCTCCCCCACCAGGGGCTCTAATTACTACGTTAGATCCAGTTCAAAATCTGGGCCGACATCTTATTTGTTAAGTTGTAGATGGAACTCAAACCTTAGGGTGACCAAATTTGTTTATTGAAACACATACATGTGCATGCACACACTGTTCAGGGTAACTTGCTTTGCTATGGGGATCAAAATAAAGACTTTTTTTTTTTCAAAGTCCTGGAGAAAAGGGCTCCAATGATTTGTTGGATATCAAATAGCTCCTTCAAGACAACATTTTGATGAGTTAAGTGTAAATGAATCAGAAACATATGGATTAAGTTTCCCTTAAAATACACAGGGGCTTAAAAATCAAAGAAGAAACAGTGCCTGGCCCAGGGTCCTGGAGGTTGTGCCAAACCCAACACATTGAAGCGGCAGCTCCAGATACTGGAGGGAGCCAAGGACCGGGTTGGGCTGACCCACGCCTGGTTCCTACCGACTTGAAATAGAAGACATAAGTAATGCCATTTATAGTGCATTATTACTAAAAATCCCTCCTTCTTTGTGGTTTGAAACTTAGCTAGACCAAGACTTACAAAAGAAGGGAACCTTACCAATGGTGTCTGCAGCAAAGAAAACTCGGGAGAGGCTAAAGAAATGAGCTCAAAATATTCTCAGACATCTCTGCATCTCTGCTATTGTCTGACAATTTTTTCTTACAAAAATTGGGCATCGGTCTAACACCGAGTATTATTACCCTGCCGCTGAATAGCATTGCCACAAAGAACCTATTGGAATAAAGAATGATTATTTCTGAACATGTTATACATTTAATCAGCAATTCCAATCACTCTCTTATTTGCTATAGATAGTGGATTTTAAAAACTTCTAATTGGTTAATCAGTAAATTGGCAACGTAGAGAACTTACATTTGAATCTCATCACAGGAGACAGCCCCAAATAGAGTTGATCAGCTAAACATATAAGTGCTAAGTCTAATTTTAATTTATGTAGTTCTTTTAATTAGACTATTTTTATCACTCAGGGTAAATAATAATTCTTAGCATAAACTACTTTCAATCTGGATCAACCATCAAAATAAATGAATCCAGAAGTAGGCAAAGCAAACTTGACACGTGAATGGATTTGGGAAACAGAAACACATTATTTATATTGTTATAAGCTCAGTTTTAAATGTATAACATATTATTTGCAATGCATGTTTAGAGAAAATTGACAAAATACAAAGAAAGTAAAGGATTGGGAGGAAAAGCCATCACTGAAATTGCCAGGAAGAATGAAATGATGTTAAATGAAGTAAGACAGCCTCAAAGAGGCAAAAGGTACATGCTTTCTCTCACGTGTGGAAGCTAGATCTAATTTATAACTATACAAACCAGTCCATATGATGTCCTATGCAAGTGTACACAAAAGTATAAACCAAAGTATCGTATATGGTGTTATTCCTTGGAAAGTTTAACAAAATGGATAACAAGAAACTGGCACTTGATAGATGCGTGTGGGAATGTCGGGGGTGGGAGTGGTAGACGAAGGGTCAGGGATAGATGGATGAAAAGAGGAAGAGGTGGGGGAGAATACAGTCATAATACTTAATGCATATCCTATAAAACTAGGAAGAGGAGGGGAGGCTTGGATTGGGAGGGATGGATGAGAATGATGAAAGAGGACATCAATCAGGTTGCATGACACTTAAAAATGGGTTTGTTTAATGGTAAACCTTTTGGAAACCATGTAAAGATAACGAAATACTATTATGAAATAACTACTTTTAGTATCAGGGTATTTTTGCCTATATATAGAATGCAAATATTGCAAATACCATCAGCTCTTTCTGTATCTCCAGACTCTGCATTCGCAGATTCAACCAGAAGGAAATGGAAAATATTCAATGGAAAAAATTGCATCAGTATGGAGCACGTCTACGCTCTTCTTCTTTGTCATTATTCTCTAAGCAATATGGTCAACAACTATTTACATAGCATCAGCATGGTAATAGGTACCAGAAATGATTTCGATGTGATTAAAATATACAGAGAAACTCATCTGCAAATATTGAGCATCTGTGAATTTTGGTATCTGTGGGGTTCCAGAAGCTTCCTGCCTTGAACACGAAGAGATTACCATTTGTCTGTGCTCTGAGCTTTTCAGTGATCACATTGCAAACCTAGTTCCAAATCACTGAACATATTGTACTATATTACTGATGTGAGAGCATGAAATTTCATGCTGCAGGTCCATTCGAATGGATTTAACCAGCTACTCCTTAGATGCTTTCCAATTTTTGCCTACCCTTAACCAAAGGATTAGGAACATGTTTTACAGTTAGTTGTAACCTTGGCCTTACATTCCCAGGTGTAGCATTTCTCAGTGAAAATGTTTGAATGACGTAAAATTTCTCGATATTCCTTGATAAAGTTTTCCTTATTGAGCTGGCTAGGCACAAAGCTAATGCCTGCCTGTCACTATGTGATAAAAGGATGGACTGACCTCCAGAAAAGGAACAAAAGTAAGTGGACTCTCCTTCTCCAAACCCTTGCCAAAAAGACACATCATTGTCTTTGCAAATTTTATACAACATAAAGGCAAGAAAACTACATCTCTTTGCTTTAATTCACCCCTTGTGGCAGTCGTGAATTTTAATGTGAATCTTGTTCATTTGCATTTCTCTTAATGATTGTTCATGCCTCATTAATTTGTCAGTGTCCTTTCCATTTTAAGACAGTAATTCTTGGCCACAAGAGTTGCAATATTGTTTGTGATATTTAGAGATATTTAAATTTTTTCATTTAAATCCTTCCTTCCTTCAGTCTTTTCATTATGTATCCTAATTTTGGTGTTCATTTTTAACTGCCTTCCCAAACTCAAAAATTATATAAATATTTTGTTACATATTTATCAGCTCTTTATTGCTTTCTGTGTTTAACTTCTTTCTTTTTCTTTCTCTCTTTCCTTTCTTTTCTCCCTTCTTTCTCCTTCCTCCTACCCTTCTCCCTTCCTCCCTCTTTTTCTGGCCTCCTTCCCGCTTTTCCTTCCTTCTATCTTCATTTTTCTTTTTCTTGTTTTTCAGAGAGAAAACTCACTATGTAGCTCAAGCGTGCTTCCATCTCCCCATCTTCCCCAAATTCTGGGGCAAATAGTCATGTACTGCCTTGCCTACTTCATGTTTAACTTTTCAGTTATTGGTTTTGTTTGTTTTGGTGAATGGTGTATTAAGGATACATTTTTTAATTGAAGGTGTATTGGGGCTTTATTTAGGCACTGATCTGCAGCACTAACTTCTGAGACTCAGTTGGTGTGTATGGACTCTAATGTGTCATTACAGTTGCCTCCAGGTCTCACACTGTTTTGTAATCTGTCTCATTAAATATAGTGGGTAATGTCACTCGCCAGTAGCTCACAGAAGTTACTATTGTGTTACTTTATGTGTCATGCGGGCTGATTCCTGCTAGCTTGATAAGGCGAGAGTGTCCAGAGGCAGGCAGCTGCTGGTGGCCTGGAGTTCACCATGTGGCAGCTTTCAAGGAGCTGGGCCTGTACTTCTACAGCTGAAAGGAGATGAACTTTTCCAAAGAGAGTGAACTGAGAAGAGGATGAGCTTTCAGCTGAGAATAAAGCCCAATGGAAGCCTGGCCTGAGCATGCGGCTCAACTGTGCCCACACTCCTAACCCATGGAATCTGTAATAGAAGATGGGTAGGTTGTGGTTACCTGCTAGGTTTGGGGCAATTTGTGATGTGACAATAATAAATAAATCTACTAGACATTATTTGTTGCAACATGATTCTTTCACCTTAGTTTTATGTTTTATTTATTTATTTTTGTCCATTATAGGTCTTGAACTTAGGGCCTGGGCACTGTCTTTGATCTCTTTTTGTTCAAGGCTAGTGCTTTGAGCCACAGTGCCACTTCCTTACCTTAGTTATAAAAACCAACTTTTTTTTTTTTTTGGTCGGTCGTGAAATCTGGGCCTGGGCACTGTCCCTCAGCTCTTCAGCTCAAGGCTAGTGCTCTACCACTTGAGCCATAGCACCACTTCTGGCTTTTTTATGTTTATGTGGTGCTCAGGAATTGAACCCAGGGTCTCATGCATGCAAGGCAAAGCACTCTACTACTGAGCCACCTTCCCAGCCCTTAAATACCACTTTTAACCTAAATTGTGAGATAATTTACCATAGTCTCTAAACTGCAGAAACATTCAACCAATCAAAAAGTTCTGAAGTGATCCCCTAATAATCATTTAATGAGACCTTCTACTTTATTATTTGAAGAAGACACTGAAAAGTGGCATTCTGGGACACAGCTCACCGCAATAAGCAGCCTCTGTGTTCCTGTGATGGCCAAGAGCCAAACCCTAGCCAGGAGTGCTGAGGTTATTTCAGGCTGAAAATAAACCATAAGTTTAATGGGGATGAATTTTTAATATGGAGCAAACAATGCTCTGAACAGTTAATTAAAAACAAAGAAAAACTTATAGACAGGACACTATCTAACCCCTTAAAGGGGTTTGAGCTATTTTTTTCTTTGGTTTACTTTCAGAAATTTCAAGAAAATTTTAAGGCGTATATAAATGACAGTGTATTAATTCTTTTTTTTCAGAAATTTCAAGAAAATTTTAAGATGTATATAAATGACAGTGTATTAATTCTTTTTTATCTATCATCTATCAATCTGTCATCTGCCTACTATCTATCATCTATCTGTTTAGCTGTTACTATTATCTATTTATTTATCATCTATCTGTTATCTCTATCTAGTTATCTCTCTTTCTAGTCCATATATTTAGTAATGATGAGAATTGATCACAGAAACTTACTCATCCTGGGTAAACACTCTATTACTGATCTGTACTCTCAGCCAGATCTTTTTTTTTATCATTTTAAAAGATTTTATTTTTAGAGAAACTTTAGGCTCACAGCAAAATTGAGTGGAAAGTACAGATTTTCTTTATCATTCCTGTCTCCGCCGCCCACCCCCATCCCGCACCTCCCTCACCCTGCTGGTACACATGGAGAAACAGAATATATCGCTGATATCTTGATATTATCATTCTATAGGTATGGACAAATGTGTGAAGGCATGAATCTGTCACCATAGTTTTTTCACTTCCTGAAAAATGCTCTGTGCTCCATATTCACATCTATTTTCTATCCCCTCTATCTTCAGGTAACAACTTATCTTGATAAAGTTTTCACAGTTTTATATTTTATTAAGCTGTCCAGAGTGGACAACTTAGTCTGTTCAAATTAGCATCTTCCACTAAGGTAATATGCATTTAAAGTTCTTTCTTAATCTTCTGTGTCTTGTTAGCTTATTTGTCTTTATCAGTGCATAGTAGTCCAATATCCAACTGTACTATAGTTTTCTTATCTGTTCACCTACTGAAGGGCATCTTGGTTGCTTCCAAACTTGGCAATATTATGAAGTTTTTTTTAATAATGGAAATTTATATGTAATTTTTTCTAGTCAGAAACTTTCAGGCAAATACAGAGTTACTATGTCTGGATTATATGAGAAGAGTGTTTGGTTTTGTAAGAACCAGCCATATTGTTTGCCAAAATGTATGGAACCACACTAAAGGTATGGAATGTCCTTTGGTATTCCAGAAGACAATGAGAAGGAAAGGAGGGAGAAGGAAAGTTCTGGTTCAGTTGCTTTTGGAACTAGTGCTTCAAAATTATAGTGCTTCTAGTTTTAAACATGTCTTATATTTTCCAGAAGAGCAGGTTTTCTGCTCTATTCTACTTCTAGTCAATCCTGTTTCCCTTCAGAGTCCTGAGCTACTTCAGCATATTTGTTTTTCCAGCTTAATGTCAGATCTTTGTATTAAGAGCCACCCCAAACCCAAAGATCTCTTTGGGATTTTCACTTCGATTTCATTAAGTTTATGAAGTAACGTGGGAAGAATTGACATCTTTACAAAACTAAGCCTTCCCTTCAAGGAGTGTGGTGATCATTTCTAGTTGTTCAAATATATTTTTTATGTGCCCCATTAAATTTCTGTAAATGTGCCATAGGTCAGGCCCATTTTTGATAGATTCCTAGATTTTTTAATATGTTGGTTTTTTTTACAACTACCAAGAGGGTCTTAAGTACAAAATTATATACAGACATACAAACATTCATTCAGACGTATAAATATATTATTCTTTCTGGTATATAAGAAAGCTATTAAATTTCACATGTTTGTTTGTAATGAGAAGCTGTAATAAACTCCCTTACTCCTTTTCATTGTTTTAGAATAATATCTGGATGTATATGGGAAAATAATTATGTGCCAATATTTTAATCTATAGTCTATTCTCTTACCAAATTCTTAATATTTGAATCTCATTAAATTCATTTGAGCTCTTAAAAATAAGAAATATAAAGCAGTAACTAAGAGTATAATGCTTATATTCCTAACTTTAATGGAATCATTTGAGTTTTACCATATGACGTAATGACTGTTCAAGGGCTAGTTTGGGATAAAGATTATCTCTCAAGTTTGGAAAGTGTTCTCTTCATTGATTTTATTTGGGTCTTTCCTTTCAATCTAAAAATGGATACTTAAATTTTGTCAAATATCCTTTAAAATAAGTTACTGAAAGTCCTGATTATAATGCCTATCCTTCACTGAGAGAGGGTTGAATCTCTCCTTTCTTTGGGTCTCGCACTTACTCTGCCTGACTTACTCTGGTGGCAGTCTGTGGCCTATGCCAGTCTAAGCCTGGCTTTTAGTTGGTTATTTTGAGATGGAATCTAATCTTGAGGACTTAGCAGAAAAGTCTCAAAATATGATCCTTCAGACCTCAGCCTCCTGAGGTACCATTACAGGCAGAAGCCACCAGCACCAGTCTTCTTACGTGGGGCATGTTGACACATGCACTGTTCTAGTCCCAGAGCAGGTGACCTAGGCCTGCTCAAACTCAGAGATTGGGGAAAAAAATTCAGTCTTACTTTATATGTCCTGATTTATTTTGTGACAATACTAGAAAGCATCCTTTTAGCTGGCATTTACAGGAACATATACACCAAGATTTTTCTTTTCTTTTTTAAATGTTTTGGGATACAGTAAGATTAAGAAGTAAAAACAAGGACTATTGGCTTGTTTCCTTAACACAGGCTAGGAATGGCTATGTAGAGACAAGTATATACGATCTACATTAGAGAAGCAAAATGAGGGCCTACTAAAAATGAATAACTTCCGTATCTCTATTGTTCTTCTGGATCTCTTCTTTGTTGCCCCTAGATTTGCCTCCTTTTATTTCTAATTGATGATCCAAGGAGATTGAACATCAAACCCTTAGTTGTCCATATTTACTGGGTGGGGATAGAAATATGTGTCTATGTGGGGGCAGGGATGGAGGACAAGATCACTATGCATTAAAAATTAATGTAAGTATTTATTCACTTTTTATCTTCTTAAGATTAATTGGGTCATGATTGAGAGATCCTAGCTGTCTTCTTAACTCCTTTCCAATGGGTCTCTATTTCCCAGTATCTTTCTTCCTCAAGTTATTCTCTTACTACCTGAGGAGAGTCCATCATTTTAGTACTGAGTACTAAAATTTACCAGAATCAACTCTTCTCAGTGGTAATATTATGTAATAGTATTTTAGCCTGTCATTCCTGATACACTTCTTTTTAGGTGAGGTGCTGTGAATTGAGTGTGACCATATGCATGGTTTGTGCAAAACAATTCATGGTACATGTAATGGTTCTGCTTTTCTTTTGAAATTTTCCCCAGTTGCAACCTACTAGATATAATAACTGCTCTGCAACTAGTTCCTACTTTGTGTTCCTGCTCTGAAGGCTGTTGAGCTCTGTTCAGTTTGACTTCTGGATTTTCCGAGTCTCCTTATGCATGGGTCCCTGTTCAATGCAGTAAGCAGTATTTGTTGACTCTCAATCTCTCTCTCCCTCTTAATCTATCCTTGTCTCTTAATCTCTCTCAATCTCTTTTAATCTCTCTTAATCTCTCTTTTAATTTCTCTCTGTTTATCTCTCTCTCTCTGCTTCCTCCATCTCTACCTCTAGAGTCAGTACATTTGAATAGGGAACTTTAACTTAACTTTCACTTAATTATATTGTTCCCATAACTTCTTCTATTGGTCATTTTTTTCACATCTTATTTTCTGGGTTGAATTTGTTTTCTCGCTGTTTCCCATGAAGTCTTTGCTCTAATAGAATGAAAGAAGTATCACAGATAACTCATTGCCTCCTACCTATCACAGCTTTGATTTCCCCCCTATTTCTGATGGCCTTCATTTTGCCCCTTTGACTAATGATATTGCTTTCAGCTTTCTCCTCTGTAAAGCTGCACATTTTCCAATTGTATTGAAGAAGTACTTAAAAAGGAGAAATTTGAAAATTGTATATATAAATATATATCCTGTTCTTCATTGAATGTATTCATTTATTATTTATTTTAAATAATTCTATGGACTCATAGTTTTTCCATTTTATTCTATGATTATAAATTATGATGACTATAATTCATTTCAGTGTTGAAATTTTCCCAATTTGGTTGGAGCAATCACTTAAAATGGCAGCTGTATCCTTTGGCTATGTCTCCATAGTTTCTAGTACGGGAAGATTTTCCAGACTTTTATCTTTTACCTGCTCCAGTGCTAAATCAGCCATGACAAACATCCTTTTTCATGAAGAGAATGGTGACTAATAAGCCAAAATCTATGTTGAGGTATCACTGCTATTATTGCAGCATTGTTACTCTAAGTATGTCTCATCAGATAGAGACACAGACACAGACACACACAGACACACACAGACATACACAGACATACACAGACAAAGACATACACAGACACAGACACACAGACACAGACACACACCCACCCCCTGTTAATCAGTAGAACATGAAGGCAGTACTAGAATGCAGGCATCTGACCACTGCAGGAAACAGAAGTGTTTGGAAGCATTATGTTGGTGATGGAAGAAGGGAAGCCAAGGACATTCCTTGAATAA
Source organism: Dipodomys ordii (assembly GCF_000151885.1). Taxonomy (NCBI): domain Eukaryota; kingdom Metazoa; phylum Chordata; class Mammalia; order Rodentia; family Heteromyidae; genus Dipodomys; species Dipodomys ordii. The sequence continues at coordinate 2,460,276 of NW_012267377.1, read as the reverse complement.
TGGGAGGTATGACTTGAAAAAGAGCCAGCTTGGTTTTAGGAACAATTGTTCTCAGATGCTAAAAGCCCCAAAGGTGAACCTGGAATCCACTTGGAGACTCTACTGAGCAGGGGAATATAATTCATGATGTGGAAAGTCAGGTTGAGAAGCTGAATGCTGAAGAAAAGAACAATACTCAAGGAAAAGTTGATGTCTTAAAGGGGGTAGGCAACAGAGAACTCACAGGGAGAAGACCATGTGAAAGGGAACAAAAATTATATAGAAATACAGAAGAATACTCTCCTGTCTGAATTTGGACAATGAAATAGTCTACTAGATATTCTACAAAGAAATCTGAGTAGTTGGAAAAATGAACTACTTGAAAAAAATTCAACTACTGCTATAACTACTGGGACTCTAGTTGTATATACATGTGTATATGTTTCTTAATATACATGTCTGCAGTATCAGCCCTTGAGGCCTTTAGACTAGGGGTGTTTCTGGGATCTTTTATTTTTTTTTTTTGGTTGAACTACACTGCTTTCTTGACTTCCTGGGGAGGTGTTTCATATCAGTCCTGGATGTCCTTTTTAGAGTTGGTCCCATCTGCAAGACATCTGGCAGAAATTCTTGGAATTTTCCGTTATTAGCAAGGCATCTTGTCCTAACTTAAGACTCTTAAGACAAGTTTGATGATGATGATGATGATGTTATTGATGATGATTTTATTTTTCCCTCATTGCAAAAGTTCCTCAGTAAAGTATTTCTTTGGGAATTGAGGAGGAAAGAATCTAATATCTCCTGTCAAGTGATCAAAGGTTGCAGACATCTATTTGTTCTTTGCACAGTATTTTCTTTAAAATTCTTGGATTCTAAGAAAAAATGTCACAATCAAGATATTTGAGGGAAACCTAGTACCAATGACTCATGCCTGTAATCCTAGCTACTCAAGAGGCTGAGATCTGAGGATCATGATTTAAAGCCAGCCCGAGCAGAAAAGTTTGTGAGACTGTATCTCCAAATAACCAGCCAAAAGCTGGAAGTAGAGGTGTGGCTCAAGTAGTAGAGCACCCACATTGAGCAAAACAGCTAAGGGATAGTGCCTTGATCACAATACACACACACACACACACACACACAAAGATCTTAGAGTAGATTCATTTGAAGTTTGCTCATATAATCTATCACTCAAAATGCACTGGCACAGGGCACCCCTTGTGTGAAGAATTATTCTTTGATAACAAGTCATAAGCAAACACTGACTGCTCATTTTTCGGTTCTAGCATCTAGCCCTGGCCAATACACTTGGGATTACAAATAAGGAAGGACCTGCTTGTTTCCTCCTGAGCCTTTAGAGCACTACTGCTGACAGCTCCAATTTATACAATGTTTATGGCCTTTATTAAAAGCTCTGGGATACTTTGCTTTGTTTTGATGACACTGTTGTGGTTGGTGTTGCATGATTAGAAATTAAATGGAGGGGATTTGACTTCAAGGCTATGGGCTGAAATCCTTCCCTTTTTTTCCCCTGACTTTTGTCTCATGCTATCTAAAAGCTGAAATTCTCAAAGCAGAAATGCAACTGAACACCAGAACTCTTAAAATCAAGATACATTTTTAGAAAAATCCATATTCCTAAAAAAGTAAAACAAAATCAACTTTCATCATTGTTTTACATCAAAAACTTAAGTACCAGGTTTTCTTCCTAGAAGGTATTAACTAAGGTTTTCAGGGGTTACAATCACTTAATGTTACATCGAAAATTCACTATACCCAGAATCTAAATATCTAGTTTTGAAATTCATTCATAAAGCACCACTGGTACAAAATTTATAAACTTCATAATTTCTATTCCTTAGTTTACTCATTTAGATAACGTAATGATATTATTTGCCTTGCCTTCACAGAGCCATTTTCAGAATCCTATAAAAGAAAGGAAATCTAGGTCCTTTGTAAATTACAATTATAAACAAACCAACAGAAACATCTACACAAATGAGAAGTCTTAAATTTGCTGCACTTTATATCTTAGTACATTCTCAAGATTTAAATTCTGATCCAGGGCAAATCTTAGCTTTTGAGCCTAGATCTTAATTCTGCAATTTCTTCAGTGACAGTTACCTCCCCAAATTTTGCTTTAATCAAAAATCAAAAATTTAACAACCAAACAATTGTAAAAGAGGTTGGGGAATATTACTGTCAGTCACATAATAATAAATAATAATAAAATCACACAAATCTAAGAAATAAGCCCAAGTTTGGAAGTGATCAAGGCCAGAAGTTTATATATTTTTATTTTTTAAAAAGTCTATATGAGCACAATTTGCTCAGTGGCCCAATATATAGAAAATATCATATATACTGAGCAAGAGGCCCAAATCTGCTCTTAATGGTGCCTTCTGCTTCCATGAAAGAGCTCAGATTGGAAGCCACAGCTCTTCCTCAGGATGCTTTATTAAGACATGGGATACTTGTTCAAATCTTACCTTATGGGGATGTTCATATCAACAGCATATATAGGCATCCTTGCTCTGTGGAACCATTGAGGGGTTCTGGAGCCCTTGTGATCTGCATTGGTCAGTTTCGGTGGACCTAAGGGGAGTGGTTTTTAAAGCCTAGTTTAGAAATCCTTGATTATCACTGTGTCATATTCGTGTGCTCTTCTTTCTCACCCCTTAAAGAAGCAGTGTTTACTGGTTATACCTGTAATCCCAGCACTTGGGTAATTTGAAGAAGAAGGCTCACAAGTTCAAGGAGGATCAGACCTTGTCTCAAAACAACAGACAACAACAACAGCAACAACAACAACAAAGGCTTGTGTGTCTTGCAGTTGGCATTGAACTCAGAGCCCATACTGTGGGTGAACTCAGAGCCCATACTGTGGGTGTACAATGCCCTGTGCACAACTGGGAGGAATCCATTCCCTCCTCTCATTCATTCCCATCTCATCTAATTAAGACCCTTTACATTTTCTCTCCAGGGCAAATATTTCCAGTGTTCTCCAGTTTCTTTTTTGCAACCCCTTTGCTGTGCTGTGACTGTTTACCAATTAAACAAATTGAATCTCCGTTCTAGTCATGCTAAGATGCGAGGTCTTTCCAAGGTGGCCAGGCCAAGGTGGCACTGCCGTCTTGAATGGATTCATGGCAGTGAGGAGTTTGGCCCTGGTTTCTTCTCTTTGTCCCTCTTGAACTCTTGATTTTTCTTCCTGGTTTGGATGCAGCACCACGGACCTGGCTCTGAGACTTCCCAGCCTCCAGAGTGGTGAGCCAACTGAACTTCTTTTGTTTATACTTTTGCCAGTCTGTGCAAGTCTATTACAGCAACATAAAATGGAGGAATGCACTCCTGCTCAGGAGATTTCCAAACCTTCAGTTATCATTTGGGACTCAGACTTGATTGGACCCAGCACTTTGGATCTGGTTTCCTCAGTTCATGTGCAATGGAAGCATCGGTACCCATAATGCAGACATAGGCAGTTAGACAAATGACTGTAGCTCAGATTTCTTTTTACCAAGGAGCCATTGCTTATTGAATCTGGACAGGATTCAATGCATCACATAACAGGCTAGGACTACTAGAGGGTGTAAGTCTGATATTCTTATTCGTCTATGACATTAGGGGATAAGGCTATCACATGTTGCACCTGCCCAATTTGCTCTCAATAGGATTTTTTTTTATCTGCCCACTTTACATTTGACAGATCTAAGATTTGAACCTAGCAAGCTTTGTGCTTCCTTGGTAGGAGCTCTACTACTAAGCCATTCCTGTAGCATTATTTTTTGTGCTGTATATTTTTGAGATAGGCTCTTGCTTACTGCTCAGGCATGTACCTGAGAACTCCCTTTTGAGAACTCGCACCATAGCTGGGCTCATAGATGCATGCCACCACATGCAGCTTCTTCTGTTGAGATGGCCCATCATAGACTTTTCTGTACAGGCTGATCTGGAACTACCATCCTGATCTCAGCCTCCCAAGTATCTAGGATTACAGGTGTGAGCTCCTGACCTGTGGTTTCTCTGCCCTTTGTAGCCTTTCTTCCTGTTTTAATTGTTGCTGAACTGCCTGCCAATTTCCCTAAGGATTAGCAAGGTGGCCTGACAATATTGCTAGAACTTAGCAGTCTTTGCTGTATGGTACTCAGGAGCTAGATTTACCTGGATTTAGTTTTATCATTTCAGTTTTCATTGACCTGTAGGCCTTGCCTGTTACCAAGGCAAGACTGAATTAATGCTGGGGGAAATTTTTGCACCTGTTTAAAAAGTTTTAGCTTTTTCACAGTTATGTGATCCATCAAAAATAAATAAATCAGTATATTTTCAAATTTTCAGACCAGGGTTTTTTTTCCCTTCTCACAATGTAATCATCCAGTGCCCTTTTAGCACCCCAGATGGGGATATGTTGAACTAATCAAACACTGGAATTACATGAAACAGTTTAGAAGAGTCTGTGAGTATAGTAGCAGCTGAGCATGCTGTTATTGCTTATTTTTTCCAAAGGCGCACATGTGTAAAAATATTTACTCTCATTTTAAGCATTCTTTCCTGAGTCTCTGTGGAATTTGTGAGTTTTCAGACACAAAGGAAGGAAAAGAGAAGTAAACAGTTTCCACAGCAAGTCAAGCTAGAGATTCTGGAATTCCTCCCCGCACCCCCCACCCCAGAGGGTGAAACTTGAGATTTCTTTCCTTTTTCATTTCCTTTCCCTTCCCTTCCCTTCCCTCTCTGTCTCTGTCTCTGTCTCTCCCTTTTTTCCTTCCTTTCCTTTCTCCCTCCCTCCCTCCCTCACTCCCTCCCTCCCTCTTTCCTTCCCTCCCTTCCTTCCTTCCTTCCTTCCCTCCCTCACCCCTTCCTCCCTCCATCCCTCTCTTCCTTCCCTCCTTCCTTCCTTCCTTCTTTCCTTCCTTCCCTCCCTCCTTCCCTCCTTTACTCCTTCCTTCCCTCTCTCCTCCCTCCCTCCCTCCCTTGTTTCCTTCTTTCCCTCCCTCCCTCCCTCCCTCCCTC
>NW_012267377.1:2417996-2455188 GCF_000151885.1 Dipodomys ordii | reverse complement strand
TTCCTTCCTTCCTTCCTTCCTTCCTTCCTTCCTTCCTTCCTTCCTTCCTTCCTTCCTTCCTTCCTTCTTGTAGCAGTTAAACTATCTCCTTTTTGTAATTACCACCCATTTCTAGGATCACATTATGTGGTAATTCTAAGACCTCTAAATGGAAATTGCTGCCCTTCCTTGTTTGGGAACCTTTCAAATCCTTCTAGGTGATTTATAGCTTCTTCAGATTCTCATCTGAAACAGTAGTATGAGTGGCCAAGGTAGATGAGATGTCCCTACATAATGAAGTCCAAGAAGGGAATGCCTGGTTACAACATTGGCTTTGCTGGAGTCCTCCTGCTGATCCCATCTCCGTCCCTCGCCTTCCTGCCAGTCCAGGAAGCAACCCAACTGAAGCAGAAGGTACTTAGTGATTTCATCTATAACAAGCAACATAATGTGAACATTTAGAATGCACATCTAGTTTTCAGGATGTCAAATCTAGAACTTCTCGCCATAACATTACAATAAATCAGAGGGAATAAAATCAGTGAAAAACAAATGTCGGGGGTAAAAATATTGAAAAAGTTTCTGAAGTTATGTTGAAACATTTTTTTGCTTGGTCGGTTATCAACAGACGGCTGCATGTCTTGAGTAATTTAAGGAAAGCCAAACTGTACTTGTGTAAAACATTACAGTTTCCTGTTTTTGGGTGGGGCTTAGGTGTCCCAGTCTGCTGCTTTCTAGTTTTTATTTTTATGAAATCAAGGCTTTCATTCCATCTTTCGGTTTCTTTCTGCAAGAGGCAATGCCAGATGCCTTCCTTCTGGGAGAACTGGGCTTTAGTGTGGTGGAGGGAGTGTTCTTTGCTTATAAAGGACTCAGAGACATTGTCAACAAATGGAGACACTCAAATTTTGACATAGAATGGAAGCATGGAACAGAAGATGGATCTGTGTCTTTACACCTGGCCTAATTTAATCGAACGCTTTCTTTCTTTCTTTTCAAATAATCCAAGAGTTTAGCAGGTAGTCACCTAATCTTAAGAGAGTCCTAAGGTACAGAGGAAAAAGAAATCACTCAGATAGTGATCAGTGGTGGAGTAAAATAAATAGACAACGAGCTGGCACACACACACATTAGGAACTATGTTGCAGGTTTTAGCTCTAGCTTTATGTACACTAGCTTTTTCCAAGTATGCACCACAGAACGATGCTATCTATCCCTATATAATAACCAAGTGCAGTAGATAAATCCACAAGTTCCATACATTCCACCTCATATGGAGACCTTCACCCTTCAATGATACAGACCCCTTAGCTACAGTCTAATAATAAAAAAGTATTAGCCCTCATGAACTTACAGAAAAGGAATAAGACTGGGTATTATGGACTGGAAAATGATGTAAAGTGAAGTAAATTAGGCTCAGAGAGACAAAGGATGCATATTTTCTCTTATGTGTGGCAATTTGATCTAAATTATAATTACATATTGAAACATATGCAGGGTCATATGCATATAGCATAAACATATCAACTTCTTTGAACAACTAACTATAGTGCAATATTATCAGGGAGCTGACACTTGCCGTGTCAAGGGAGGGGGTAAAGTGGTGTGGAATAAGTGAATAAAGAGAAGAAGTGGGTGAATGCAGTTATAATTTTCAATGTGACAATGGACTTAGGAAACTTGAGGGATGGGTGAGGTTAAGAGCAATGAGGAAGAATGCATTGTACTCGAACAGATATGTTGAATTGCAACCCCTTTGTACAATTATTTAAAGATATTTATAAAACATTTTTTCCTAAAAAGAAAAAGAAAACTATGTCTAGGCAAGGGAAGATCATAAGTAAATTGTTGATTGTGACAATATGCTCTAAGCAAGTCCTAGCTTAAAGAAGGAAAGGCCAGAGGCCTGGTTTGGTTAGAAGGCCCCCTAGTGTACAGGAGGCCATGTTGCATCCAGAAGGAGCCGGCTGTGGATGGAGTATTGAAATTACCAAGACATCTAAGAGAACTTGTTGATGGGGCTGATCAGAAATATGGAAGGGGAAAATCTTACCAGCAGAAGGAACGTGGAAAAAAATCTAAATCTGTTTTCCTCACCTAGAAATTAGATTTCAGTGTTCTCAAAGATTGCAGACACTATGGGTGATATCTGAGCGCACTGCTTACATAGCAGGAGCACAATCAACAGTAGCTACAAAATAAGAAAGAAACCAGTGAATAAAAATGAATAGAAAGGAATTAATGGTGTCTGAGACAAGCAGAAAAGGTCAGATACGATGATGTTAGGTGAAATAAATCTCAAGATAAGGGCACAAGTGGTTTTTTTCTTTCTTGCTATTGTTTCTAACGTATTTATAAGGTGATTTTTTTTGTTGCTTTGTATGTCCCTCCCCTATGGTATAACCCCTGTTTTCACTGTACTTGATGTTGGTATAATTTGGGGAGGGGAAGGGAGAAAACAAATTGTTTAAATAGGGATACAGGTGGACCCACTGCAACAATGAGATGTACAAGATGCTATGTCAAAAAATCAAAAAATAAACTTTGCAACTTTGGCAGTGGGGGGGAGGGAGGGAAGTGTAGTTGTGGAGATGGGAGGACAGGGATGGGAGGGGAAAAACAAAGGAGGAGGCGCCGGTGGCTCACGCCTGTAATCCTAGCTACTCAGGAGGCTGAGATCTGAGGATCGCGGTTCAAAGCCAGCCCGGGCAGGAAAGACTGTGAGACTCCTATCTCCAATTAACCACCAGAAAACAGGAAGTGGCGCTGTAGCTCAAGTGGTAGAGCGCTCGCCTAGAGCTGAAGAGCTGAGGGACAGCGCCCAGGCCCAGAGTTCAAGCCCCACGACCAACAAAACACAAAACAAAAACAAAAACAAAGGAGGAGGCAACAATGCTTGATAAGAAATGTACTCATTACCTTGCTCATGTAATTGTAACCCCTCTGTATGGTATTTTCACAATAAAAAACTTATTAAAAAAAAGAAAGGAATTAATGGGAAAGACACTCCTTAGTGTGTGTATATGTGCACATACCAAAAAAACCCAGCACAAATAAAAGGTCCAGCATTAAAATTATAGATGTATTTTTAAAATACTGATGTAATCCCTTGACTATATACAAGAAATTTCTTTCCAAAAAAGGACCATGCTTGTAAAAGCCACAATCCTCAAGATTGAAGATTAATACAAAATAGAAAGTTGGAAGTGAAATAGTAACAAATAGCCTTGGATCAATCTATAATGTGTTTGTAGAGTCTGAGAACTTCAGGAACATATTTAATTTATTAAAAAAATCAGTATTTCCAGGCTTTATAAGCATGATCACACATATATACACACATATATGCACATGCTATTTGCATATGCATTTTTCACATTACAAAAGAATAATGACTCTACAATGCCTGAATTAAAATGTGTTTTTCCCTCGATGTACAATCCTTTAAAATCTCCTCATTTTTACAAAACCCTACTGGGTTGGCACCAGAGTTGGTTGGGGAATATTTTCCTTCATCTTAAGCTTTAAATTATCTCAAATTGCTTGAAACTTAATGTGTTAATATTATTGTTACTATTATTGTGCTAGAAATGGTACTGAGGGCCTTGCTCAAAAATAAGCTCTAGCTGGGCCCTGGTGGCTCATACCTATAATCCTACCTACTCAGAAGGGTGAAATTTGTGGATCATGGTTCAAAGTCAACCCTGGCAGGAAAGTCCATGAGACTCTTATCTCCAATTGACTACCAGAAAAGACGGAAGTAGAGCTGTGGCTCAAGTGGTAGAGGGCTAACCTGAAGCAAAAAAGCTCCGGGACTGTGCCTCCTCTCAGAGTTCCAGCCCTAGGACCACCAAATAAACAAAACAAACTAAACAAAACAACCCAAGCTCTGCCTCTGACCTCTATCACAGCCCCCTTGTACGAGGTTTAGAGTTCTATTTCCCTGGTTTCTTTTCTGTCTTGGAAAAAAAAATGTTCGTATCTAAAGTGAGTTCTGTCACTCTAGCCTTTTCAAAACGTATCACCACATTTTGATATCTACTTTGCTGTGGGTCTGCGTGTGTCCCAACTACGGAGTCTATACTGTTCTCCTTTCTTCATCTTGCACAAGGCCACCGCAAGGAGGACTGTAAATCAGGGCTCCTTCTGATTGAACGATTGGATGATGTCATTTGAAGAACGTGCGCATCACACTGTGACTCCACAGAATGCCTAGGAAAACCAGGTTTGCCATGTGACAAGTTCAAGAGCAATGCCCTTGCCCATGGCCTTCATGTTATACAATATGAGTCTTAAGAGCAAAACCCCAGAGGATCCCAACAGTTCACCCATCTATTGTTGACTGAATGGGACTTCTACAACTTGCCATCATGGGCTTGTAACCTTGTTTCCTTAATTTTTTTTTTGCTTTGTTCTTCCCCTCTTTAAAAAAATGAGTCATGTTGAGTATAAAATATAACCAGCTGTTTGTAATGTAAGAACATGGGTTATTATATTATAATGAATTCCAACACACAGAGAGGCAAGCGGTAGACATGTAGTTTTTTCTTATGATGTGGAGCCCTCCTTTCTTCTCCCTATCTTCCATTTGTTTTCATAGTACTAAGTTATTGCTTAGACCCAACGTAAGCCATTCTCTTTCTCAGCATCAGGGTCCCCCTAAGTAAGTCTGCTTTTCTTAGCCTGTGGACTTCATTTTCATTCAAGTCTGCTTTTAGAAGCATCTAAACATCTGTGGCAACAAGACCCGTTGTGTTTCCTGGACCAGAAATTCCCCATCTTCTCTCTGTGAGTAGGGTGATTTCTTCTGCTGGGTCAATTCTAATGTAGGTATGTGTTATTATGTGTTATCCTGAAGTGCTTATTAATGATGGGCAAAACAATCATATTTATTTACCATGTGATTTTTTTTCAGACAATAGTCGAGAAGGAAAAGTAAGAGATACTCCATAAAGTTCTACTTCCTGGAAGATAGCGAGATGGACAACACTCAGGTTAACTTACTGGCCCATTCTTTGGATTAATACCGTCTCTGTTTTTTGAATGAGGAAGGGGAAGGCTCAATGGATGAATCACTCAGAGAGATGGACACTGGAACCCAATCTTTCATACCCACCAAGGCTGGTCGTTCCATAGTTGAGGGGCTCCCATATCATCCTTCAAAACCAGACTCAAACTTGCTTTGTGGCAAACTTGTTTTCCATCACCCCCTTTGAGGAAATCCCTAAGGTTTTCCTTTCCTTCTATTAATTTCTCAGCATGCAAGAGACAAGGGGTGGGTGCTGCCAATGAAGATTTCAAGAATGAACCCGAGGGGACCCTAGCTGCAACCAGATTGCCCAGACTCTTCTAGGGCTGTCTGGATCCTCAGAGCCCAGGACAATCTGCAAAGGGGAGGGCAGGGACCTCGACCTGATCCTCAGGTCCTCAAATGACCTCAGCAATAGTCATTTGCAAAACAAGTTAGGCCAAGTCCCTAGTGTCTGAAACTCCTTATTAAGTGGTGAGAAAGTCCCTGAGCTCTGTCTCCCTGTATCCTCATCTGTTACGAAGGAAAAGAGATCTCCTTAGCTGAGAACTGCAACTTACCCAGTGTGTGTTGACATGCTGCTAGAAACAAGACAAGAACTCGTGTGAGTGCTAATAGTCTTCCTCCCCATTGCTACTACATTCTTATCACACTGAGGAAGTCTTAGGAAGAGAGAGAGAGAAAGAGAGAGAGAGACAGAGACGGAGACAAAGAGAGGCAAAGACACAGAGATTAACAGAGGAGAGAGGATAATAAATAGCTCCTGTGAACTGTTAATTTCTTCCTTCCCTTACAAATGATCACTACTACATTTTCATCTCACTGAAATGGTTCTAAGGGAAGAGAGACAAACAAATGATGGGAGGAGAAGACATTTACAAACAAAATGAAGGAATTATTATTATTTTCATTCAGAGGATGGTGCTGATCCAAGTGAGATGTATGCTCCAAGATCTTACTTTGGTCCCTCCTAGTCCTGCAGAGAGAGAGGTCAAATCTTTCCTCCCTGCAGAGTACAGTAGGGCTGAGTGGGGAGAGATCTCCCCAGGGAGGGGCAGACCCACCACATGACACTTACTAGGCTTCTTGCAGGGGAGAGAACCTGTGAATGTAGACCTTTTCTAACACAGTGGCCATTCTTCAGGGTGGATGGGTCACGGTCAGAGTGATGTAGGCTGGGAAATCTGGGATCTCGGTGTCTGCTCAGCTAAGACAGTGCACCCAAAATGGTTCTGTTGGCATGATGCAGGGCTTTGAGGGAACCCTTCTCCCTCTGGCACAGATTTAGGAAGAAGCCTATAGATCCTGGACTACCTTGCTCCGTCCAAGAGGTGGGACTGTGCATGCTGGGTGAGTGGTAGAGCAGAGCCCTGGTGCAAGTGGGAAGCGGGAAGTGAGAAGAGGCAGCTGTTCTCAGATGGAAGGAGGCTGCAGCTCCCAGACAACCCCAGGCCCATCACCTCTTCCTGCCGGGTCATCGCCCAGTGCCCTATGGTTTCTGGAAGGGACAGAGAGTGGTTAGTGCTACAAGGCAGAGCGCATACAATTTGCTGGAATTCCTTTGAGGAGACATCTTGTTTTGAGCAAGCTCTTTACTGAGAGTTTATAAGACAGGTCTGTTAGAAATAAGGTCACATTAATGATACCTCCCCAAAGAGCTCAGAGGAGTGCCAGGTACTACAGAACGCAATGCTCTTCACCTGCTCTTGATCAGTTTTGTCCTTTCTATCATCATTTTTGTCATCCTTAGCTACCACCAGGTGTCCCAGATTTCTATGTCCCCTTCCAACTTTCCATCGTAATATGCCAACGGTGACTCCGTTCCTGTGTTCTTTTAAAATCCATTCAAATTATAAATAGTTTGTGGACAAGTCATGAACTATTTCAAATATGATAGATAAGACAGAAACTCTTAATCTCTAATGTTGTATCCTCCTTATGGAAGTGAGCATGATTTTATAGTTAGTGTAGACTTTTCAGAGAATACGTTCAGAAGACACTCAAGAATATCTTGTGCTTCTATAAATATAGATTATACCTGTAATCCCAAGAACTCAGGAGGCTGAGATCTGAAGATTGTGGTTCCAAGAAATACTGAGCAGAGAAATCCAAGAGACTCTTATCTTTAATTAACCAGTAAAAAGCTGGAGGTGGAAGTGTGATTGCAGTGGTAGAACACCAGCCTTAACTGAAAAAGCTGAATGAGAGAGCATAGCCCTGTGTTTAAGTCCAAAAGTACAAAAAGTACAAATACAAAAAAACACACTGATAAATAAGAGTGCGTGCGCACGTGCGCGCGCGCACACACACACACACACACACACACACACACCCCTCTCTCTCTCTCTTTCCCCATCCAACCTTACCTGCAGTTTATAGTGTTGTTTCTCCTGATTCTTCTTTTTTAATAAATGTGATGTCCTGAGCTATCATTCTATACATACCCTATTTTTTCAATCAATAATAAGTTTTGGAGCTATTTCCATATTAACAAAAATAGATCTACTTCATTTCCTTAAATTGCTGTGGAGTAGGCCACAGAATGGATATAATATAATTTAACTCCACATTGCACTGCTGACAGAGATTTATATTGCTTCAACTACTTTCTTCCCGATTACAAGTTACACTGCCAAAGAATGGCTGTGCCCACTTGGATGTGTGCTTCTCTTGAGAAATGCTGTACAACACAGGAAATTTTGAACCACATAGAAATGTAAATGCACAACAGAGACAAACGGTTACTTACAATCTATAAGTGCAGCTCTGAATGCTGATCCAGGTACTTGAAAGAACTTTTTACAGAGATCAATCAGGAAGAGGCAAAAACAACCATGAAAACAACCAGAGTATAAATACATAATGGTTAGTTAATATATAGGAAAGAAAGACTCTAGCCAATGGGGAAACACAAATGGTAAGAGACTATGTTCCATACAGTGACTGCTGGATGTTAAATTATCTGCTTGCATCAACTGTGGGTAACGGTACAAAAGGGAGGTCTTCAGGTCATTGCTGGGAGGAGCAAAATTAGCCCCCCAAGAGGTTTGCACACTACTCACACACCAGTTCCCCAGCTATACTGCATAGTTGTCTGGCTGAAAATTTGAGGCTTTTGCAAATGCCCTTTTTCCAGGCTCAGCCTTTGCACTGTGGGAAGAGGAAACACGAGTCTCAATTAGCCTGGAGGCAAATACCAACTACCCAAATACCAAATGCCTGTGTTCCCCACAACCCAGCCACAGAGGACACCTACCTTCCTTCCTCTGAACGGGAGAATTTTCCTCCAGCTCCGTTCAGGTTCACATTATATTCTAGTTTCTGTCTCGTTTCATTAAAACTTCCTCGTGACACGTTGAAGACAGACAGTATGAGTTCAGTCTCATTGTGTGACTTCAGTGCCTGGTTGGACTTGGTTCCCTTTCCTCCTGTCTTTCAGCAGGGCAGTGAGTCCCTGCTCACAGTGGAAGAGACACGTGAAACACAGAATGTTGAGACAAGGAAAAGGCAGAAAGGTCCTGCTCTGAGTAAGAACTCAACAGAGAAAGCCACATTAGCTGAACTCTGTCTGGAACAGTTTTGGGTTATTCTCCAGGGTCCTCTTGAGTTTTAACCCCCCGCCTCCCCAATAAAGCAATATCAGTGATCTCCAGGGATGGCACTCAGCCCAATGGGCTGGTGGTCAGGTGGATTTCAGCCAGTGTAGGCATATTACCAATGTTCATTTCTGCCACCACATTGCAGCTTGCTCTAGGTCATTATAGCTTATGTTGTACATGTGTGGAACCAAGAAACACAAAACAGGACTAGTGAATCCTATACTAGCCACTTAAATATGCAAGGTATATACCAGTCACTTAAACACCTAAGATGTTCACGAAATGCACATTTGAGGAATGGTCGGAAGAGAAGGCACAGTGTATAAAATGTATGAAGAGAAAAAGATCACTTGGTGTAAGGAATGTGGACCCCTAAAGAGAGGAGGAGGAGGAGGAGGAGGAAGATGCAAGAGAGAAGGGGAAGAGGAGAAATGGATGAGGGGAAGGAGAAGAGAGAAAGATAAAAAGAGAGAAGGAGGAGAAGTTGTAAGAAATGGTAGGAAACAAAGTCCGGAACCTGACATTGAGCAGGGCAGGAGAAGCTGATATTTGCTAAACCCTAACTGTGTGCCAGGCTTTCCCTAGACAAGTTCCTAAAGGGACATTTAACCTTACCAAGATTCTGGGCTCACACTTACCAAACTCATTGTGTGTTTGCCTCAATTTTCATTTTAATGAAAAGCTAAACTCATCTCTGGTGTGAACATTATAAAATGCTTCACACTGAAATCTTTTTTTTTTTTCTGAACTCTTAGGTGAAGGACTGCAGATTTCACATGAATCAGGGACATGAAGAGTTAAGCAGACAGGTGACAGAGACAGAAAGTGTCTGGGCCCACAGTCACTTGAGCCAGCATGCAGTTACTGATGGACAAGGTAGGTGGGAAATGTCAGAAGAATGAGGAAAGAGAGTACAGAGAACTTAGGGACAAGGGCAAAGTGAAAATCAAAGTGCCTGGAATCCCAAAGATGTTTCCAGAAAGAAGGAAATAAATCCAATCCCTAACACATACACACACACACACACACACACACACACACACATACATTTAAAAAATGACAAGGAAGTGAAGAGCCTGCTGGGAGAGAAAGTAGCAGTGTGATTTGGGGTCCTCTCCCAAAGACACCTGCTAAACTTATCCTTTCTCAGCCCAGATAAAGTTGATGGTCACTTAATAAGAACCCAGTGGTGGGTAATTTCATAAATTTAGTTGCATCCACAAAGGGAAGGAGTTCAGTAGATGAATCCCAGCATGTTCCTTAGCCAATGGTACAGTGCAGCACTTTAACATGGAATTTTTTAGAAGGCCTTGATCTCCAGTAGTCAACGTAGAACAAGTTGGTATTTGCCTGGTTTACTTGAAGAGCCAATACTGGCAACATTCAAATAAAACAAGAGTGGCATGAGAAATACATCTCCTTCCAGGTGTGTGCCCTTCTAGCCCTTCTCCTTTGGATATTACAAGGAGGAGTTTTATACTTTTCTGAACTCCTCAATCGGGTTCTCTTTGCTCTTTCTTCTAAAGCTCCACATGGGCAGGCTCTGCTCAGTGTTCACATTGCTGGGAATTGTTCGATGGATGAAAGTTCCCAGGACAAAGTTTCATGGTTTATGTAAACAAAACCTCGTTTCTATTATTTTCCTTTTACCCTTGAGCAATGAAGCTGGAAACACAAACGTGAATTTTATTTGTGATGACTTTACATATCCCTCTGACCCGGACCTCATTCTCTTTGGGATCAGCAGAGCCATAGCTGTCATGTCAGAGTAACTTTGTTACCTCCTGCACTCTGGTATGATTAATTCATTTATTAGCTTGATAAAATGCAATGTTTGATTGCACAAGGCCCAAAGTCTTGGTCCTGAATGAACATGCTGTCTCAAACAAAATTCTGGATGACCTTTGCTGATGGAAAGAGCTTTGCCCTCACTTCTCCATACAGACCTTGCTGAGAGCTGTTCTGGTGGGTGGTGGAGAGTGGGGGAGAGGGCAAATCCCAAAGATAGATAATCCACAAAGAGCAAGAACCCACGAGAAGTGGAGATGAGCAGCAAGGAGTCTGTGAAGATGATCTGAAGAGAGGAATGTGAGAAGACTCCAAACAGGCTTGTTTTTAGTTTTAATACTTGAAGATGTCTGCAGATCTTCTTGCAATAACCTGGAACTAATTGGAATTAAACTGCCAGCAGAAATAAGAAACATTGAATGGTTCAAGGATGACATAAATAATTTAAAGAGAAAAATGTTACCTCATCCTCATTCCCCCTCAATCTTAACTCTTTATCTGACTTACCATCAAAGAGTTGCTCACGTGCAAGATCTCAAAAAGTCAAAGACACAGAAACAGCAAGTGGATGTTACCATGGAGACACAGAGATGCTTCAGGTCATAGGGTGACTGTGGGAAATCTATTGTACAGCAAGGTGGCTCAGTGGTCTGTCATATATCTGAAATTTGTTAAAACCATAGACTTTAAGTATTCTTAACACAAATGCACACTCACACTAGCTATGTAATAACATATTAATTAACCATATCACAGCAAATGTACAAATACCACACTGATACCTTGAAAATATATAAACCATTTTTTGCCAATTATTCATCAATAAAGCTTGGGGGAGGAGAAAAAAATCAAACGTAAGCAGGAGTGGTATAGGAAACAGAGTTGTAAAGATTCAGGTCCAGGCTCTTGCATGTGAGAATAGATTCAGACTATTGTAACGAAAGGAGTTCCCGGCAGGCTATGCCTTTAACAAGTATGGTTCTGTGAGGACATGGATTTGCCTGGTCCTCTAAAACATTCCATTCAAATTCCTCAGCTTGGTTTGGTTCCATCCTCACCTCAGATCTCTCTTTCTCTCTGATTATTTGCTTCCTTCTGGGGAAATTCTGATTAAAAACTGACACTTGGGACTTGGAATGGAGAAATACCTAACAGTGACATTTCTACCACAATCAATGTGTGGACCAAAAATTTTTGTTGACGCTCTCTTCATATTGCCCAGTTACAATGATGGCAAGATGTGTCACAGACATATGACATCAGATGATAAACATCTAGTCTCTTTGTGTGACACTTACATGCACGTGATAGGCTGACATTCTGGTGTCTATGCTAATCTCATCTCTGCCCAAGACAAATGATATTTTACAAATCAGGTGGTATGGAGTGGACCCAGAGCATGGAAAATTCTCTGAAGTAAGAAATCCCATTCTGCTAGATTTTTCAGATACAACCTGACTCTTCCAACAGTCCTGGGAGCAGAAATGTCAACGTTTCTGCTATGTTAAGGGATGGGAATTCTGTGTATGAGTCTCTGTGCTTAGCAGCTCACATAGTTTTCTATAACATTATGATGAGTTTTTTCCTATAACATTATGATATGCCAAGAGCTTATATCTAAAGAGCATTCTTCGTGTGCCAGACATTGCAGGAATATGTTTATGTACACAATTCGTAATTGTTATGAAAGAAAGTCATGTCTCTGCCCCACTGTACAAGAGGGAACAGGGACTCCACAATGATCACAATGATGCCACCAAAAACTGGTCTTTCTCTAGACACTATCTGCTTACTGACTCTCCCAGTTAAAGGACTAGTTTTTTCTCTCCTGTTTTTGAGCCTCCTCCTCTTCCTTCTCCTTCTTCCTCTCCCTTTCTTCCTCTTCCTCTTCTTGTTTCTCTTCCTCTTCCTTTTCCTTTCTTCTCTTCCTCTCCCTCTTCCTTTTCCTCTTTTTTCTCCTTACCTCCTCTTCCTCCTTTCCTCTTCCTCTTCTTATTTCTCTTCCTCTTCTTTCTCCCTCTCTTCCTTCTACTCTTCTTTCCCTTCCTTTTCCTCTTCCTCTTCTACTCTTTTTCTTCCCCTTCCTCTTCATCCTCCTTTCCCTCTATTTCCTGCTTTTCTTTCAGCATCCTTGGTTATACCGTAGTACTATTGAAATCAGTAGCTTGCAGTCCCCTAATTGGCTGAGCCACTCCCTCTAGGAGTGACCATTGCATGTAAGTGCATCCCACTATGCCCGAGTATGTCAGAGTTTGCTGAAACTGGGAGGGAGAGACAATACCAGCGCATCACTTGTCACAGGAAACATCTCCATGCAGACTGACGAATACAAATCCCAACACTTTAAATAAGGTCCAAAGCTGTCATTTATGCCTGGAATTGATTGGGGCTGAGCCAGGAATTTACCCTTGCTTTGGTAATGGAATTTCTGATCTTATCGCTGTTATTTTTTGTTTGTTTGTTTCAGAGAAGTTAAATATTTATACTCACTTGAAAACTCTTCTGAATCTTTTGTCATTTTTAAAGCCTTGGCTCATGCTGGCCTGGACTTTTCATTTATACTATAGTCTTCAGATACAACTTTCAATGTGACGCATGCTCAAGTGAACACTGGGTACCTATCTAAGATTTCTGTGGCCATGACACAACTTCCTGGCCAGCAACTTACTTGTCTCCATGGCCAAGGAGGAAGCGCTGTCCTGGCTCAGAGACAGAAAATTTGACAGTTGAAGGGATTGCCAAGAGTCCACTTTCATAGGTAAGGAAATGGAGTTCAGACTGGCCTGCCACTTGTGATCCTCCAGTGCAGCTTCCCTAGTGTTGGAATTACAGGCACACATCACCATGCCCAACCCTTGCCATTGATAATATTCCTTAGGATACCATTGTAGTAGGTACAAAATGATATCACAGGGTGGGCCTGATTTGCATGTCTCTGATGATTTGATATTGAACATGTAGTTAGACATATATTTATACCTGCATTGGTCATTACGATCCCTGGTTCTCTGTACCTATGAAGACCTATTTCCATTTGGCTATGGAGAATTGGTTTTAGACTTAATGCTCTTGAAGCCATCCATAGTCTATCTCTCCTGTAAATTATTTCACCTCTGTGCCTCTGGGAACATCTGTTCAGCATGAACTCATGTGACTGAAGTTTATAGGCCTGAATCCTGCTGCTCCCATGTATTCTGCTGGTCCTTCCAGAGGTCTAGGCTAAGGAAGACAAAACCCCCCACCCACAACTCCCCCAGATTCTTCACTCCCTGTGCCAGGAGGTCCTCTCAAGACTAAGACCAGGGCTGGGAAGCAGGTTCAGTGGGAGCAGCACACACATCACATTGGGCCAGTGTACTTTGTTCTCCATGTGTTTCCCAGAGTCTGCGATCCTGTGTCTCTGCACGATCTCCCAGGACCCTGATCCTCAGAACAGGAGCCAGGCAGGACACATGGTGGTGACATTCTCATGGAGACCCGCCATTGTGTCATTTCTTCTTTCAAAAGCCAGTTCTTGAACCACTCCTCTCTGGAGACCAGGCACAGCTATGGCCTCTGGTGACCAGGCCGGGTCCACTTGCTGGGCGGGGCTCCTCACCCACTGAGCAGCTGCGAGGTCTGCACATCTGTTGCTCTGCCCTTTCCCCAGGGCCTTCCAGCAGCAGCTGGTTACTCCTTGGCCCCAGGCACAGCCAGGCCTTCCCCAGGCCCAGGAGATGGTCTGGCTCTGCAGGAGCAGAAGCCAGGAGAGAACAAGACTGAGTCGCTCCCACTTAGACTTGTTTTTCTTTACTTTGTGGCTGTTTAGAGGAGAAAAACCTTCAGCTTACTTGCTTAGGTCTTCTAGATCACAGAGTAGAGAAAAAGAAAGTCATTCTGTTTCCCTTGTTTGCAAACTTGGTTGCAAACCCAGCTTTATTGACAGAGATGTGTTCTTGCGAGCTTCATTTCCTGGATCACCCTGAAACACCAGTCCTCTTGATCTTTGTAACCGGAGTAGCCAGGATTATAGATGTGGATACCACACTCAGCCCGAAGTTTATATCCTGCAAATACATACAACTGGGCACTTTTTCAAAAAGCAAACTTTAGGCCTCTGTCTTTGAATTGAGAAAAGCTACTTACATTTGTCATAGATGCTGTTATTTATCACTTCAGTTTTATCTTATGTTTGGTGGTTATGATTTTCCCCTTGCATTATTTGTTTTTTCTAACTTTCTGACTCCTGGTAGATAGTTGAAATTTTCATTTCCATGTTACCCCTGTCAGTTCCTCCTAACACATTGTTCTTTGTGAACTTTGGTATCTAAAATATACTTTATTTCTGTTCTTTTGTGGTTGATGGTTCCCCATACACTATGTTATATAAGATTATAACTATATTTTCCCTTAATATATCTGAGTGTTCTTTCATCCTAGGCTATGTATTACTTTCATATATCACATAATCACAGATGGCCATATTACATATGATATCAAGTGATATTACTATCTATGTGACCTGACATATGACTTTGTTATTTCCTTGTACATCATTCCAATGTATTCTAATTTTGAAAATACTTTAAATGCTTATTTGAATATCTCATTCAAAGTATTTAAGTATCAGTTTTAAATATTTGAATTTCTAAATATTCTTCTGAAGGAACTGGTATTCAGATACTAAAACAATGTTATTTAAAATTTTAAATATTGTGTTTATTGCAAACCATGGGACCTCTATTTCTTTGGGTCTGGCTCACTTAATATGATTTTTTTTCAAATCTTTCCATTTCCTTACAAATAGGGCAGTGTCATTCTTTCTGAAGGAAGCATAGATTTCCATTGTATATATCTATATCTAGCTAGCTAGCTATATATCTATATCTATAGCTAGCTATATATATATGTGTGTGTATATATATATATGTATATATATAGCTAGATAGATATCTACCACATTTTCTTGATCCATTCATCTACTGAGGGACATCTGGGTCGGTCCCATATCTTAGCAATGGTAAATAATGCTGGGATAAACATAGTTGTGCTGGTAGTTTTAGGATGGACTTGGTTGTGATCATTTGAGTAAATGCCCAGAAATGGGATTGCTAGGTCATAGGGGAGCTCTATGTATAGTCTTTTGAAGAACCTCCTTGCTTCTTTCCAGAATGGTTGAATAAGTTATACTTGTAATAATTACTATGTTTAGGATCAGTTTATCAGATGAACAGAAAAGCTCAAAAGCTTTGTACATATGACCATATAAGATGATGCTAAGTGAAATGAACCCCAAGATATGGACACAAGAGGTCTTTCTTTGTTGTTGTTTTTAATTGTACTATTTGATTTTTTTGTTTGTTTCCTTTGTATGTCCTTCCCTCTATAGTATTGTACTTGATTTTGGTACCCTGCATCTTGTATATACATTTGTCTAATTTGGGGAAGGGAAGGGAATAACAAAATGCTTAAACAAGGACACAGGATGACCCCATTGCAATATAATGATACCCACAAGATAGTATATTGAAAATGAACTTCACAACTTGGGGGAGGGGGAGGGAGGGAAGGAAGGAAAGGGATAGTGGGAGAACAACAAAGGAGGGGTAACAATGCTTGACAAGAAATGAGCTCCCCTATGACCCAGCAATCCCACTTTTGGGCATTTATCCAAAATATCACAAACAAGACCATACAAAAGTTACCAGCACAACTATGTTTATTGCAGCATTATTTACCATAGCTAAGAGATGGAACCAACCCAGATGCCCCTCAGTAGATGAATGGATTAAGAAAACGTGGTATTTATACCCAACAGAATTCTATGCCTCCATCAGAAAGAATGACATTGCCCAATTTGTTAGGAAATGGAAAGACTTGGAAAAAATTATATTAAGTGAAGTAAGCCAGGCCCAAAGAAATATAGGTCCCATGTTTTCCCTTATTTGCAATAGCTAGAATATATCTGAGGCAAACAGAAAAGGTCAGATAAGATGATGTTAGGTGAAATGAACCCCAAGATAAGGACACAAGTGGGTTTTTTTCTTTCTTGCTATTGTTTCTAACATATGTATAACATGATTTTTTTGTTGCTTTGTATGTCCCTCCCCCATGGTATAACTCCTGTTTTCACTGAACATGATGTTGGTGTAATTTGTGAAGGTGAAGGGAAAAAACAAATTGTTTAAATAGGGATACAGGTGGACCCATTGCAATAATGGGATGAACTTTACAACTTTGTCGGGGAGTGAGTGTGAGGGTGTGGTGATGGGGGGATGGGAGGACAGGGATGGTAAGGGGAAACAAAGGAGGAGGCAATAATCCTTGATAAGAAACATGCTCATTACCTTGCTCATGTAATTGTAACCCCTCTGTATGGTATTTTCACAATAGAAAAACTTATTAATAATAATGAAAAAAGAAATGTGCTCACTGCCTTACTCATGTAACTGTAAACCCCTCTGTATAGCATCTTTATAATAAAATAAAATTTAAAAAATATTGTGTTTATATTTATTTTATTTTACAAAATATATTGTAAATAGTACTAAATAAATTTTAAGGTATTTTTACAAAAATTTAAAGTAAAATTTGTTAGTATAAATATTTATATATTTTAAATAGTTTTATGAACCTTTTTTTATACTAGTCCTGGCACTTGAATTTGAATTCGGAGCCTGGGCGCTGACCCAGGCCTTTTTTTTTTTAATAGTAATGACGCTGTACAGAGGGGTTACAGTTACATGAGTAAGGCAATGAGTGCATTACTTGTCCATCATTGTTACCCCTTCCCTTCCTTATCGTTGCCCACTATCCCTACCCTCCCCCACCTCCCACACTCCTCCCGCTATACCCCCTACCCCACCCGAAGTTATAAAGTTCGTTTCCAATACACTGTCCTCTGTGTATCCTTGTTGCAATGGGTCATCCTATGTCCTTGTTTCAGCGTTTTGTTATTCCCATCCCCTCCCCAGATTAAACATATGTATATACAAGATTCAGAGTACCAAAATCAAGTGCAGTCACAACAGGGGATATGCCATAAGGGAAGAACATACAAAGGAAACAACAACAACAATAACAACAAATAAAATCACATGGTACATTTAAAACAATAAAAATAAAGACAGACCTCTTATTTCCATAGCTTGGGGTTCATTTCACTTAGTATCATCTTGTTTGGTCATTTGTACATAGCTTTTTTTTTTTTAAGGCTTCTGCTCACCACTGAGTCACAGTTCTATTTCTGGCTTATTTTTTGGCAGTTGATTGGAGAAAAGAGTCTCAAGGGCTTTCCTTCCTAGGCTAGCTTCAAATTGTGATCCTCACATCTCAACCTCCTGAGTAGCTAAGATTACAGGATTCAGCCACTGATGCCTGACATCAAAATTCTTCTTTTTCCCCAATAAATTCATTTCAAAGTAATCTTTAAATATTTATGCAAGGGGTTCCCATTGTCTGTATCAATTTATGAATACAATATATCTTGGTCAGTGTCACCTCTTCCATCACTCTCTCCCATCAATTATTTTTCTTTTAATCATAACGTGATGAATTTTTCATGTGATTATGTTGATAAGTAGTAGATAGTTCTCATGATTGCATGGATAAGTGGTAGATAGTACATGAGAATGTAGCACATAGTTCTCGAAGTTAATACTGGCACTCGTTGGATGTGAGGCTCAGGCTGTGCCCATTAGTAGAAGTCTGCTTTCCTCTAATGACTGACCCATGGTGGTTTCAGTCTAACTGGGCCCAGTTGAGAGCAGTCCCTGGCAAGCATGGGGGACATAGCCCAGAGAAGGGCAAGTGAGGAGTGGGTGACTGAAGAGATATGGGAAGGGTGCAAGCTCTTATCGTTGTGAACAAACATCTTCTGTTACTGCACTTCTAGCATTGGCCTTGCTCTTTCATCTTCCTCAAAGGAAACATTAAAATGTAGACAGCCAGGTGTTGGTGGCTTGTGCCTGTAATCCTAGCAACTCAGTAGGCTGAAATTTGAGGATTGAGGTTTGAAGCCAGCCCAAGCAGGAAAGTCTGTGAGACTCTTATCTCCAATTAACCACCAGAAAACTGGAAGTGGCACTTGTGGCTCAAAGTGGTAGAGCACTAGACTTGAGCAAAAGAGCTCAGGAACAGTGCTCAGGCCCAGAGTTCAAACCTCACAACTGACCAAAGAAAAGAAAAGAAAAGACAAAAACACCAAACAATACCACTGTTTCAGAGAAATCTAGTTTGCATTTGTGGTAGCTAGAATGTGCGTAAAAAGCTACAAGTAAACGCACTGGATGGTTTAAAAAAATACACCGGCACATGATAGATGAACACATTTCTAGTCATTCACACACAGTGAGATCAAAAGACACTCTTAGGAGAGAGAAACACAGAGGTGCAATATCTATATGTATCTAGTCATATAAACTAATATTTATCAAAATGAATTCCAGGAAATGGAAACAAGGTGTTTTTTGCTTTGTTGCTATTTTTGTTTCCTTTTCTTTCTGCCTTGTTTGTTTGTTCATCTTTCTTTGTGAGGGCAAGGGGGGCACACAAATGGAGAGACCAAGGGTGAAGGAATGTAGCAGTGGGACTCACTAGACACTGTGTTGAAAATGAGCTCTACAACTTGTGGTTGGGGACCAGAGGGGAAAAGTGGGAGAAAGCAAGGGAAGGGGTGACATTGTCCAAAAAAGAAATGGACTCTTTACCAGACTTACATAACTATAACTCCTCTGTGCATAATTTTATAATTTTTATAATAGCACTAACACAACAAGAAAAACAAACACCAGACATTCAATTTTTGAAGCTGAGAAGCCCGGGATCAAAGCATTGGCTTATTTAGATATGCTGAAGACCCACTCTCCTGGTTCACTAATGGCACCTTTCTGCTGCCTAGTACATGGTAGAAAAGAGCAAGAGATCCCTCTGGACCATATTGTATAAATAAATTAGACTCTGCCCTTTTACCTAGTCATCTCTCAAAGGTCCTGTCTCCTTCTACTTTGGAGGATGGGTAGGGAGGTCAACATACGAATTCTGTGAAGATCTCAACTCTGGGCTTGGGTGCTGTCCCTCAGCTCTTCAGCTCAAGGCTAGCACTCTACCACTTGAGCCACGGAGCCATTTCCGTTTTTCTGGTGGTTAATTGAGATAAGAGTCTCACGGGACATTCCTGCCCATGCTGGCTTTGAGCCATGATCCTCAGAACTCAACCTCCTGAGTATTTAGGGTTACAGGTGTGAGCCATAGGCACCTGGCTAGATGGTCCTTCTTCAAAGGGCATGTCTGTCACCTGTCTCAATCCTTTCTGATAATCTATGGGAAACTTTCCCTGGAAACCAAGGAAGAACCCTGCTGGAGATGCAGATACATTGAGATTTGTCAGATGGAGCAAAAAGTTATGTTACCTCTTCAAAGCTGCTTCTTCACATGTAAAGTGGAGATGAAAGCAGCCCAACTGTGTGTGGAAGGGCTGACACTCAATGTGAAATGTCACCCTTAACATGTTGGTTCAAAAAGAATCAACTACTAAAAATGGACATTAACAAACAGATTAAAAAAATCCATACAAAGTGTATTCCCCAAAGAATACAATTACTTTTCCAACTTCCACAAACCAAAATAAGGGATTAGACTCTGATAACAAAGCGAGAAATTCCTATCAATCCAGCCGTTGTAAAAAATGGGATTATCAAAGACGCCAGTGGCTAATGCCTATAATCCTAGCTACTTGAGAGGCTGTGAGTAAAAGGATTGAGGCTTAAGGCCAGTCCAAGCAGAAAAGTTTTTCAGACCTTTTCTTCTAACCAGAGTTTGGCACAGTGGTCCATACTTGACCTCCTAAGCCATACCCGGTGGTCCTAAAGCTGAGATCAGGAGGTTGATTGAGAAACAGGCCAATTTGGCTGAAACAGCCATGGGAGTCCATCTCCACAGACAGAGCTGGGTATAGCCATACACACTTCTGATCCCAGCATTGCCAGAAACCCTAAAAGTATGGGGATCACTGCCAGGCACATACATGGGGAGAGGAGACACTATCTCAAGATAAACTACCAACTACGGGTTGGGATGGTCTGATATAGCCTAGCAATAGGCCCTGAGTTCAAATTCCAATGACACCAAGAACGATTACCAGATTATTTAATGTTTAAGACAGAATTGGAGCAGGGTGTCAGTGGCTCATGCCTGTAATCCTAGCTATTTAGGAAGCAGAGATCTGAGGATCTAGGCTCAAAGCCAGCCTGAGCGAGAAACCCCATGAGACTCTCCAATAAACCACTCAGAAAACCAGAAGTGGCCCTGTGGCTCAAGTGGTAGAGCACTAGCCTTAAGCTGAAGAGCTGAGGGACTGTGCTCAGGCCCAGAGTTCAAGCCCCAGGACTGACAAAAAAAAAAAAAGGCAAGATTGGGTTCTTGCCTCTTGGCCAACATGGGGCCACTGTGCATTTGTGGATTATAGCTTTGGGCAAAGGGACCCTGCTGCTTCATTTGGGTGACATCTAAGAGGTCAGCAGAGTCAGTGTAAGGCTCAGGAAGACGGGCAGCAAGACAAGGGGCTCATACTCAGAAGTAGGTGGGAAAGGTCCAGTGTCTTAAATAAGGGGTGGCAAATGGGTCAGGGAGGCTAGCACTGGTGCTATAAGGAGGATGTAGTGCACCATCTTCTCTGCTTCCTCTCCTGGACCCAGGGTTTCACATCTCAGCACCATGGAGAGCCTCCAGCATCTATCACTGAGTAGTTTCTATCACAAATGTATATGAACATCACACAGTCTCTGTCTCTCACACATGCATACGGGCACATACACGCATGTACCTGTGCCCCTTGGCCTGGTCAGGTTCTTTCCCATAGTGTAGATTGTAATTTGCTCCAGATGTCAACTTCAGTGAAGCCCCAGAATACCGCATGGCCAGCCCTCCCCCTACACTGGTCCAATCCAGGACCAGGCACGAGGTCTGACTGCTGTGTGCTTTACAAGCACGTGCTTCTTAGCTGGGCTGGTAGCTCATGCTTGTAATCCCAGCTACTCAAGAGGCTGAATCTGAGGATTTCAGTTCAAAGCCAGCTGAGGCAGACAAATTTGTGAGATTTTTATCTCCAGTTAACCAGCAAAAAGCTGGAAGAGGAGTTGTGGCTCAAGTGGTAGAGCAGAAACCAGAAACAAAATAGCTAAGAGAGAGCCCTAAGTTCATCTTACTACCACACACACACACACACACACACACACACACACACACACACACATTCACTTCCTGTTTCAGAATGTCTTCTACATATAAATGCAAACAGTTCTTAATGTATTTGATAAACTTTTCTTTTGCCAACTAGAAAACAAGCCCCTTGAGGTGTGAGTGTCTTCACACTTCAAACTATAGCCAACAGTTAGCTATGTACAATTGTATAAGTGTGTGGTCACTATTTGTCCAATAAAGGAATAAACCATTTAGCAAAGCCTTAAAAACAATTGATCTCTGAAATAGAGATGATGGTATTCATTCGTACGGTTGATAGAGATGATGGTATTCATTCATACGGTTGTGATAAAAATAAAATGAAGTGACTGAAAGTGCCCAGGAAAACATCACTGTGTAATTGAACTGGACCCCTGTGGCCCCGGTGACCTCTTTTCCAGTGTCCCTGTGCCTGTGCAGATAACCTGGCTCATGGTGACAGTGCAAAGTCTTAGTCCAAGTTTCAACTTTCTGATTTTCTTATGTATGTGTCGGTATTGGGGATCGAACTCTGGAACTGGTGATCTTGCCTAACTTCTCTGCTCAAGGCTGGTGCTTTACCATTTGAGCCACACATCCATTTCTGGATTTTGCTGGTTAGTTAGAGATAAGAGTCTCACAGACTTGACTGTCCAGGCTGGTTTTATACCTCAATCCTCAGATATTACTTCCTGAGTAACTAGAATTACAGGCATGAGCCACTGGTGCCCAGCAGAGGGTGATTTTTTTTAATGGCTTTAAATATTGCATTTTTCTTGATGTCTCATTTTTTAAAATGCCTAAAGAGCTATAATATGCACTTTTTTGTGTACTATACTTTTGTTAAAGAGTTCCTCAATAGATCCTCAGTACTTGAATCGGAGA
This sequence comes from Dipodomys ordii, assembly GCF_000151885.1. NCBI lineage: Eukaryota > Metazoa > Chordata > Mammalia > Rodentia > Heteromyidae > Dipodomys > Dipodomys ordii. Next base: position 2,432,712 of record NW_012267377.1, on the reverse strand, counting down.
AAGAGCTAAAGGACTGAAAAAGAATATCCTAACCCGAATGGAATTTGGAATTTAGTTCCAACAAGGGCATATCATTAAAATAAAAATGCCTACGTTATAAACTTTGATATCCTTCTTATTTTTAAATGCCCATTTCTAAGAAAGAACATAAAGAGAAAATGTGAAGTTTTGTTTGTTGTAGTTCCAATTATCACTGCTGCGTTTGAAAATCTACAGGCTTGGTATTTGCTCTACTGACTGGACATTTCTGGAATAGCACCATTATCAGGTAGATCAGATTGTTGGCAAAAGCTTTGGCACCAAAGAGACTCAACAAATACATTTCATCACAGTGACCCCGCACTAACAACTTTCTGTGGATAACCTCATGGGAATGGAAGCTGAGAATGAGCTATTTCAAGGCTGCCAATACCTTAATCTCTGTTCTGTTCGCAATGCAAACTTGCTGCTTTTAATGCTCACATTAGTAAAACAAATCTGTGGGATTTTTTTTTTTTACTCTGCAGCCTGGGAAGGTAGAAAGGAAAATGAATAAGGAGAATCTCCTAAACCCAATCCACACACACCATAGAGGGAAGACAACGAAAAGGTTAAAAAAAAAAAACAAAAACAATGTCTCAGAAGAAAAGGTAAAATAAGCAAAAAGGTGGGCAGGGGAATAACTGTAGGAAATTCACTCTCAATTATAGGAGGGCAAAAAATAACTTTTATTTGAAGCACCAACACTCGGTCCTTTGTTCAGGAAAATAGAGTAACATTCTGTAGACTTGAAGGCTCCTAAGTTATCAGGAAACTGTTTCCTGGGAATATGTTCACCCCTTCCACGCAACCCGTGTCATAGTGGCAGAATGAATAGTCCAAATAAATTCTGCAACACAGACGAGTGTTTCAAGCTTTGTTCTAACAGCTATGATATGGATGTAATGGAAAGTTCAGGAGATGTCAGATCAGCTCTGCCCCCAATTGGATGGCTTCCAAGGAGGGAGACCCTGACAATTCTTTCCAAAGCCAAGGGCTTTGTGAACTTACCCAAATTGCAATGCCCAGCAGAGCCTAGAATAACAGTTTCCCAGGGACCCTCACTTCACCTAGAAGGTGGAATCCAGACATCGCGCTCAGATTGGTGATGTCTGGGTGTCTGCAAGGACACAAAGGCTGAGACTTGCTTATCTTGACATGCTGGTCTCCAGAGCAAGCATGGGGAGAGTTACATGGCCTTGGCTTTGCCAGTATCTGCTGTAAGTCTGTCTGTGACCCTGGGATACTTCTGTTTCTTCCATCCAGTTCTCTTCAGTGTTGGGGGCGGGGGAGGGGGCGTCTATCTGGAGAGAATGGAATTCTAACTCTACGTGGCTTCCAGAACACTGGGAAAGAGGCCCTTAGTCCCCTCTCTCTGTTAGTCATTACCAAACGATGGTTCTCCACGGGCGATTTAAACATGTGGTAGCTTTGTTATGACTATATAGAGTGAGTCCAAACCTATTGAACCATTTTTATTGTGATTTATTTGTGTTGCTTAATTGAAACAAAATGGTAGAGCCTTCTATAATAATGGTAGCAAGTCTTTCAGCTCATAATAATGTGCTTTGCTTCTCTCTCTTTTTTCTTTTATGGGGTCTGGCTATTTAAGTTCTTCTTAACTACTTGTATGTCAGGGGATGAGTTAGAGACAACTCAGAAAACCCTATAATACTCACTTCTAAATCCAGTCTGCCCAGCCTTGTTATCTGTGTCAGAACAACCTAGTAACAGTTGTCTTGATGTTTTAAAATTTAGACTTCTGAGATATTTGAGGAATTCAGATGTTCTCCACCAAACTAACCCTATCTTAAAGAGGTGACCTCTGTCTTGTCTCATAAGACAGGTTAAAAAGAAACAAGTTGAGCCGGAACAAAGTTCCAATGTGTTATGCTAAGAACTTTTAGACTTCTGTCCTTCTCTACAGTAGTTGTGCCTCATGAAGGGATTATACAGTCCTGGAAAACCATCAAGGAAACCATCCTGGCATGGCCAAAAGATGATGAGGATGCTCTTGTAATGATAAACAGGAGGCAGCTAATTGTTTCAGTTTTGTCACTTCAGGGGTTTGTAAATGAAAAAGAGAAATGAGAACAACTCCTATTTCTTTTGCTATAAATCTTGAATACATTTTCCCCCTAAACCTTGGCACAACAAAGTGTGTCTTTATAGAATTTTTTGGAAAGGTTTCTTACTGTATGTTAAGGAAGCATTTGGGTGCCAAGTACTGATGGCTCATGCCTATAATTCTAGCTACTCAGGAGGCTGAGATCTGAGGATCATGGTTGGAAGCCAGCCCAGGTAGGAGAGTGAGAAAGACTCCTGTTTCCAATTAGTCATCCAAAATCCTGAAATGGAGCTATGGGTCAAGTGGTAGAATACTAGCTTTGAGCAAAACAACAACAAAACAAAAACTGAGTTCAAATCCCAGTATGGTCACAAAATTAGAAATGGAGATGAAGTCATCTGATGACTGAGAACTTATTGAATGAGGCATTAAAATCCACCCTAGCCCAGGACTCTTGGGCAAGAAGCAATTGTAGCAATTTTATCTGACCTTCCTTGGACTCTAAAACACCTTTGCATAGCTTCCATCTCCATCCTCCCGCTCCTTGTAAGAGTCAGGTGTGCAGGGTTAATGTATCTGGACACTAAATCAGATACCCAATTGGAATTCTGGGAAAACAAAGAACTATAGGCATTGGATGAAGGCCTCCTTCTTGGGCAGCTGATTGATTCTTCTACTCAGGTCTCTGTGTTGGTGAATCTCTAGCAGTTGACAAATGGAGCCTAAAATTTAAGACACTTTGCAAAGGTCAAGTCCACTTTGCTTGCGCTTTCATGAAAGAAGAAGCCAGGCATCTTACCTTGGAAAAGTAGCAAAGAGATACAAAAGAGAGGCTCACACATTTATCTCATGGAATTCTTTTGCCTCCTCCACAGCATTCTTGTCTTTGACACTTTTATGACTCCACCGGCCATGGAATATTCTTCTGAGGTTTGGATACTGAGATCTCAAGGCCTGAGAAAGCAGTGTGTTTAGAATCTTAGAGGGGGGGAAGAGAGAGAGAGAGAGAGAGAGAGAGAGAAAACAAACAGAAAGTAGTAATAGCAGCAATCTAAACAAGGTTGGAAAGCAAGGGGTGTTGGATTATCACAAAGAAAAACATGCTACTTGCTAACTAAGCCAACTTCCAAGTGTAGAGTGCTCCAAGTTAATTTCCAAAGCTAATTGCAAGCGTCACTATTGAGATCTCTGTAGGAAAATTCAATAAAGCTGTCAAAGTATTTTAGTATTCAGTGCACTGTGGTTGGGGAGCTATCAGTTTGTTTGCTTTTGGATTAGTTTAGTCTTTTTAGTCATGTAGGTATCCTGTTTTTGTTGTGATTGAGCTTTCTCTGCATAAATTATAGCTATTTTTTCCATTCTTTAAGCAAATGAAACCATTATAGTTTTCTACAAATTCTATCAGAGAAAGGTCAAATAGAAAAAAATACCTATTATCTGTCTAGCTCCTCTGTCTGTAACTACATCTCTTCAACTCTTCTCCCTCTCCTTTGCCACTACCTCCACCCCAAAAATATTCTAGACTGGAAACACAGCAACCCATCTGCTTTTGTGGAGAGAAATGGATATTTCATACAATAAGATTTTCTCTTAACTGAATACTCTCCATAGAGATAGGATATGTCTGCCTACAGGTTGTATCTGGTACACCAAATGACCAGAAAGTGCCAGATCAGAATAGTAGAGATCAGTTTGGCTCAAGTGGTACAGCGTCTGGTTAGCAAGCACAAGGTCCTTTGTTCAAAACCCAATGCCAACAAAAATAGAAAAGAGTTTTAACCCAAAAGTTTCTAATTAGTTATAAAGTTGGAGGTTATGGAGAAAGGAGAGAGTTCTTTTAAAAAATGGTTCATACCTGTAATCCTAGCTACTCAGGAGACTGAGAGCTGAGGCTTGTGGTTCAAAGCCAGACTGAGAAAGAAAGTCCTTGAGACGCTTATCTCCAATTAGCCACCAAAAAGCTAGAAGGAATCCAAGTAGTAGAGCTCCAGCCTTGATTGAAAAAAGTCAGGGGCAGTGCCCCACACCTTGAGTTCAAGCCCCAATATCAGCCTCAAATATCTATATTTATATACAGCTTAATATTAATTTATGTATGAATTATACTTTCAAGTCTCAAACTAGACCTATCCCTCTAAACTGTGATAAGGAAAGTTAAAATTTTTGAGAAATATATCATTCAATATGTGTCTTCCATAGTCTCTTTATATATATATATATATTTAACATATATGCCTTATAAGTTAAACAGAAAATAAATCCTTTACTCTAGTGTCCAGACTCAAACAAGGTTCAGATTCTTACAGGCAGGACCTGAGATGTAGAGATTTTACAAGGAGGAAATCATAACCACTCAATTGCAGGGTCTAAACCAAAGACATGGCAATCATCAGCTACTAATTACAGTGCTGGGGAATGGTGAATGAATGTCCATCGCAGGTCAAACAATTTTAATTTGAATTTGCAAATAAAATACCAATGCTTATTGAAATGGTGATATTGGAGACCATGTCAAAAAGAAACCCCTTTTCTTTTCATCATTCAGTGGCCCCCTAGGTTGTCAGTCAAGAGGAAATCTCTTGTCTCCTTGCTCTCTACCCATTACCTCTCTATCAGAGGACATCTTGAAATTCCTCAGGACAATATCTTCCCCTATCTCCCTTTTTACCACTCACTCCACAGTCCCTTCCTTCCATAGACAGTGTGTGGTTTGAGTGGCACTATCTCTACTCCTTGCTGTGTATGTGGCCTTATGATCCACAGTTGTGTTTATCCCACATGCCAGAGTCAATATGTCATAGATAAACATAAACTCAGTCAAGGTAAGTCAAATCCAGCTGCTACCTGTGAGTTGGTGGCTCACACCTGTAATCCTAGCTACTCAGGAGGCTGAGATTCGAAGATCCCAGTTTGAAGACAATCCTATTGAAGACAATAGGAGATTCTTATCTTCAATTAACCAGCAAAAAGCTGAAAGTAGAGGTATGGCTCAAGTTAGAGCACCAGCTTTAAGCAAAAAAGCCAAGTAAGAGCTGAAGGCCTTGGATTCAAGCTCCAGTATGATAACAACAACAACAGTAACAACAACAACAACAACAACCTGGCATAGGACTTCCTTAGGTAAGATTAGGAGGTTCTGAGAAAACTGATAATGCTATGAACTTGTAGCTACTGGAACCCATTATTGCATTAAGAAGGAGGTAGCTGGGTGCCAGTGGCTCATGCCTATAATCTTAGTGACTCAGGAGGCTGAGATCTGAGAATCACAGTTTGATACCAGTCCAGGAAGGAAAGTCTGTGAGACTCTTATCTCCAATAAACTACTCAGAAAAGCTGGAAGTGGCACTGTGGCTCAAGTGATAGGGCACTAGCCTTGAGGAAAAGAAGCTCAAGGCCAGAGTCCAGAGTTCAAGCCCAATGACTGGAAAAAAAAAAGAGAAGGAAATAGCCAAACCAGGAACACTTGGCTAGTTGCAGGTTGCACTTTGGAGACAGAGCCAATCATACTTGAAGAGATGTCAGATTATGGATGGAAGTGATGGGAAATAGAAAACTTATGTTGAATTTTGGCTGAAACTTGGTGTATGGAATCGCCATTCCCTGAGCTGAGAAAAGATAGACAGGAAATTGATGCTAGAGGGAATCAAATTTCCTACTCTTGTCAAGTTTGGTTTGCAATGTCTTTTAGACTCAAATACAGAGACCACTCTGGAAATTTGAGGGAAGAGCAGGGTTTAAATAGATAGATTTGGGGCCATCAGCACTTGGTTAGAAATGAAATCATTGCTTTGGAAGAAATACAGAGATTGGGCCATGCCAACATTTATATCAGTGTAAGAAAGAAGTTCTGACAAATTGAGAAGAGGTTTATAGTGGCTCCTCCGAGCTCTTGGGATAAAAATCCAAACTTCTCTACATATTAAACAATTCATGGTCTGTCCCCTGGTATCTTTCTTATCCTGTTCTCCTACTTCTTATGTATGTATGTATGTATGAATGTATTATTTTTGTGTTGGTTTGCAGGCTTGAACTCAGAGGTCTAGGTATTGTCCCTGAGCTCTTGTGCTCGAGTAGTGCTTCATCAACTGAGCCACAGTTCCACTTCCTGCTTTTGGCTGTTTAATTGGAGATAACAGCCTCACAGATTTTATTGTTTAAACTGGATTTGAACCCCAATCCTCTGATCCCAGCTTCCTGAGTAGCTAGAATCATGGTATGTGCTACTTCTGCCTACCCCTACCTAGCCCTCTTTTTGCACCTACTTACCCCTCTTCTTGAAGCTGTCATTCCAGACACGGGAACCCCTGGCTAGCCCTTGACTTAAGAAGACTCACTTTATTCCCCAACTTCTGAAGTATCAGTGAAATAGCGAAGTGTCCTCTCATCCCATTCCAATACACCTTTGGTGGTACATAGCTTAATGGAAAGTCACATCTTTTCTGACTCTTTCTTGAGGTTGGATTGGGGCATAACTTAGGTGTTTCTCTTGGTATTGTGTGATGAATGCTGGTATACTAGAAAGCTCCCTGGGATAAGGAGGTGCATAATTTGCTCACCTTTGTATCTCTGGGATCCAAAACACTAAGTGAGTTCTACTAAGTTTTTACTGCGCAGTCCTGGGTGCCTATCTTACCAATGGCTTTACTTCCCCATTGCTGTTCCAGGCCCCTGCTCCCCAGAAGGCAGCTCTGGAGGGGCCTCTTAGAGCCACCACAGCACGATCACATGGAAGGTTTGCCAAAATCAAGAGGTTGATTCAGTGGGTCTAGGGTGAAACTTCTTGCTTAAGGTCTACGTGGTGAGATTTTTAGCTTAACACCTTTCTTAAGAAAATCCTTTTTTGCCATACACCCACCTGTATCCTCTGTCTACGTAGGTCCTCCCCAATGCTCAGAAGAAATGGTTCATGTTTGGACTAAGTGAAGGTATGTGAAGTGAGTCTGACTTTACAGCATGGGACTGGATGAAATGTTGGCAGGCGCTATGGGGGCTTGGGGACCACAGAGAAGGGCTTAAGTGAAATACACCTGGGGTGAAAACTTCTTCAAGTTCCTCCATGTAAAACTGCACTAAAATGAAAGTTCCACCAGGCAAAGCTGGATCAATACTTCTCAGACTGTCTAGAAGAGCCCCATGTACTAAACATCATGCCATTTGAGTTATTAAGGAAAGCTTTGTGAACACACGAATCAGAGGTTTCCGGAGGCTAGCTCTCAGTGTACCATGACCACGTGTGGGCTGGCTGGATTTTAACCTGTGTTACATGACCTGACCACTTTTGGACAGGTGTTCTCAGGTGCCCTCAGCTAAGGTACAGCTCACCTGGGATAAGCCTTTCAAAGCCTCTGTCCCAATGCTTTGCCAATATGTCTGCCAGGGACTCCTGTTGGAGTCTCTAAAGTTCAAGGATCCAGTGGTTAATGTATTCCCTTGTTCTTGGACACACACCAGAAAGACTTTATAGCAGCTTCCTTGAGAATACCAGGCTCTTGAGTGAGGTGGCCAGTTTGCATCCTTGAATGCCTTCCCCTTCTTCCCATGAGCTCCCTCTGTCCCTAGTTCCTCCTCCTGGGATTCCATTCCCAAGGAAGCTACTGTCATAGAAGCCTTTGTGTCAGCTTTTGGGGAGAGGCAGGCTCTTATAATCCACAGCAAGAAGTTGTGTTGAGAGGCAATGGGTTTGATTCAGGAACCACGAATCACCTGAGTGCATTGAAAAGTCTAACGACAGAATGACACATGTAATGGAAAGATGGATGTAATTGCTTTTTACTAACTACAGAGAGTGACTTGAAAGCTTTCAAACAGAACCTCTATGCAAGTTTTGAAAAATGGTTAGAAAAATCCTGCCTTCTTTTGAGATTTGTAACAAATTTACTGGGCAGTGAGAAAAGAAAATCATCCCAAATGCAGAGCAATAAAATATTCACATCCGGCTACATGTGAGTAATATTAATAATAATGAAATATTACTGATATTTACTTGGATCAAAAGTGAAAGGAGTTTCCCACTTAGGTTGTGAATAATAATAATTCATTATGTTTATATAACTTCAAGCTTCTCAAAACATTTTGAAGATTCAGTTGAATTTCTCAGCCACTATGGGACTTGAATAAGATAGGTGTTAGCTTATTCACCTGCATGATTAAATAATTAAATAATTAAAGGTGAACTAATTTACTCCCAAGAAGCCCAAAAAGATTCTAAATTAAGAAGTGAAGTAGCTTATTTAAAATTAGCAAAATTAGCCTGGTGTTGGTGGTTCAAGCCTGAAATCTTGTCTACTTAGGGAAACTGAGATCTGAAGACCTGGTTTGAAGACAGTCCATGTAGATAAATCTGTGAGAACTGTATCTCCAATTAACCAGCAAAAAGCCAGAAGTGGAGCCATAGCTCAAGTGGTAGAGCACTAGCCTTGTGTAAAAAAAGCCAAGTGCGAGTATAAGGCTGTGAGTTAAAGCCACAATATTTGCACACACAAACACCCAATCAGAAAACTAGTTGCTGTGTGCCAGAATGAAAATTCAGGTTTCCTATTTCCAGGGTTACTAATCTTTGTAATCTCCCTTCAAGATCACACTGTACTTGGGATCAAGCTCTGGCTTGATGCTCATGTACATTGCAAAGCCACGTGTCTGTTGTATGTAAAGTAGCCTGGATGCAATTGTTTCCTGGGAAATTCAAGGGATTATATCTTGCCCATTCCCCATCCACAAATAATACTGCTGTAGATCATTACAAGCCATTAAACAGAGTGTTTAGGACTACTAGGTGGAAGAATATGCTAAGCAAGAAAGACACAACTAAAAATCTAGAGTGAATGCTTACCTGTCTTGAAAATTAATTTACATAGACTGGAGGTTATCTGGTTGCCTGTGATAACTTGAGCCTTGAGCCAGCTTTGTCAGTATTGTCTTTTCTAACTGGCTTATTTCCATGGCAGCCAGATCTCCCAGCCACAGGACATGCCCTCCTGCTGGCACAGGAGGGCAGAGATCCCACATGGGATGGCCAGATGTCCTCAATTAACCAGAATGACACGGGAGCTCGGCTACTGTCTGTCCAGTGTGTGCAGACATTTTGGAGGGAGTGACCTTCCAGAATAAGGTTCTTGGAGCCCTTTGAAGGGAAGACACTCAGGCCTTTCACCATTTTGGTCTCCCGAGGTTGAGGAATAAATCTTTCTGGCCAGACTCTGGGGAATACTTGATTGTGTTTATTTGCAAGGAAATGTTTCCAGTTCTATAAAGAGCTTGCCTTTATGCTTAAGAAGAAAGGAATGATACAAGCTTACACATTTTGTAAGACTCCTAAAAGGAGACATTCCTGAAAGTTTGCCACTTGGGCTAGATTACTAAGAGATTCCAGGGAGAGAAGAGGAGAGGGAGACAGGGACAATAGGTAGGGTCCCCAAGGAGACATCATCCTCTGCACATTAGTAGCAGGAAGGAGTTCTCAGGAAGCAAGGAGGGAGCTGGGGACAGCGGCAGAGGTTCCAGGGTATGCCCACAGCGCCATTTCTTTACTGGGCCTCCACGGGGCCCACAAGACTCTCTTGAAGTAATCATTAACTACTGTTATTCCTTCCAAAGAAGAAATGTGTTTTCTATAAGCCAGTTCTTATGAATAGGGCTGATTACAAAACTGTAAAAGTCAGACATGAATTAGTGTGCAGAGTCCCTCCAGTCCCCAAATGCCACACCAAGGCAGGGCTTTTAAGTGCAATTATAACTTCTGGAACCAGCATAACACGATGTTCTGCATTTGAAATCTGGGAAAGCATCTGCATGAATTTCTTCTTCCATTTGCTATTTACATACTTGTAAAATGTAAAAACCTGCTTTGGCATATGTCAGAAAATAAAAACCTATAAAATTCTTTTCAGAATAATGGAAGTTATATATATAGATATAGCTATATGTATACACACATATATTGCAGTATAAATATTTGTATCAAAAGTTTGATAAGGTAAAAGCTCCCTTTTCGTGAATAGTCGTTTGTTCTTTCTTAGTATAATACTTGAAATTGCCCAGCAGTTAGAGGAGAAACTATCAATTACTCTAACTTATTAGGAAAATCTTGCCCTAATTAAATGGCAGAGTTAAAACTTGGCCTTTGCCAATCAGATTTTAACATCTTTTAGTCTCCCCATGGGTTCTGAGTGGACCATGGCATTTTCCCATGCTCAAACTCCAATGCCTCCTGCTCCCCTCCAGCTTCTTTACCAATCAGTCTTGGAACTGTGGTGGGTAATATTTTTTTCTATTTTATTTAATACAGAAGGAACACTCATTTGGCTGCTCTTTCTTCAAGGTCTCAGCTTCAAAGACTTTCTCCAGCACACCGACAGTTCAATGTAAGAGCTTCAGGTCCCTGCGCAGGGAAGGGAATTGGATTTTGATCTCCCTCCCCTCCCCTCTTTTTGAATTAGATTTCCAGGCATATACACAAGGAGCTCTTTACAGAGTCCAAGAGGGTTTTGTCCACCCAGAGATGGGCACGAAGCATTACCGCTTGAATGAATAGCAATGAATGGATGAGTAAACCAGAGATTTCAAAAGCCTGTGTTGAGAAACACCTCCCTGGACCTTCCCACGTAGCTGCTCTCTGAGCACGTGGCCATCACGTGCCACCTCCAGCCAGGGCCCTTCTGGGTACCCAGAGAAATCAAATATGGGTCCTGTCTTTAAAAAGCTCTTTTCTTGACATAGAAAGGGTTAAGATGGCAGAGGCTGAGGGCCATCATGGTAGAGTGAGAGAAAACTCCCACAAGCCACCAGAAGAAAGAGGCCTTCCGGAGGAGGGATCTGGCCTTATCTAGGGGCAGAGGCCTTGATCTCCCTGTTTCTGGGTCCAGGGTCTTTCGTAATAGGCAGAGTCAATGTCTACTCACACTATTTTTAAAATAACCTTTCCCTTAATTGCAAGACCAATACCTGACAGACTCACTGTAGAAGCCTGACTGTGCTATTTCCCCCAGCATGTCAGTATTAATGGTGTTGATTGGGTAAAACTTGAGTCCAACCTAATGACTAAACAGCTGCCCTGCGAGATGGTCTGGTGCGAAAGCTCTGTCCATCTGTAATGGTAATGATTAACTCAATAGCATTTCGCCTGTTGAGAGTGTTGACTATTGATAATAAGAGTAAAGTGAAGCCAAGAGATACTGAAAGAAGAGAAGTGTGGAAGTGCAGAGATCCACTAAGTACACGTGTACACACACACACACACACACGTATATGTCTTTATATCTCCTAGAATAATGTAAAACATAAGAAATGACTAAGATAAATCCAAGGATTATTTTTGCTCTTATAGTTCTTTAACAAAATAAATAATTTTGGGTAACCTCAGCTCTAGATTTTTTCTGTTTTTTTTTTTTTGTTGTTGTTTGTCTGGTTTTTTTTTTTAACATTTAACCACATGTCTTCATCAGTGTTCTCAGAGTGATTATGGCCAGTTCTTTCAGGAAGTACCACAATGATGCAGGGATTGTTTCTGCTAACTTGAGGGCTCCTAGTCCATCTATGGGCTTCTCCCCAATTCTTAGGCAAATGAGCAATGTAGGCAGGATAGAATGGTCTTATTTGTTACAGTATCAGAACTTTGGGACACTAAAGCTTAAACTTAAAATACATGAAGGACTTCTGTTTTTGAAACGACTAAATATAAAGATGTATATCCTAGTAAATATAACGATTTCTCTTATTTGGAAAAACCAAATGCTAAAGGAACATAGAAAAATTTTCTGAAAATAACAAAGTAAATCACTGAGATCTCCCAAACTAAAATTACCATCTCCAAGTACTTAATCTTGCTGAGGCACTGAATGGTTCTGAAAATGACACTACGATCAAACCCAAAATGGCCACACCAAATAGCTATGTGGGTGGCGTGGGCAGATGGGAAGACACAGACTGAGAGAAAAAATCCATCTCTACTTGACTCACAAAATAATGCAATGCCAAACTATCAGCTATAAACCAGAGAAGAACGTAGAAATAAATAAAAACAAAATAAAAATGAAACCTTACAATTTTCCCCCTCCATGCACTGAGGTCAAGGCAGAAGCTCAACCCAAGTGTGAGCCTCACCATAACAGGGAGAAGAAAATAAATGGAAAAATGCATATTTGCTACACAGTCATGTAGCACAAGGCCATCAATAGAGACAGGCCCCAGCAGCACAATGTCTGATAAAGGAAGGGGAGAATATCTTTCTTGTTACAAAGAGATACCCATGTAAATTTAGAACTAGGTAGAGAGAATATCAGTCTATAAAATAAACTGAACTACACGCTCTGTAAAAAAGCCTAACAGAAAGTAAGTAGGAGGTAAGAGAAGGAGCGTGAGAAAGGGCAGGACAAAAGGTCACATGGGAGGAATTAGAAATAAATAAATAAAAGAGGCATGTCTATATCCTTTTATTCTCAGGATATAGAATGTTCAGGAAAGAGAAATCAAGGATGACTGAGCAACAGGAGAATCAGGTTATCTTGTACTGAGATGGTAAGGCCAATGGAAAGAATACATCTGAAAAAGGATTTGGGTTCATTTGGAGACATGAGTTTGAGGTGTGATTAAATACTGAAAGACACTGAGTATGTTGTTGGATGTACATGTCTAGGAGATATGGGAGCACATAGGCATGGTTGCTCATAGTGTGAGTATACACAGAGAAGGAGGTCCATGTGCTGATTGAACTTGTCAAGATGGCAGTGTTGGGAACATGTGGAGGACCAGCAAAGGAAACTTGAGCTATGGAAGTCAAAGAAAGGTAGGAAAAAAACAGGTGCACAGTGTATTCTGGAGTCAAGCAAAGATAGAGTTTCAAGAAAAGAGCCATCAACTGTGCAAAAGGCTGTCTGTAAGTTGCCTCAGATGAGGATGACAGATGACAGTTAACATGCTGAACAAGTGGCAATTATTGGTTCCTCTGCAAAGAGATATTCAGAAAAGTGGTTGGGATGACAGCCTGAGTGGACCACATTATGGAAGGATAGAAGAGAGGAACTTGGGGACAGCAAAGGAACATCTCTTTCAAGGGATTCTTTTAGAGGAGGAGAAACAGAAATCATGAAAAGTGAGGTCAAGATGATATGTTCTTAGGGAAATGACATCCTGCTTGAATTCTCTGGGGAAGTCTAGAGGAGAGGAAATGATTCCCAGTTTAGGAGAGACAGGAGAAGACAGCTGGAGAAATGCCTTCGAGTAAGTGATAGATGACAGTTCCTAGGGCACAAGTGAAGAGGAGGGTCTTATCCTCAACCAACCATCTAGGGAAACCATCTATCTAGGGAAACCCCTTGATGGCTTAGGAGTCCCCTTTGGAATTCAATCTACCATCTTTACCTTTATCGCAGGACCACCTTATGAGACATGAGGTAAGGACCACCGTCATCACCCATCCTTATTTTATTGATAAGGAAAATGAAGGGAAGAGACTTGAAGTCAGTTCCTGAGCTGTTGTGATTCGTCACACTTAGGGCTCGGTAGATTGTGGAGATAGTCTAGGTTGAGAGCTAATTCTCCAATCCATTGTAGCAAGTCTATTGGTTTGAGATAAGACAAAAAATGTCACTGTGTAGCACAAGGGAACCAGAGACCACATGCTAATAGCTAATTTAGATGATCTGTAAAAATAGATGGATATTATATTATGTTATAAAAGTAAATGCAACACTGGTAAATTTGGGATTCTTCTCTTGAGTATCTTTTTGAGGTTGTGTCGATTTTTCCTGGTGGTAATTGGACCCAGGGGGATTTAGTGTGCTTTAATACAATACCATATAATAGAAAGAACTTTTTGTATATATTTTTATAGTAAAAATACTGTACAGAGGGATTAAATTACATGTATAAGGTAATGAGGACATTTCCTGTCGAGCATTGTTACTCTTCCTTTGTTTTCCCCCTACTATCCCTTTCCTTCCCACCTCCCCAACTCCTCTCTCCCCCGCCCCCAAAGTTGTAAAGATCACTTTCAACATAGTGTCTTCTACATCTCATCGTTGCAATGGGTCAACCTATATCCTTATTTCAGCATGTATATACAAGATGCAGGGCACCGGAATCAAATACAGTGAAAACAGGGGTTATACCATGGGGGAAGAACATACAAAAGAAACAAAATAATGACATGGTACATTATAAATACATTAAAAACAACAGCAAGAAAGATAAAACCACTTATATCTCTATCTTAGGGTTCATTTCGCTTAGCATCATCTTACATGATCATATGTACATAGTTTTTGACCCTTTCTGCTTGTCCTAGACATATACTAGTTATTGCAAATAAAGGAAACCATGGGACCTATGTTTCTTTGGGCCTGGCTTGCTTCACTTAATATGATTTTTTTCCAAGTCTTTCCATTTTCTAACAAATGGGGCAGTGTCATTCTTTCTGATGTATATATAAGTATATATACATATATATGTATATATATCCTACATTTTCTTGATCCATTCATCTTCTGAGGGGCATCTGGGCTGGTTCCATAGCTTAGCTATGGTAAATAATGCTGCAATAAACATAGTTGTGCTGGTAGCTTTAGTATAGCCTTGTTTGTGATCGTTTGGGTAAATACCCAAAAGTGGGATTGCTGGGTCATAGGGGAGCTCTAT
>NW_012267377.1:2377899-2415421 GCF_000151885.1 Dipodomys ordii | reverse complement strand
GGCTTTTTTCTTTTTGCTTATGTGGTGCTGAGGAATCAAACCCAGGGCCTCAGGCATGCAAGGCAAGCGCTCTACCACTGAGCCACCTTCCCAGCCCCAAACTTCAGAGATTTTCCTTGAGCACTCTCTTCTTTGCTGAAGTGCACATGAGCCTCAAAAAGCAAAAAAATTGTTGCTAGGGCTTAAGGTATAGTTCAACTGTTCAACTGGCAGAGAACCTGCTCAGGTACTTGAGAGACCCTGAATTCAAACCCTAGTAAAGCCCACAAAAGATTTTTTTTCTTCACAAATGCCCATGTCTAATGTTTAAAATTCTACCTACTAAGAGATATGAAGGAGAATGATTATAAGACAGCCCAGATGGATTAAACTCCTTAGAGTTCATGTCCAACATAACCAGCAGAGAAGGCATTGCTGGAGGTGTAGCCTGAGTGGTAGAGTGTCAGCCTAGCAAGAATGAAGCCTTGAGTTCAAAACCACAGGGCCAGGATAAAAAAGTTCTTCATAAGACAGACACAGAGAGAGATAGAAGAGATAGCTAGCAGATAGACAATAAAAGACAGTCAGGAGAAACAGAGAGAGAAAGGGGAAGAATTATGCCCAATTATGGGGGAAAGTAGAGAAATAGTCAGGATCGCTCCACAAGGATGCTGTCTAAGGAGAAAACTAATGAGATTTATCAGTCACACATGTGCAAAATAGACTTAAGAAGGAAAAGAAGGGAGATGATACTAAACGGAGCAAATCAGGGTTCAGTGATGTCAAGCTTGATATTGGAAGCCAGCTTGGATTACATATATGTGTGTGTACGTGTGCATGTGTATAATGTAATGTATCATATATGTGCATATGTGCACACGAATGGGTAAAATGAGAACTAACACCCTACATGAGGATTATATTAGCAATTCCTCAAATCTGTGCTCATGTCTTAGTTTATTTTCTGGACTATAACAGAATGGCACAGGTTGGGGAAGTTATAAACAACAAAAGTTCTTTAGATCATGGAACTACTGACTGGGAAGTCCAACAGAGCATTGGGAAGCATGGCTTTGTGATACTTAGCAATATGGCAACAGGGTAATTGTCCACAGAAGACAGAAATCAAGAGAGCATCAACTTCACTTTAATAATGGGTTCCTTGGATAACAGCTTTAATCCTTTTCCTGAGGATGGAGATGGATTGTGTCTCTTAAAGGCCCCAATCCTCCACACTATGCCCCTGGAAATTAAGCTGACAACGAGAGAACTTGGTAGAAAGGCATATTCAAACCATAGGTGTTCCTATGGAGCACCTGAAGAACTGGTATGAGTTGTAGATTCACCGTTTCTCAGAAATCAATGAAGTCCCAAAGTATGTTAGGTAATTATGAATTAAATAGTCAAGAGGGAAAAAAAACAACCTTCAAGAAACAATGGATTGTACAGTCAAAATTGTATCCAATGGAGGCAAACAATTTCAGGCAATTGGAATGTGCACAGTGCATTCTCATTCACCACCTGTTACCTCTTCAGGAGTAGAGAATTTCTTTCCACAGGCTGCCATAGTGAAATCTCTGTCTCATCTCAGTCTTGCTTCTCTTTAAATCTACCTGGGATGCCTTTTTCCTAGAGACTGAAAAGGAGCCATGCCAGCTGAATTCAGTGGCAAAAGCTATAGCTTCATCAGAGCTGCCAAACTCCCAGCAGAAAAGGCCTTTTTAACGACTATTCACTCAGGGCATGTGGACTGTGATAGTTACCATTAGCCAGCATTTCTAATAATAATGAGGGTTTTTGTTGTTGTATTTTTTGTTTTTGTTGTTTATTTTTCAGACCGAGCTGCTTAAATGCTCCTTTTGGTTTTTGTGAGCCTTTTTTTTTCCAGCCTTACTAGTATGTACTTAAAACTGGAAGAAACCAATATGGTCACAGTAGCTGGAGTATGGGAGAGATGAGTTCCTTCCAGTCCAGTGAGGCATTGGCAGGCTTCCCTTGGTACATTGTACATTCGTGGCTCCTACCTCTTCCTACTGAGTCAGAGACTATAGATTATTACCACCTCACCTGCTGTGAACAACTCAGGACCAATGCAGGCTCCAGTTCTTGGTTAGAGACCTTTCCTTTCTAGCCAGGCTGCACTTCCTGATATTTTCCTGCATAACACATGCAGCTGGCTGAAGACCACTTGCAATAGCTTTTGGTTAGAGTATAGTATTACAGTCTTGGCTACCTGTAAGTATTATACCATTGGGGAAGAGATAAAGGATGAGACTGGATCAAACACAAGGAACATGCCTAGATTCCCACAGCTACCAAGTCCTGCTGCCTTTTTCTCAAAAAGATGTCCCACTCATTTTGTTTATTTATCTCCACTGCTACAACCCTAGCCCAAGTTATTACCTATTTTAACCTGTCCTGGCCACTATAATAAAGAGCCATAGGGATATCATAGTTTTAGAAGCTAGAAGGCCAAAGGCTGCAGTCACAAACTACATGGTTGGAAGCTGGGAAGGGTTCTCTTCTGGGATGCAGACAAGGCTTTCAGAAGATGGGAAGAGGTTGTGTGAGCTCTCTGGGGTCTATTTTTTTTAATGAGGCTGATAATGACCTTGGAGAGGGCTCCATCCTCCTAGTCACTTCCCAAAAGCTTGGAGTCAGGATGTCATCATGTAGAGGATTAGAATTTCAAACTATGAATAGGCAGGAGATGGAGAATACAAGCCCACAATACAATGTCTGTGATAGTTCTACCATTCTCCATTGGCCTGTCTCTCTCCTTATCAGTACATCTGACTTTTCCTCTGGAGCGCTTCTGTCTAATCTCTGCATATCAGTTAGAGGTTTCATTCTAACATACAAATTGATTTCATTCCTCTGTGTGGAGTTAAGAGTGAACATGACCCAGCAAGCCTTCCCCAACCTGACGTTAGCCAATCTCTAGCCTTGTATTGTGTACCAGCCCCATATACAAACCTGCCTCCACTTCCTAAATGTTAGAACCCACCCACGGAGGCTCTTTGTCCATCTTTGCTAAAAGCTGTAACATCCCTTCCTCATTCCCTAGACTGTCTCTTTCTTGCTTACCTTCTCCTTGTCTCTACCACAGCTTATATTTTATTGTTTTGCCTTCTTCATCTTCCATCTCTCTCACTTGAATATAAACTCCAAAAGAGTAAGCTTTTTTCCTTTTATATATATATATTGGCTGTTGGTTCATACGTAGCATGAAGACTACTTGGCATATTGGGAATATTTATTTATTTTTGTCCAGAAAAAAAATAAGTGACTAGTTTACTTAGAATTAAATGAGGGTATGGGATGTGATACAGTACAAGTAAGACACTCAAGATGAATAAAATAGTACTAGTCACAAAAAATTAAAACTCATAAAAATCAAGGCAAAAGAAAAAGCAATTCTATCATTCTAAAGTAAGATGTTTCAGACACAGTACTAAAAATTCTACTACCCCAAACCCAAACTCCCAGTAAACATTGGACATATTTGAAAAAATATTCTTCGTTGAGACAATGTAAAGTCCTGTTGACCTATTTTGTGATCCAGGCAATAGTAAAAGCAGATTTAAACATTGTATTTCTATACTATAAGGCATATTCCTGTAACCTCTTTATAGCATTTCCAAAGAAAGTAAATTTATTACAAAAAGTTTTAGAAGAAGCAGTGTAGGGGAGGGGACAAGAGTGCAAGACTGTCATCTGTCCTTGCCACATCTCCCTGTTACATCTTCCTGATTAAAATTTTTATATTGTGTTGTTTATCATATTTTTAGTTTAATCGCAATTCAATTAATGGTTTTTAAAAAAATAATTAATAGTGCTTTGAAACATTCATGCCTATCTGTTTGCCTAATAGGTCAGAAGCTGTGCTTGCTGTGCTCAGAGCCAGTGAATAGATGGATAGATGCATGGCCTTCTTTTCAAGCAGCTGTGGATGTAGCATCTAGGAAATGTAGCCTGGAACAGAGAAGGTGAAGAAGTTGCACTTGATATAGAGATTTCTGTAATTGCTTTACCCACAAGGCAGAAAAAGTATCCATGAAAGAAAGTCTATAATTAGTTTCCCTTCCCCCAAAGTATTAGATCTTCCTAGGATCTTCTGAGAGAAGGCTCAAGTCTTCTCTGGAATTGCTCAAGTTACCTGTTCAGGTGTCACATGAATCTAAGGAGAGATGGCCTTGGAAGATCGTCATTAACCCTGGATGGCTGAACAACATTTATGAATGCGCTTTAAGAAATAATATCTCTCTTGGGCTGGGAAGGTGGCTCAGTGGAAGAGTGCATGCCTTGCATGAGGCCCTGTGTTTGATTCCTCAGCACCACATACGCAGGAAAAATCCAGAAGTGGTGTTGCGGCTCAAGTGGTAGAGCACTAGACTTGAGCTAAAGAGCTGAGGGACAGCGCCCAAGCCCAGAGTTCAGGCACCTTTGGTTCACAGTTGTAACCCTTGTTACTTAATATACTAAGATTGGGAGGAGCATGGTCCAAGGCTTCTTGACCAAGGGCTAGATGCATTGGTGTGCCCTGTTATGGTAACTACAAAGGTAAATTTAACACAGGCCAGACATATCCATGCAAGAAGAGACCCTATCTCAACAATAACCAGCAAAGAACAGGACTGGAAGTTTAACTCATCAGTAAGAGTATGTGCTGGTGGCTCACGCCTGTAATCCTAGCTACTCAGGAGGCTGAGATTGAGGATCGCGGTTCAAAGCCAGCCTGGGCAGGAGAGACAGTGAGACTCCTATCTCCAATAAACCACCAGAAAACCGGAAGTGGCACTGTAGCTCAAGTGGTAGAGCGCTCGCTTTGAGCTGAAGAGCTGAGGGACAGCGCCCAGGCCCAGAGTTCAAGCCCCCACGACCGACAAAAAAAAAAAAAAGAGTATGTGTCTTGCAAGTGTAAGGCTCTCAGTTCAAACCCTCGTGCTACCCAAAAAATGCCACCCCCAAACTAAAAAATTGCTCTGAGCTAGGTGCTAATGCCTGTAATCCTAGCTGCTCAGGAGGCTGAGATCAGAGGATTGCAGTTCAAAGCCAGCCCGGGCAGGAAAGTCCGTAACACTCTTATCTCCAATAAATCACCAGAAAACCGGAAATGGCACTGTAATTCATGTGGTAGAGCACTAGCCTTGAGCTGAAGTTGAGGGATAGCACCCAGGCCCAGAGTTCAAGCCCCATAACTGACAAAAATTGCTCTGAAATCAAAACAAAAGAGAAGACATTTTGTAAGAACAGCCACATATATGACAACACCCACATATATACCTGCGATCTTAGCTACTCAGGAGGCTGAGATTTGAGGATCATAGTTCAAAGAAAGCTTTGACACAAAGGTCTATGAGACTTATCTCCAATTAAGAACTAAAAAGGCAGAAGTAGAGCTGTGGCTTAAGTAGTAGAATGCCCAGCTTGAGGGAAAAAGCCAAGTGAGTGTGTGAAGCCTGGAGTTCAAGCTCCAGAACTGGCACACACACACACACACACACACACACACACACACACACACACACACACACACACATACACACATACAAAGAAAAGGAAAGAAAATAATAGTATTCCTACAGGTCTTGGGCTGGTGGGGATGAAGGGAGTCTTCCTTCTTCTAATTATCTAGTGTTTGCTCTAATATACCATTGAAAGTGTTCTATTTTCCTGAGTGCCAGATAGGGGGAACTTGTGAAGAAGGATATATTTGTTAATAACCATGCAGCCTTTTGGTCACCAGCTTTGACTTCCCACCTTGTTTTATCCATGTATGGCTGCTATCAGGATGGTGGGGGGAGGGGTGGAGGTAACTCCCATTGAACACAGCCTTGACAATATCACATGGTGGAAAATCCACCCATACTGGGACTGGCTCAAAAGCAAAGTGCTGGTTACTTCTCCAGGGTTAAAAATGTCAAGTGGTACCTCTGCAATTTTCCCAGCAGGGAGTCACCACAAACTCCTCAAGCATTTTTAACTAGAAATGGATTATGCTGACATTTTCCTTTCCACTGTTTTCATGAGTTTGGAATATTGAAGCCAATTTTGCTGGGGATAATGGAAGCAGACTTGGGAAACACTTTACTACTATTATTTATTTATTTATTGTTGGTTGTGAGGCCTGAACTCTGGGTCTGGGGGCTGTCCCTCAGCTCTTCAGCTCAAGGCTCTACCACCTGAACCACAGAACCACTTCTAGCTTTTACTACTTATGTGGTCTGAGGAATTGAATCCAGGGCCTCATGCATGCAAGGCAAGCTCTCTACCACTGAGCCACCTTCCCAGCCCCTATTATTATTTTTTAATCTGGTTCTGATTTAGCTTTTGATGTAGGGCTAACAATATAATATAATGAAATAAGCAAATGGGATTGTCCAAGATTTTGTGGATTGTCTCTAAAAACATTTACACTTCAAACTGTTTCTTTAAGAATAATATTTGCCTTTTACAGGCCCAGCCTCTGGCAAAAGTTTCCCAGTTAAATATTTATCCATAATTTAGGTTTAGGCAATAATGTGTGATAAGCGCCACCACATTTGAATGCGGTGATCATTTTATTTTTGATCATTGTCTACTGGCATATATCATGAAGTCATCTTTGTTATTTCAATGAACAAATGAATAGGAATCATAAGAAGGGCCAGAAGTTGGTGGTTCATACCTGTAATCCTATCTACACAGGAGGCTAAGACCTGAGAATTGGGGTTTGAAGCCATCCTGGGCAGGAAAGTCCTTAAGATTTATCTCTAATTAACCACTAGAGAACCAGAAGTTGTGCTGTGGCTCAAAGTGGTAGAGTGCTAGCTTGAGTAAAAGAGCTTAGGGACAGCGCCCCGGTCCTGAATTCAAGCCCCACCACAGGGAGAAATAATCACAAGAAGGACCACTATACTTCAATCATAAGAAATAGCTTCAGACAGAACATAATATGTCAGGCACTACAGCAAATCTGCTCTACAGCAACCAATTTCATTAGAATGTTGGCTATATGAAGAATGGGCTACTATTACCAATCTCATTTTCAAAAGTCTTGGTGGCTTAGAAACTTGTCCAGGGTTCCTTGACTACCCAGAAGTGGAGCTGGATGTGAAGCCAGAGGCTGGTGCCTCAAACTTGGAATCCTAGCTATTTGGAGGTGGAGAATAGAAACGTGAAGGTTAGCAGAGGCAGAAAAATTCAACAGATCCCTTCTCAATCTATCATTATCCCCAGTGATTCTTATCTGTTATCCAAGCTACATGGGAGGCTGAGATTAAGAGAATGATGGTACCAGGCTAGCCCAGTGTGGCTCTCACAAGCTTGGGTTGTTACAATGCAAGTACATCCCAAACTCATTCGGTCCTTGGTCTTTCCTGCTTTACCACAGAGCCAGATCAAACCTTGACCTGATTGATTTCTAGTTCATACCACGCTGTCTGTGCCTTTCATTCACCAGAATGGAAAGCCAATTAAGCCTCTTTTTCTTTTTTTTGATTTCACACTTATTTGTAACAAAATATGCATATCGGAAAAAATGATCATTCTAGATCAACCGCTTAGTAGCACTAAGGGCAAACATTATCCTTATTCATCCACAGAACTCTTGGCCTCTTGTGTCTTTGTCCATAGGACAGAAGACCATAACTGCTAAGCCTCTTTTCTTTTTAAAGCTCCAAGCCTCAATTGTTTAATTGCAGTAACAGAAAACTGACCAAAATAGTGGCCTTTCAACTGGTACTGTTTCCCAACATCAATAATAGAATAATCGGACACACTTTTTCATATTTCAGACTACTTATACCAACAGCTTCTCTAATTCTGAAATGTTCCCTAATCCATTTTTTAATTTTTAATTTATTTTATTTATGGAGTACTGAGAAATTGAACCTAGGGCCTCATGCATGCTAGTCAAGCACTCCACCTCTAAGCCACATTCCCAGCCCACCCTGATCCTTCCCCCCCCAATAAAATCCTGTTTTTTGAGGGCTGCCAGTGATGGTGATTTGAGGAATCCCATTATTGTACTTCCTCTGCTCTGAGTTTCTCAGTCACATGTGGCTGCAAACCATTGTCATCTTTTAGTTCTCTAGAGAGCTCCCTGGGCAAACTTTGTGTCACAAATAGAATCCCTAGTTCTTTGAAACCAGGTAAAACCAAAACCCCAAAGCACATTTTGAAAACCACAGAATAGATTGATCTCTCTTGGTTCTACTACCTAATAGGATTTCACATTTAAAAAGTACTTTAGACTATATTAATCAATATCTAGTAATGCCCAGGCCTAGTGTGTTATAGAATACAAATGAATTACAATTGAGTCTTTATGCAGCTGGTACTTAACTCAAGGAAAAATATAAATCAATACATGTTCATTTTTAAAGTTTTCTTCCGATCTGTACAATCAAAAAGTTCTCCAATCACCTTTGAGAAGTGCTTAATTGGCATGTATTTGGCAGTGACAGAATATGCAATTAATCATGGCTTGAGTGACACAGGATTTATTTCACAAGGAAAGATGTCTGGGGAGAGTTTGTTTCCAGAATTGGTAAATTCAGGAGTTTAAAAATTGAATTGGATTCTTTTTGGTGGCCTGTCCTTCCTCTCAGGGTTTTGTGGCAGCTACAACCTGTCCACAAACTCTGTCCTCACAGACCAGGTCAATGGGACAAAGAAACCCATACCTGTTGAGTGAAGAAAATGTTGCTGAATTTTCCCTAGAAAGAAACTTGGAGATCACATGCACTTGCTCAAACCAACCACTAGTGAGAAAGAGGAAAACCACATTGTCTCACATCTTGGTAAGCAAGTTACTTCTCTCTCTACTAGAATAAATTCAGTTTCCCTAATGAAGCTTGTTGAGGTTCGTTTAGGAAACGTGAGAAGGAAGGGAAAGCAACAGAGGGGGTGATTTTGATCAATGCATCTTGTATGCACACGTGGACATGTGAAACTGCAACCCACATGTACAACTCATTGATGCTGATTTGAAAAATATGGGGAAAATAATCAACTGAGGTCCCATCAGGAAAGAAAACCAGGGCCGGCCACTGTTGACTTATACCTGTAATCCTAGCTATGCAGGATGTTGAGAACTGTGGATTGTGGTTTGAAGCCAGCTCAGGCAGACAAATCTGTGTGATTCTTATCTTCAGTTAACCAGCAAAATGTAGAAGAGATGTGGCTCAAGTGGTAAAGTGCCAGCCTTTACCTTTAGCAGAGAGAGAGAGAGAGAGAGAGAGAGAGAGAGAGAGAGAGAGAGAAGTTAAGGAAGAGCAAGAGGTCCTGAGTTCATACCTCAATAGCGGCACAAAAGAAAAATAAAAAGAAAGAAGAGGAAAAGCAAGATAAGAAAGGAAGGGAAGGGAAGGGAAGGGAAATAGGGCTTTGGGATGGCACACAATGCCTGCTCCAGGCATCACTGGGAAAATGTAACTTAATAGATGACAAAAAGTATTTTCACAAAACTTCTCACAAAGGAGAAAGATGATGATTTGTGTGAGTGAACTGAGGGGCACATGGATTACATTTCCATTAAAATATACACAGGTTAGGCTGTGTGTGTGTGTGTGTGTGTGTGTGTGTATTTGGGGGGGTATTCTTGGGAAAACATGTTCCAACTTTTAGCAAACAAACTTTTGGGAAGAAAATATCATCTCAGAAATTTGACAGTCAAACACACAGTGAGAGTTACCCACCCAGAATTCAATCTTAAATGTGGTTTGCTGAGTTTGAAGAGCCTTGTGGTAGAATCTCTGGAACACAGTATTTCAGAGTGCCTACAGCTTCTTGAGCATTAAACAACCCCATGGTACAGGCCCAGAAACAGAAGGCCCATGCTGACACACAGATACGGCCCTGGGCTATAATTCCTGGTAATTCCTCTATCAGTCCCTGTACCCATTTATTCATAAACACAGATTTCTTTTTACATTCTCCAAATAGTGACAAGTACTATATTGTGTACTAACCATTCCAAGTTAACCAAATCAGAACCCTGGCCTTCATCACACCGTGTGCATAGAGAAAAAGTTTCCTGAAAGCGATAGCTAATTGCTGTAACAAAACATCTCCACCTGTAATGAAGCCTGCTGAGACTGCCTTGTGGTTTGGAGTATAGCAGTGTGTTTAAAACCATAATACAAACACATGAGATGCAATGGGATAGAAACCCCAAACACAGGTTTCCAAGGCATTTGCCTCCTTAATATTCCAATCCACATGTATGGGAAAAGAAATTTAATCCATATGTTTCTGAATCATTCATACTTAAATCATCATAATTTGTTTGGTAAGAGCTGTTAAGATCCAAGAAGCCTTGAGGGGGTTGGGGGGGTGCATTTTTGTCAACAGGAAGTTGGTTGAACCAAGAGTGAGAGTTCAATAGCAAAGAGGTAGAGAAGGCTAAGATGCCATGAAATTCAAATAGCCCGTGAGCTTGGCAGAGCCGGCTCAAGCTCAAACACTTTGTGGTGGTCCAATCACATGCCTGTCACCTAAGTTATGGCTCTCCATCAAAAATGCTACCAAGAGCCATTTGAATTATATGTGCCTCAATTACAACTTCTTCGTATGTTCTTCTGATGCAATAATACAAAGGCAAAGGGAATCCAAAGTGCTACTTTAATCCCAAACCACCCAACAGCCTTTTTTGAACATTGGAAAACTCATCTTTTTCCTGCTTATGAATGCTCCCCTACCACCCCCCCTCGCCCAAACAACTGTTACAAAGTTTTCTTTGGGATTTAACTAAGATTCCTAGGGATTTAAGATACTGGCTGCCAGATTGTTAAAATGTATTAATGTTTATAGTGATTATGATTACGAGAACTAATAATAAATACTTACATATACCTGGAACGCAGCCCAAATCCTACTGTTTCACAAGCAAAACAGAATGTAAAACTCTAGCTCATCAGAAAGCTGTACTTAGGAAAACCAGAGACCAGTCTAGACCCACAGAATGGCTCTTACATGCCAGAAGCAAGATAATCAAATTCTCTCAGACTTCCTTTGAGGCTTTAGGAAAGGGGGGGAAAAACCCAGTTATCTTAATTGTATCTTTTCATTACTACCAATATGCATAGGCTGGCTGTATAAAAATATTGCATTTCTGATTACATCAACCACAGTGGAAGTCAAAGGAACAGTTATCGGCAGAATGGCTCCTGGTGTCACTGCCAAGGACATGATTGATTGCTCTGTGTTCCAGTCACCATGAAGACTGAATTGGACTCTATTCACTCTCCAATGTGTGCAAAGATGGTTAGCTCAAGTGCTCAAGCCTCTCTCTGGCAAATGAGGCAGGGTCTAGATTATTTATTTATTTATTGGTCAGTCATGGGGCTTGAACTCTGGGCTTGGACGCTATCTCTGCGCTCTTCAGCTCAAGGTGAGCACTCTACTACTTGAGCCACAGCACCACTTCCAGTTTTCTGGTGGTTAATTGGAGATAAGAGTCTCACGCACTTTTCTGCCCGGGCTGGCTTTGAACCATGATCCTCACATCTCAGCCTCCTCAGTAGCTAGGATTATAGGCATGAGCCACCTGCGCCCGGCCCAGGGTCTAGATTATTATAGGTCAGTTCTCTCTCCTGAACTGCCTGGTCCTCTCCCCCTGGGATGGGTCACTAGGTCCAGGTGCTATGTTCCTTTTTACGACTGGAAAATCCACTCCTAAGTACCTCTGTTCTGACTGCCAGCCCCTATCCATGTGTGCACATGTGAAATGGAGCCTAACTGTTTCAATACCTAAGTTTCTTTGTCACTCTGAAACCCAAGAGCTTGAAATACTCTTCTACATAAGCAACCATACAGGTGTGCTGATTGGCTTGTTCCCAACAGGGAAAAATATCTTCACACCTTAGGGATGGTAATCTTAATATTCAGACACCGTGCAGGGTACCATGTGTGCTTTCACAGTCTGGAAAAGGTTTTCCTAGTCAAATGTCTCTCAACAGAGAAGAAGGCAAGGACAGGGACATTTCTGAGAGATGAGAAAAAATATACTTTTCACAGTCAACAAAGCGTAAAAATCCAATTTATTCTAAAGAAATACTTGGGGTGTAAGGATAAAAAGAAAACAACAGAAATGGATGAACTTGGAAAACTAGTGAAGACTAGTGAAATCTCAGGGGTATGGTGTGTCCCTTTCATATGACAAAGAGCCAACCTATACCCCATGTGTGACAGCACCAAGGACCAGCTAGACTGACTATAGAAGACACATGCCTGCTGAACCGTTGAGTGGAAATCCTTCAGTCCTGCCCCAGGGTTGTGTGTCTGCGTGAAGTTTAAAAGGCTTCCCAAGGACACAAGAGGTCTTTCTTTGTTGTTTTTGTTTTTAAAGTACTATGTGATTTTTTCTGTTTCTTTTGTAGGTTCTTTCCCCCTATGGTAACATCCCCTGTTGTCACCGTATTTGATTTTGGTACCCTGCACCTTGTATATACATTTATCTAATTTGAGGAGGGGAAGGGGAATAACAAGGACACAGGATGACCCATTGCAACAAAGATATTCACAAGACACTATGTTGGAAATGAACTTTACAACTTTGGGGTGGGGGGGGAAGAAGTGTGGGGGAGGGGAAGGAAGGAATAGTAGGAGAAAAACAAAGGAGGGGGTAACAATGCTTGACAAGAAATGCACTCATTGCCTTACTCATGTAACTGTAACCCCTCTGTACAGCATCTTTACAAGAAAATAAAATTTGAAAAGAAAACGACCTCCCAAGATAAGGTAGGTGGGAATGCATGTGAGAGCCAAAGGGAAAGGCTGCTTGTCACTTGACCCAGACTGACTTCCTGAAAGACAATCCACAGCCTGAAAGTGGCAAATGGAGCTGGATGAGTAAACACACAGAACCAACCCCTGGAAACACAGAGGACCAGCCACTTGCTCAAAGTCGTGCCAGAGGATCTTCATCTGGTCTCCTGCCTTCTCTCATTTTCATTGGTCTGTGATATGAACAGCTGTCCAACACTAACGAATGCCTCCCTTATTCTCAGCTAAGGTATCATCTCATGTTTGTGGTCTATCTAACACACAATAAACTGAGTAGTTCCTAGCTACTCAGGAGGCTGTGGTCTGAAGCCAGCCCAACTAAAAAGTCTGTAAAACTGATCTTCCATTAACCAGTAAAATGCCAGGCTGGAGACATGGCTCAAGTGGTAGAGCACCAGCTGTGGTCAAGAAAACCCAGGGAGAGCATAAGGTCCCAAGCTTAAGCCTGGAAACAAGCATAAAAATTGTGTTAATAGTGTTAACTTGGTAAGCTTGGACAGCTATCTACCCCTGTGAAGTTGTTCAGCACCATAAAATTAAAATGCACAGAGCTGGGGCTGAAGGCACAGTGCTTGCCTGCCTTGTGCTTGGCTCTGGGGAAAGAACAAAGTGTCTTCTCAGCACTGGGAAAATAGTCTCCTTTTGTTTTGCATTTATGTTTGTAATCCAGTTTGAGTTGTTTGACATGTGATGCACAGTATAAACTGAAATATAGTGTTAAAATGTGGGTATAAACAGATACATATTTTTTAAATCAGAAGAATGCAAAGGTATATAAATAGGAAGAAATTTGAATTTTTAGTTGGATTTCAATAAGCTTGAAAGCAACAGGTGAAACATTCTCTAATCTTCTGAATGGTTAGCTCTTGGGCCCCAATTGCTGTCTTCCATTCATTCTGCCTCAAGCATTGCTGTCTCCTATTCGTTCTGCCTACTTTTGAAGTCCCTTTGGTGTTTGCAGATGAACTTGGGTGCAATTTGCAGAATAAGCAATAATGCAAGATTCAAAAGCTTAGCATCTATTGAACGTGTTGGCTCTCCTGAAGGAGAGAGTATGCAACAATGGAAGAAAGGAAATTGGGAGAATGGATTTTATCCATTAAAAAAAGGAATATAAAAGAAAGTTGGGAACCCATAAGAAGTTCCTTACCAGGCAAAATAAGACATGCCGTAACAGTAGTTTGGGCACTTTGCTTCCCGTGGTTCAGGCACACAGCATGCCTAACAAAGTGATGATTTAGTGGAAGTTAATCAACAAACATCACATGAAAATATGAATTACCTAAAACTAACATCTACACTATTTAGGAGGGTTGCTCTGTTCTATTCTCTGGCCAGGAAATCTTTATGAAGTCTCTTCCCTTCACCCTACTCCTTACCTCTGCATATTCCCTTATTTAAAATTTGGGATATCACTTTTATAAGAGATGAGTGAAATTGCTCTCTGTAGCTTCAGAAAGAGAAAAGGCACATTCATTCCTAAGGTTGCATGCAGGAAACCACAAACCAGTTAATCAGAGCAGGACAAGGTCTGAATTATCCTCTCCTTTTGCTTCTTCACCTCATTCCTAAGACAAGCTTCCTCCTAGGGGTAATGGTGTTTGTTGTAAAGGAGAGTTTGTGTTTGTGCAAGTTTGCATGCATAGGGGTCTAAGTGTGAGAGCAGGTGAATGGGTAATGAATGGTAAATTGTCCAAGACCAGCCATCTCATGAGAAAAATCTTGCAAGTAAGACTACATAACCCATTTAACACTGAAGCGCTCTAAAACCCTCCTGGGCCTTACCTTTATGCCATCACAGTTCTTTACAACTGTCTCAGAGCTAAATGATGTTAATATTTTCATTTTACAGGGAAAGCCACAGAAATTCCCAGCAATTAAATAACTACCAGTTCGTGTTATCTCTAAGGAGAGACTTGAACCCAGGTTCCATGTCACCAAAGCCTCCTCTTTCAAGGGGAAACCTTCTCCTCCTTCACTGTCAGTCAAGATCAAATACTACACAAACCCACACCAGAGGAGAGTCAAATTATTTCAAAATGATTGAATTAACTTTCTTCTAGAAATTATCCAAACTAAGTTTTGAAAAAATGGAAATATATGAATTGCACACAAACACACACACATAACTCACCTCTATCTTTAGTTTTGGAAGGATAAAATATGTTCATAAAAATAAGAATCTGAAGTGGAAAGGAAATCTAACAGGTCTAAAATAAAATCCAAGTATTTAATGATAAGATGATAAGTAAAATTGTGCTACAGTAAATGAATTTTATACCTAAAACTTTAGAACTACAGTGTTGAATTATGAGTTTGAGCATTAAAAATATTGTCTTATGTCTCACTTATCAGAAACAAAATTGAGAGTATAAACCAAGAGACTGTGGTCACCATCCTGATTCTCCCTAATACTGAGCAATGAAAACGGTACTGCATTCTGTTTCTTGTCTGTAAAGGAAGGGCTAGAGCTGTAGGTGGGAGAGTTGATATCTAGAGAAAAGTTGTGTTATATTTCCTGTTCACATTTATTATTTGATGTTTTTGCAGGAAGCAGGGACGATTTCACATATTCTCCCCCAAATCTAGCATGTCTCACAGCTTAAGATTTAATATAACCTCCCTCCCCACAGTACAGGTTTCTACCTTGAGTGTCCACTGGGGCTCACCCTAGACATCTGTTTTCCACATCTTGAAAGAGGGTGGGATTTGTGCTCTTTGCAGAAATGTCTTTTTCTTCTACCTGGACAAGTCAGGAAAGACTGTTGAAACCCTTCGCTCAGCTATGACTGGCAACAATAATCAGTCATCTTTGCTGGTAAATCTCAATTTAAGAAGAGCCCAGCTTTTGGTAGGTCTGTTTTGGTTTTCTATTTGACATGTTTGCTTAACAATGGTGTATTCATTCTTTTGGGACATCTTTTTTTTAAACGTTACCTTATTGTAAAGATGCTGTACAGAGGGGTTACAGTTACATGAGTAAGGTAATGAGTACATTTCTTGTTGAGCATTGTTACCCCCTCCTTTGTTTTTCTTTGGGAAATCTTTGAAAGAGTTTGGTCAACTGTGCTTTGTTTCTTTCTCTCTGCTCATTTCAAGAAAGGTTTCATTAGGATGGGTATAAATGCACAGCCCAGAGGGAGGCTAACGTACAAGGATCCTGAGTTCCAACTCAGCCTGGCCTATGTAGTGAGACTCAGTCTCTAAAAAGCAACAACAAAAGTTAATTTTCACCAGAAAGGCAAGTCTGAATAAGTAACTCTGGCCTGTTTCAGGAAACTGCCCAATGCCATTCCAACTCAGTAGCACATACCACCCTTTAAAATAGCATGGCTGTCTTCTTCACCTCCTTGGGTGGAGTGGAGGTAAATACAGACATTAACATTTGTGACGGTGTCAGGCTGTTTGTGTATTTACTTGTGAGCACGATCTAGATGGGATTGATGCCCGTCTAACCCAGCATTAGAGGGCACGAGGTGGGCAGGAAGTTAAGCAACATAGCATTTATATAACAATCGTTTATGACTTAGGAGGATACACAACAATAGCGAGAACTCTCAGCACAGGGCTGAGGTTTCCCCTTCTAAGATTCCCAGGACCATTAATGAAAATCATGTGGATGAAGCTTGCCACATCTGCTGAGAACTTAGCCTCCTAATTATGCAAAGGTTGGGAGCTCACAAATAGTAGATTCAGTTAGCATGTCTTTTCTAAGCACCAGTCCGTGTGCATATTCTTTTAGTCCCCTCCATTGAAAATAGAATGCTTTCCTTTTACTTTATTTCCCTAAAGCTTAGTTCTGGGCCCTAAGAGAGAGGGCAGGAAACAGAAAGGAAGTTGATGAAACCATTCCGTTTTTATTAGATCCATCACCAACATTTGCATTGGGCTTTGCAGGTTGTGGCACAATTAAGCAGCACTCATGTTCAGTGTCTGGACTAGATTCATCAGAGCTCATGTTGAGGCAACACTGAGGAGATATCAAGGGGGTGACTCTACAGAACATGAACTCTACTGTCCACTGGGGACCCTTGTTGC
This sequence comes from Dipodomys ordii, assembly GCF_000151885.1. Lineage (NCBI taxonomy): Eukaryota > Metazoa > Chordata > Mammalia > Rodentia > Heteromyidae > Dipodomys > Dipodomys ordii. The sequence continues at coordinate 2,398,633 of NW_012267377.1, read as the reverse complement.
ACAATCCGGAGATGGAGCCCTGAGCTGCCCTGATTGGGCCCAGAAGATGGTGTTTGTTATATGGCTTATCTTGGCACCATGTGCTGTGAATACAAGGAGCACTGTTTAGCTCTAGCTGGTCCCCTTGAAGCCTGTATCTTTTATCGGTTCCATGCCTCATGTTGCATTTCTCACGTGGGCACACCCAAGCCAGCACCAATGGGGAAGGCCCTCGATTCAGAGCACAGCAAGCTATGGAGAATTTAATCCTATCACTAATGCTGGGACCTGGCTCACAAACAAGGAGAAATTCCCTCTCAGGCTCTGAAATGCTTTTCTTTTCTCTAGTAAGTTCACCTCAGCTTCAGAAGTTCTGGCCAAGGTTTTCTTTGGTTTAGTTTGGTGTTTTAGCATGTGTTAGGGCGACAATCAGAAAAATCATTGTTCAAATGCAAAAATGCTCTGAGATAGACACCTTATTTATTTATTTTTGGGGGTCATTGTTGTTGAAAACAAAACCCTATCTTTCTAGATGTGATACACAAAATTCCACAAAGAACGAAAAATGTCCAGTTGCTATTTCCCTCTTTCCTTCAAAACTTTCTTGAACTCAGGATCAAATAACAAATGAAAACAAACAGCAATAAAAAACAATAGACCAATTAAAAAACAGTCGAACAAAACCTAAAAAAAGAACTTTTTTAATCACCCAAGGGACCCAGTGACCCTGAGGGCCAGTGACTTGGGTCTCCAGAGAGAAGTGTCTGGTTGCAGGTCCATCTCCAACTTGCCAGGGAGGGAGGGCTCACAAAACTCCCAATTCTTGGCTCACAGCCTTAACAGGAAAGAAGTAGGCCTAGGGCCCCAAGTTTTATTCCCATCACTCAAGCAAACATGCAAAAGCATAGTAGATACAACCCTCCTGATCAATAGTTCTACTAAAGACTCAGTAGAAAGAATATTTGTAGAAATTTACAGGGAAGTCTTTTAAAACATACTTTCAAAAAAGTTTATACATTTTTTTTATTTTTTGAAAAAAGTACTAAGCCATCTGAGCCTTCAGGAAGTCATCATTTATTTATTTGCTGGTGAAGAGTCTCTTTGATGTTTATGGTTGTTGACTAATCAGGGTGAGGTTGCTAAAATTTGGGGTCGTTAAGATGATTTCTTTCACTTTAAAAATTCTTCTGGGGGTGGGGTGGGCTGGGAAGGTGGCTCAGTGGTAGAGTGCTTGCCTTGCATGCATGAGGCCCTGGGTTCCATTCCTCAGCACCGCATAAGCAGAAAAAGCTGGAAGCAGGGCTGTGGTTCAAGTGGTAAAGTGCTAGCCTTGAGCTGAAGAGCTGAGGGACAGCACCTAGGCCCAGAGTTCAGGCCCCACAACCAGAAAAAAAAACCTTATAGGGTTGGGGATGTAGCTCAGTGGAAGAGCAGTTGCTTGGCAAGTGCAAAGTCCTGAGTTCAGTCCTCAGTTCTCGAAAAGTAAAATGTATTGTTATATATTAGTTGCACAAAAGGTGGTTTTATTGTATATTTCATAATACACTTAATGAACCCTAATAAAGCTCACCCCTCCACCTCCTCCCTCATGCTCTTCTTCCCACTTCCAAAGCAATTCCACTATGTTCTATTTTCACAATATGCTTGTAAATAATTTTAACCATATTCCCCTCCACTGATCCTCTCCATTTCCCCCTCCTCTTCCACTGGTACCTGCCCCAACGTAGCTTGCTTTACTTTCTGTCCTTCATTTCTTTAGGATTTATTAACTGTACATATTAGTGATCATGGTTTTGACCACAATATTTCACACATAATATCTATACTGCACTGGCAAAGAAAGGAACAAAGTCAACAGATGTTTTACATTTTAATTAAAGAATATAATTTAGACTCCTTTCCAGTGGCGCTGTCTACTGTAGGAACCAATAACGCATAGGGCTGGGATTCAGTGGGAGCTGTGTTCAATGGGAGTTTTCACCCAGACATTCAGACACTGCCTCCTCTTCACTGGTCAGCTCCCTGCTGCCTTCTTTCCTTTCATTCTTCATGCTGCTTTCTTATGTATCACAAACATCCTAAGGGCATGGCTTCTCTGGGTTCTTCAGCATCCAGACTCATCATTTCCTTCTGGGTGAACCATCCCTTGTGGAATTCTGTTCTGTTCTCCACCATGAGAACAGACTTCTGTTCTCGTGGTGGCCTCTGCTCAGGATCCTCTGCGCTGGAGCTATGGCAGCCTCAGCTCTCTGGGGCACCCTTTTCTGTGCCTTTAAGTGTTCCTCCTTCCCCAACTCCTCTCCTCAATCTGCAACTGGGAAAATGCTTTCTTTCTCCTTCAGATTCAACCCAGACTCGTTTCTACAGCAAACTCACTTGTCAGAAAACTCACTCTATCCTCTGTAAGCTCATTACCTATCTGTGGAAATAGCAAAGATCTTCACCATGTTTATACTTCTATACCTATGTTTTGTAAAACTCTTGTGAGTCAGATTTTTTAAATCAGTTTTAGCAATGTTTAAACACTTGCCATAGCTTTGCCCCTTAGGGCACAGGCTCTTTTCTGAATGGAAAGAAAGGGAAACAACTTCTATTTACCTGAGGTTCTCATTGACTTCCCATCTAGAAGCTTCTATATTCTTGTGGTAGAACAGATTTGGCTTACAATTACACGAAGCAGGTACTTTTCACTGCCAGGTTCAGGAATTATGAGGAAATTAGAATATGGCCAGCCCAGTCTTGTAATACAAAGAATTCATTTGTTTTTACTGATACGTTAACTGAGTTGTATTTTCCATGCAATAATAAAGTATAGAATTATGAATGGATTTGTGGTAAGGCAATTTGCTTAAAGAGAAGCTTTTTACCAGGTCTTAACAGACAATCAGACTTGTTCTTCCCCAGAGCTGAGGACTGAACTGAGGGCCTTGGATTTGCCAGGCAGGTGCTCTGAACTAAATCCCCAGCCCCACAATCAGACTTCTAAAAGAACACTGTAAGCATTATTGAACTCAACAGGAAGCCAGGGCTGAACAAGTACCCACCATAGCTGGGTGTTTTCTGCAAGTCACAAGAACCACTACGGTTTTCTTTCTTTGTTTTCTCTTCAGCAAAATGATGAGGACAAGTTGTAGCATATGGAAGCATTTCTACCCAGAGAGCTATTCTGGGGGTCGGGGTGATGTGATTTGCGAATTCTGTTAAATGAAACAGGCATTTCCAAATGCTACCATGATGTTCAAACACATCATAGTGTGTCAGAAGTGTCCTGCAGATGTTCCAAAATAATCATCCCCCTCTGTGCCAAGAAGCTAGTCATTGCTCTAGACAGACAGGAGAGTCTTCCTCCATGCCTGTGTCTATGTCAGCAGCCTCAGTGCAGTCTTGCTCAGGGATCCTTGGTCACCACATGTTGCAAGCAGCTGTCTAGCAGACAAAAAGACTACCAAAGACACATTTGTAGACAAGATGATACCTGAAGATCAGGACAAAACAAACAGCTTCATTGGAGTGAGTCCATCTGCTTCCTTGGACTTGTCTTTGTCAAGATCAACAGGGAGTATCCCACACAGAGTTAAAGAAGCAACAGCCCCCACAGAATTTAGACATGAGTGGGTGTTGATGTGGGTAAAAGGGAAGAATGAGAGCGATCAGGGAGAATGACAGAAGGGGTGACATTGATCAAGATGTACTATACTCAGAAATTGGTACAACTATTTTTTTTTTGTCAGTCATGGGCCCGAACTCTGGGCCTGGGCGCTGTCCCTCAGCTCTTCAGCTCAAGGCTAGTGCTCTACCACTTGAGCAACTGTCCCACTTCCAGCTTTTCCTGCTTATGTGGTGCTGAGGAATCTAACCCAGGGCCTCATGCATTCCAGGCAAGAACTCTACCACTGAGCCACTTTCCCTGCCCACAACTTTTTAAAGATAATACAATATTGCTTTTTTGTAGAAGGGAAGAATGGATATAATAACACCATAAATGCTGGATTAAATGAGACAATGTCACAGAGGAACAGAAACACATGATTTTACACGAATGGATTTTAACTTGATTTCTAGGAGAAGAGCACAATAGGAAAGGAAAATTTATTACGGATTAGTAGGTCTACCAAGAAAAAATAGACAGCAGAAAAATCTGTCTTTGGTCACTGCTAGTTGACTAGTACTAAAATCTCTTACAGCTGAGCCATGCACAGGGAGATACACTGTATTATACACTGTAGTATATTCATGTAATCTTTTCTAGGATATTAAAAAGCATGGTGGGGGAGGAGGATCAGGAGGGAAAAAACTGTTAGAATATGAGGGAGGGGGTGACACTGTTAAAAAGAAATGTACTTAATACCTTACTTACATAACTGCATCCATAAGTGTAAAAATAAAAAACAACAAAAATTAAAAGGCATCATTTCCCAACAGATCTATGAAAGAGGAAGAAAATTATCAAAAATAAAATCTACTCTTGTTCTAATATCTGTCTTCTTGTGACCAATATAGATACATATGCTAACACATATATAGTAATAATTCTGTATTTATCATCTGAACATCAGAGAACTATCAGAGTCATACTTTACTAGTGATATCTCGATACACAAATGGATCATTTTATCCAGTATTTGGTTGTTTTAGATTTGAATGATATTTTGCCTTAAGAATGAATAAGAAACACAATGAATAACAACAGTATTAATAACTGGTGAGAAATTTGCTGTGTCCAATCCCATGCTATAAAATAGATTCAAAGGCATAAATGTAAAGAAAGATAAAATTTTCTCTTCATTATATAAACCCAATGGCAGGGGAAGCATTGTACTTCCAGGCTGCATAAGAAAACTTACTTATACCATTGGGATCTTCAGGGAGAGGGGAACACAACAAATGTATAGCATGTTTTTCTAAGCGTTTGATTCGATCTGCCCAAGGTGTTGTGGATCTTTCCTAGTGGTTTCTGGGGATAATCTCAGTTCTCAAAAGAATCTTGTGAGTTATGGATGCATGTTATTCTTAACTGGTGAGATAAATGACAGAGTTAAATATGGACAGAAGTGTCACCCAGATTGCCAAGATTCAGGCCTTACCAGTCTAAGTCAGCTTCCCAGGAACTTCCATCAGCAAAATGCCCAGCAAGCTCCATCCTAGGGCTCCTTGCATTTCTCCAATTTGGGGACCATTCCATTTCTCATAATTAATAAAATAATTTGAGGTATGTCTGCAAATATTCATGCTATATTTAAAAATGGGCTATCATATGAGAAAGAATCGTTATCTATCTAAATAAACTTGGACTCTTTTGAAGTTGACTCCATTTATATCAAGGGAATATCTGAACACATGGGAACTCTTGATCATTTTGTTCAACAAATGAGATCAGCAAACAAAGTTCTACCTGTTTCAACTTTTATCTAGGCTGAACTTCCTCTTCAACTTCCGGCTCCTTGCTTAAATCCAGAATCTTCTGTATCTCCTTGACATAGTAGAGAACACAAAAATCAGGACACAGAAAAATGTTCTTTGTGCTACTAATAGTGCTGATGGCTTATTCCCTTTAATGTGTGTGCTGCCCATAATTCATTGCAAGAGAAACAAGCTCAGCAGCATGCATGTCCATTCATAACATTAAAGCAATTAATAACATGTAAAAACAAATTCAATGAGTACATTTTAATGTCTGAGTAAAAAATTGCTTTCAGATTTTACATGCAACAAATGGCTACTTATGCACAAAGTCATGTCAAATCCTGTTTACTAAAACAAAGGATTGAGTTTGAATGTATAAAACTTCAAATATTCATACACAATCTTAGTATTTTTTTTCAGTTTCAAGATTTCTTGGGGAAAAAAATTGAAAAGGAGAAGGGTTAGGTTATGGGCCTTGAGCTTGATAGGCAAGCATTGTAACACTTGATCCATCTCTTCAGCCCACTTTTCTTTTAGTTATTTTTTTTAAAATAGGGTGGTACATTTATCCCCAGGCCAACCTGGGCCACAATCCTTTTATTTATGTTCCTAATGTAAGAAACAAACAACTGAATGAATTACTTAGGAAGGAAAGAACCACTGGTTCCCAGCTTTAGCCCAAGTATTTCTCCTTAATAAATGGTATGTGAGTTTTGTTCTTTCTTATGCAGCTATGTATTTACATGGTTCAGGAGTTTGTCAAGTTAAGCTGAGCATCATGAAGTATTTCTGTAATCTCAGCACTTGGGTGGTAGAAGTAGTAAACAACTGAGAGTTCAAGGCCACTCTGAGCTACAGACCCTATTTCAAAATTCCTAGTTGGCATCCAGGCACACACTTGTAATCCTAGGTACTTAGGAGGCTGATATCTGAGGATTACAATTCAAAGCCAGCCTGGACAGGAAAGTCTGTGAAACTCTTATCTTCTATAACCTACTCACAAAAAGCCAGAAGTAGAGCTGTGGCTCAAGCGGTAGAGTGCTAGCTTTGAGCACAAAGAAGCTCAGGAACAGTGCTCAGGCCTTGATTTCAAGCCCCAGGACTGGTAAAAATAAAATAAAGTAATAAAATAAAAGCACTAGGGGGATATATTAAGTACATAAAGATATTTGCAGCCTCTCATGCATTGAGAGTATGATGTCCACTAGTTAATCATTTTACTTCACTCATATTTCCCCATTAAAATGTCCCTAAAGCCTGTGAGGAGATAGAAATTTGTCATACCAGAGACCCAGAGAGGTCATCTGACCCAAAGAGCAGTGGCTTAGAATGGGAAACTTTCTGAAGCTTTTGCATGCTCCCTTTGACACAAAGACCACAGCAGAATACTCAAGCCCTTGTCTACATTTCACAGACACATGACATCCCACAGACTACACATGCTAGAGCATGGCTCCCCCAGAGTCCCAGAGTCCCAATTCAGGAGACAACTGCTTTCTGAGGCAGCCAATGGGAACTCCCCATCCCCAGTAAGGACCTTGCTTCCATTATCTTCTTGGACATTACAACAGCCACAAATGAAAGACGGCAATTGAGAAGAAGGAAATAGACAATGGCACACTGGCCACCGAGTTGATGGTCAACACAGGAAGAATGAGACAGAGGACACTCTGAGTGGAGTAGCCAACTACCTTTCAGCACATTGCAATGGGCATCAAAGAATAAGTTCCCATCATCAGAGTGAAAAGACAAACTATGGGAGCCAGAGGAACACAAGATTTCATGGACCATGAATGGTCCACACCTTTTAGACTGCAATAGGGCCCCGGGTAAAATAGGCCATTTTATAAGGCACAAATACCAGGTTTGCCTTGATTTGTTCACAGAGTTGACTCTTAGGAGGTTGGGGCAGAGGCCTACAGAATTTGAAAGGGAGATATAGGTGCAATATGCATTTATTTTAAATAAAAATGGCATAATATGCTTAATGAAATTAACAAAATGTTAAACTATTGGAGAAGAATTGTGTACTATTTACCCAACAGCACAAAAATGAAAGCACGGCTCATAGTATCAACTGGGAACTTCTGGTTTCCAAGTTGGACAAACAAAAGTAGAAGGGCTTTGTTATCAGAAAACCTGCCTTGTAAGAAATGTTAAAATGATTTCTTTAGAGAAAAGGAAAATTTTATAAATTTGAATATAAACTCCACAGAAAGAAGAGTTTCTAAGACAGAAACAGAGAAGGAACAGCAACATGTGTTTTTCTTATTTTTAATTTTTAGTTGGAGCCTTCAAAATCCCTCTTCCCAGAAAAAGACAGATCTAGCAAGCAAAAGATCAGTCAATACTCCATTCATCCATAACTGACATTAATACATAGACTACTTCATCCAGTAAGAGCTGTTCACACATTCTCTTCAAGTTCATATGAATATTAGCTGAACTATCATACATTCTGGGCCATGAAACACACCTTCACAATTCAGAAAAGTATAAAAGTTACACAATGTATGCTCTCAAACTGAAATGAAATCAACCTCAAAAAAGATAGCTGGGAAATTCCAGAATACATAGAATTAAAAAAAAACAACCCATACTTATAAATAACACATGGCTCAAAGTAAACACTCAAGGGAAAATTGAAAATATTTCCTACTAGATGAAAATATAAATACAAACTGAAAACTCGTAGGATGTAAAAATGGGGCTTAGATGGAAATGCATAATGGTAAATGTATGTATTAGAAAGAATGAAGAACAGCCAAGCGCCTGTGGCTCAGGCCTGTAATCCTAGCTACTCAGGAGGCTGAGATCTGAGGATTGCAGTTCAAAGCCAGCCTGGGCAGGAAAGTCCATGCGACTCTTTTCTTCAATTAACCACCAGAAAACTGGAAATGGTGTTGTGGCTTAAGAAGTAGTGTGATCACCTTGAGCTGAAGAACTGAAGGACAGCGCCCAGGCTGAGTTCAAGCCCCATAACTGACAAAAATAAGAAAGAAAAGAAAGAAAGAAGGAAGGAAGGAAAGAAAGAAAGAGAAAAAGAAAGAAAGAAGGAAGGAAGGAAGGAAGGAAGGAAGGAAGGAAGGAAGGAAGGAAGGAAGGAAGGAAGGAAGGAAGGACCTAAAAACAAATCATCTAGTTTCTCCTTAGGAAACCAGGAATAGAAGAGAATTAAATGTGAAGGAAATGGAAGAAAAATTAGAGGAGCAATCAAGAAAACAAGAAATAGAAAACCAATAGAGCTAAAAGCTGGTTCTTGAAAGATTGATAAAACCAATAAGCCTTTAATCAATTAAGACAAAAAGATGATTCAAATTACTAACATCAGAAATGAATTAAAGACTATCATTACATATCAAAGCATATTGAAAAGATAATAACAGAATATTATGACAAATTCTAGAGCCAAGCACAATGGTAAGTCTAATTCTAGCTATTTGCAAGGCAAAGATCAGAGCATCATGGCTTGAAGGCAACCTAAGCATTATGGTTCATGAGACTCTATTTCAATCAATGGCTCATAGATGTGAATGGAAATGTAAAATTATCAAATCTTTATAAATAACATGGGGGAAAACATGCAGCATCTTAGGTGTGAATGTCCTTTCTTATGTAACACCAGAGACAAAAAGCTATCAAATAACAATTGACACATTGGAATTTATCAACATTAAAAATTTCTACTCTAAGATTAAAATATGTCCAGCATTCTATGTCACTAGGAAATTGTAACTTAAAACAACTATGAGATATTATGACTATTAATACATTTATTGATATACCAAGTGTCAAGCACAATATAGAGTTTGGGTGAGAATAATGTATCATACAAATTTGTTAATTATACTAAAATGTACTAAATGTACAGTGAGAGTTATGCAAAGTATGAAAAGTTGTGTGCTATATATATGGAAACTATAAACTCTGTTGTGTTTTGTTATGAACCTAAATTCTGGAAAAAAAAAGTTTCCAGTAAAGAGATAATGAGAATGGGCCAAATCTCTTTCCAGAAGCAAATTAATACCCTTAGTAGTATCACTAATACAAATAAAAGAATAAAATAAATGAACTGATATTTGATATGAAAATTAAACATAAATTATAAACATTTCCACATATACAATTAAAGAATATTGGACATAGAAATTAATGAATCTAAACAGAATTCTGCAACACAGTTAACAGAAAACAATGATGATAGATTGAGGAACTAGATCTTCAAAAACTTGGCCATATTTTGATTAAGTTTAGTCAAGGAGGTTAAAATTATAAAGAAAATAATATACACATAAAATAAATAAAAATGAGTATGTAATCAAACACTAATTAAAAATTGCAGTGTAACTTAAAAACTTTATTGGTAGGATAATTTTCTAGGAAAAACTATAAATTTCCAAACAAAACCAGGAAGAAATAAAAATGTCTCAGGGCCCAACAGCAATGGAAAACAGAAAAAGTAAAAAAAATGTTAAGGAATTATTCCCAATAAGGAGTCCAGATCTAGACCATTCACAACAGAGAATTTCCAATTCTCAAGGAAGAGATGGTGACACACTTTAGAACCATCCCACGGAGAGAGTGTGAAGTTTTCAGTTCCTGCTGAACACAATTCATGCCTGAAATACACACTTAACTGATCTAACAGAATGACAGCAAGATGTGTAGGGTCCCCATTCTAGTTGCCAAAGTGACCATAATTCAAATTTAATAATGAGGTACGTGAGTAGCTATCTATAATCAAGAACATAGCTATCTATCAACAAGAACAATGTGAGCATTACCTAATCAATAGATCAAAGGAAGAAAAGCTGATCATCATGCAGATTTAAGCAAAGGAAATCAATCACACATCCAAGTGAGATTCAATGTCATGTTAACAGAACCTGAAAGGTGACAGTGGGTTGATCCTATTGTTTTCACTGCATTTGAAATGCATCTTGTATACACACTTCTCTAATTTGGGAAGGGGAAAGGAAAAAACAAAACGCTTAAATAGAGATACAGGTTGACCCATTGTAACAATGAGAGGTATAAGACACTATGTTGAAAAACTTTACAATTTAGCAGAGGGGCAATTAGGGGGAGTGTAATTGTGGAGGTGGGAGGGATGGGATGGTTGGGGAAAAACACAGGAGGAGGCAACAGTGCTCAATAGGAAATGTACTCATTACCTTGCTCATGTAAGTGTAACCCCTCTGTACAGTATTTTTACAATAAATGATGTATTAAAAATTTTTAAAGAAATTTATTAGGGAAATAGATTTAAATCAAATCTACTGGTAAACGATCTTGTTAACTCTTCAAAAATTATTGCAGATATGTGGGTAAAAGTTATGATATCAGTCACCAACCAAGTGGAGGATTTTACATTTTTACAGGGGACAGGTATGCTCAGACCCTGCACACCACATTCCCACCCCACCTTCTGAGCTACCTGACCCTGCCACACAGTTAAGAGGAAGGGGGCTGCTTCTGTCTCTAGGGAGACAGGTGCGTCTGTCTCTACTGTTTCCAGGGAGGCAAGTAGCCTCCATGCCTCCAGAGAATGAGCATGATGGATATTTGGAAAGGGGGGACTTACCTGTTAGCCCTCCAGATTTCCTTCCTCTCTTTATAATGGCTCTTTTTAAAATACTTTTACTTTTAATTTTTTACTTCTTTTATTGTTATTTTTACTTTTTTATTTTTTGCTTTTTTATAATTTCTTTTTGAAACATTTCCCCCAATTCATAGTTTTATTTAGTATCATGAAATTTTGTATAGTTTAATGATGCTATTATATGCAAGTGTATAATACACTTTGATCAATTAAATTTTCCCTAATCCCCTTCCTCTTACCTTTGCCCTTTTTAAACAGCTTTCCATGGACTTCATTATGTTGTTTTCTAACACACATTTATATGTATATATGTGTGTGTATAAGTATGTATATACATATATATGGTACATATCTATGTGCAGTATTACACACATCTATCTATCTATCTATCTATCTATCTATCTATCTATCTATCTATCTATCTATCTATCTATCTACACCACCTTCACCTTCATCTACCACCTTCACTTCCATCACCCTCTTTTTCTCCTCTACTCTTGGAGTAATGGTACAATTACAAAAATTACAATTTTGCGCATAAACTTTAAAAGTTGATTATTTTGCTTTGTGAAAGTAATTGTCACTCCCATTTCTAAATTTTGTGTGGAATAATTTGCTCACTCAGATATTTCTGCAAAGTATTAACAGCTCTGCTTCATTTTTGTAATAAAATGTAACTGAAAAACAAGAGTAAAAACTTACAATTTCAGGGCTGGGAAGATGGCTCAGTGTAGAGTGTTTGCCTTGCATGCATGAGGTCCTGGGTTCGATTCCTCAGCACCACATAAGCAAAAAGAAAAAAGCCGGAAGTAGCGCTGTGGCTCAAGTGGTAGAGCACTAGCCTTGAGCTGAAGAGCTGAGGGACAGCACCCAGGCCCAGAGTTCAGGCCCTACGACTGGACCCCCCTCAAAAAAATTACAATTTCAGACTGTGATAATAGTTGCATAGCTGTGTAAATATGTTTAAGCTTAGTCAGCTGCAGATTTAAGATGCACACACCTTATGGTGACATTTACACCTCACAACTCTTAGGCTGTGAAGCTAGTTGGTCCTCTTAGACACATATAGGTCCTATGTTAATGGTATTAAGAAGGTAGAAATTTACTGCAAATATGATGTTTAGAGACAAGGCCTCTGGAAGTTATGTTAAATCAGATTAGATTAGATTAGATCATTAGGATAGAATCTTCATAATCGGACTTTGCTGGTTTTCTGAAAGGAAGAGAGGCCACATAGTAATACACATTACTTCTGCCAAGATAGGATACAGCCAAAGGAGACCCTTGCTGGCTTGTACCATGCTGCCTGAGCTTCCAAGTGGCAAACCAAAAAAACATCTCTTCTTTATAAAGCAGGCTGCATCGACTATTTTACTATAGTAATGAAAAGGTGGATAACACAATATTTTTAAGGAAAGCAAAGAGCTGATGAGACACATAACCATAACTCTGGCATGAAATAGAAAAAAATCTTGCTTATCACTCATAGTCCCTAAATGATGACAAAAAGTTTTGCTAACGGTTCACACTCCCTAAATGAAGACTCCCTAATGCTTGTCTCTTCCTCTGTGGTCATACAAAACCTTCTTTAAATTTTATTTATTTTTTTAATTTTTTGTTATCATTAATTAGGTGTACAAAGGAGCTTCAATACGTCATGCCAATTTATAAGTGCAATACATCTTGATCAATGTCATCCTTTCCACCATTTTCCTCCATCTCTCCCAACCCCACCCATTCCCTCTAGTCATTTTATAATTACATTCAATTAAAAAGTCTCCTCACATATTGGAGTTCGTAAAAGCATTAAACTTTTCCTTGCTTAAATGTGTATTAAAAATCAACTCATTTACTTTTCTTAGCCTTCCTTTAAAAAATTACTACTCTCTATCATGTATTTGTGCTCTGAACAACAACAACCACAAACTAGCATAATTCCCTTTACAATTCTTGCACACTTGGTCAAGACCTTAAAAAAGAAGCATGGAATCTGGAAGTTGGAAGTGATGACTGAGATCCAGTATCTAGGTCTCCCAAGGGGCCCCTACAAATTGGCTTTTCCCAGTTTCTCTGGGGAATATTTTTGGTTTCAGGAAGAGCTCAGTCCTTCTTGGTGACTCCATGGGCCTGCCTTGGTAAAGATCAAGAATGCAAGCAAACCAAAGGGAAATAAAATATTGGTGTCTCACTATTGTAAGAAAGAACTGATTCTCCTACTTGCCAAATACAGCATTTTCAAAGTAGAAGCTGAGAATTTAAAAGCCCTAAGAAATTTGGTAGTCAGCAGAGACACTAGTGGTAAAATGTTATGTGAAAAGAAAAATCCTACTTTCCTGATAACTTAAGACCACCCATCTCTGTAACTTCAAATAATAATTTTCTGATGTTTAATATATAGCTGAAATTAAAGGATAAGAAATTACTTTGTCATTCATTCTGTTATTCTCCCTTGCTGCCCAGTCTCAAATGCTTAAGATAGAGTGTCTCTTTTGATACTCTAACTACAAGGAGACAGTTATGAAGTAAGACAAAGATAACATAGACTAGACAATTGTAGAACTGGGCACCAGTGTCTCACTCTTATAATTCTAATTACTCAAGAGGCTGTGTTCTGATCATGATTTGAAACCAGCCTAGACAGGAAAGTCTATGAGACTCTTATGGCCAATAAACACACACACACACACACACACACACAAACACACACACACACACACACACACACACACACACACAGAGCCCCAAATGAAGCTGTAGCTCAAGTGGTAGAGTGAGAGCCTAGAGCAGGAAAAAAATCTAAAGAACAGCACCTAGGCCCTGAGTTCAAGCCCTAATATCAGCAAGGAAGGAAGGAAGGAAGGGAAGGAGGAAGAGAGGGAAGGAGGGAGGGAGGGAGAGAGGGAGGGAGGAAAGAAGGAAGGAAGGAAGACTTTAGTAAAAAGTGCATTAAATTTCATTTTATATTGGATCTTGACAGGCTTATGTGGCTAGAATTGCCAAGTTTGTGTTTCCCCATCTGCAGTGTAAGAGTAGCAGTGAAATCTAGGGCACTGTAGTGAGGATCACAATGGTCTGTAAAGGGAATTTCTCACCGTGTTCTATTCCAAGCAGCCAAGTCATTTCTTATCCTGTAATTCAGCTATATATTAAACTTAAAAAAAACTATTTTGTGAAGGTGCAGAGATGGGTGGTCTTAAGTGCCATTACTGTGCACTTGTTTTCACAGTGTTCTGTCATTCAGAAAGCCATGGCCCCTTGGCATACACAATGTGACCTTCTCTTGTGAGGCTTGGTCTCCATCGGTCTAGATTTCATGTGTTGTGTAGTTGAACACAAAGGACAGCCTAAGAACATTTCGTGTGTGTGTTGGTGCTAGGATTTGAACACAGGGCATGGATGCTGTCTTTGAGCTTCTTTTGCTCAAGGCTAGTGCATTACCACTTGAGCTTCAGCTCTACTTCAGGTTTTCTGGTGGTTAATTGGAGATAAGGGTCTTTCAGACTCCCCTGCCTGGGTAGCTTCAAACTGCAATCCTCAGATGTCAGCCTCCTGAGCAGTAGGATTACAAGCTTGGCAACACTGAAATTTTTACTGTTGACTTTAAAATGAGGTTTGTAAAGGCCTTTTTCTCAGAGGTTTCCTCTGAGCAGCCATCAACACACTCCCAGACAAAGAGGCCAGGGAGCTCAGGGGTTCATGGCCAGCAGGCAGTGGAGGAGACAGAAAGAGACAGCGTTTGCCTTCATTCAATGCATGTTTGCTGCATCTCTATTATGTGTTGACATTGTTGTGAGAACTGAGATTGCAGCAGTGGGTAAATCAGGCCAAAGACTGAAGTCCTGATGCCCTGAGGTTATAGTCAGTATCTGCCATTTTATTGTGGAGAGAGTAAAAAGGAGTGTGGAGATTAAGACAATGTATAGTTAGTTCAATTGCTTTGGTCTTGGAGAGAAAAATAAAGTCAGGAAGCTGACAGGAAGTGGATGGGTGCTGCAGTTTCAGATAGTCACGTTGGAGTGGCGGTGAGGGAAAATGTCATCAGAATATAACCCTTTTTGAGGCAGAGCTTGGCAAATGCTCCAGTGAGCCAGACTCTGAGAGGGCCTGAGAATGGGCAAGGGCGGGCATGGTAAGCTATGAGCTCTGAAGTCTGTGGGGAAGATGGCACCAGCTTTGGATACATGTTCGAGTTTAGCTTTTCCTCTCCAGTGGCGCAGAGATATCTCCTTGGGGCCTATTGAGCAGAGGCGCGTAGTGTCACACACGTGGAGCAAGATCATTCTCATGTGGGGTGCAGTGCACCCGGCATGGTTTGGAATCTGTGAAGCCCAAAGGGGGCCCTGTGACCCGGCTCTGCCAGCGTCAGTTTGAACATAGAATCTGAGCGGTCTCAGGAGTCTCTTTGACCAAAGAATGGTAGCGATTATTCCGTGCTTGCTGAACTCCGTGGGCTTCCACCTGGGAAACGTTCAGTCCTCATACTGGGTGGTAGAAGTTCAGCTGCCCTGCGTGGAGAACACAGATGAAGATCACACGGGAAAGAACAGGTCCCAAGAATGGTAGGAGGAAACCCAGAGACCATTTAAACCCGGACAAAGCCAGAGAACGTGCGGAAGACTGCCTGACCTAGTCCTGCCCGGATGCAGGGTGGTCAGAGGCCTCCGCGCAAATCCATCCGACTAAGCCATTTAGCCCCACAAGGCACATGAGCCTACGTGAGCCAATCAAACGCACGTATGCCCACGCGAGCCAATCAAACGCACGTATGCCCACGCGAGCCAATCAAACGCACGTATGCCCACGCGAGCCAATCAAATGCACACATGTTGGTGTTCTCTGGTTGCTTGTTACGAGAGAATGTAACACGGGGAGAGGGGTCGGTGCAGGGGAGGATGGGCACGGAAGATGGGCGAACTCCAGTTCATCTCCCCACACAGGGGGCTGTGCAGGATGTGCTGTCCTCTTCCAGGCGCCAGATCAGCCAAGGCTAGCCAAATCTCACTGGACTTCTCTGAGCCAGAGCCTGGTTGCGAGCATTTACAAAGTATCAGTGGTTTCAGACAAGGGCCTGACGTGACCTGGCCACCACCGGTCACTCTCAGCTTCCCTCACCACAGCGTGACAGGCAGCCTACAAGTCTAATCTTTTTAAGCTGAGCTGGAGGCCTCTGGGTTGTCTTAAATCCACTCCAACACCTACAAGAACATGTCTACCTACCAGAGGTCAACACCAGTTCTTCTCTGATTTATACAGTGCCTTCTTATTACAAGAGCTTTGTAGATCCAAGGTGATATTTCCCTTCGCGGATTTGTGGGTAGTTCAGAGATAAAAGACAGTATTTTTTATGTGCGAAAATACCGCCTGACTAAACGTCCTACTTCCTCTGGAAGAAATGAATTATTGCCTCCATCTGGCGTATGTTAAATAGTTGTGAAAATACAAGAACTTCCTGTGAGCTCCCTCAAAAAAAATCTTGACAAGCTTTACACTATTTTGGACTACTCTAATTTGTCTATGGCATTCAAATTATGACAAAATAAGAAAATATGGTAAACTCTGGTTAGACGTACGCAGCTTTCTTCACCTTTCCTGCAACAAGTCAGCTCATTTACGTCAACAACAAACCAAAAGGCGGAAAGAACCTGTTTTTAAAATGTAAGGGCTTGAAATTACCTCACCCTTTCTAAGGTGTTTTATCAACAATTTAAGAACATTTACTAAAATAATTGTATGTATCCTGCAGTCATGAAGTAGCTGAACTCCATGAAACTTAGCATTAGTCTAGTGCAATCTCACATTTTTATTCATTCTTTGTGTAGCCCCAGACTGGCCTCAAATTTAACCATCTTCCTGCCTTAGCCTTCCAAGTGCTGGGCTGGGATTACATGTGTGAGAGGCCATACTCAGCCTTAGTCAAGACACACACTCTCTTTTTCTCTATCTCTCTCCCTCCCTCTCTATTTCCCTCCCTCTCTGTTTCTCTGTCTCTTTGTCTATCTGTCTCTTTCTGTCTCTCTCTCTCTCTCTGTCAAATCAAAGCCCATCCCTAGAGCTGCTCTCCTCCTGAGTGTAACTGTTCTTACTTCCTTTCCATGAAATTCAGCAATCTTTGTGATTTTATTCTGAATTAGCTACACACATTGTGCAGATTATTTTCCTGGCTCCACCAATTAAAGCTTGGGAAAGTTACCTCTCTGCTCTTGAACCTTCTTATCTGTAAAATGGAAATCATAATGACAATGCTCAGTTGTTGTGATTAATATGATTTTTTAAGAGCTTAGAAATTCCTGGTACACATTAAACACCATCTAAGTATCTGATCAATATGTTTGAAAATAAGTGAAACTTACTGCATAGTACATGTCCATTTCCTCTCACTAGCTTTTTACAAGGTAGTTCTTGTCCTGTGACCAGCTTTTCCCTGGTAGCTTTCTACTCTTTCCACCTATGCGGTTGATGTTCTTAGCTCAGAGGAACAGTCAGTGGCCAATTCACAGAACTGGCTTTATGCATGGCATAGACGCCCCTGGTTCTGGGTCAAAGGACAAAAGTGAGCAGACACCACAGAGTACAGGCCCATCAGCCATATACCAGGCATATGCCAGCACACACATGTACAATTTGCTCCCACCACAGCTCTTGTTTCCTTGACCTTCAAAATAACTCATCAGAGCAAAACAGTCTTATTGGTGATCAAGAAGCTGAGCTCTGACGATCAAAGTTCAAAGCCAGCCTGGGAAGGAAAGTCCATAAAACTCTTATTTCCAATTAACCACCAAAAGCTGGAAGTGGCTCTGTGGCTCAAGTGCTAGAGCATTACCCTTGAGTGGAAAAGCTCAAAGTCAGCTCCCAGGTCTTGAGTTCAAGCCCCAGAACCAGCACAAAAGAAAAAGAAATCTTTGACTCTCTACTACTGGAAAATCTCTACAGGTATTTTTAGGAGTGCAGAGGGGAGGGTGGGCACATGGGAGCATGTGTTCATGTTTGTATTTAAGCTTGAAGCCTTCCCTACCCTATAGCTGCTCAGCTTTATTCTGTTGGATCTCTAAGTAGCATCTGAAATAGCATAAATTTGATTATACTGTTTTCTGGCTCATGTTTGCAATAGAAAATATCTACCTTTTCCCTTCTGGGAACACATATGCACATATATACCTTTATTGTATAAATATGTTATCCTATAAAAAAATTAAAGTCTTATTCATTCAAGAATTTAGTCAGTGAGTTAATGCAAATGAAATATTTTATATGTGCCAAACGGTGTGTACTTTCATTCGCCTACATTAGTGATGCTAATTAGTTATGTTAATTAGCAGGTTCTCAGAGAAGAACTCTGAACCATAGTTGGAAATGAGATGCCTTCAAAGGCTAGAAGAACAAAGATCCTTGTCACAATCAAATGTTGCTGCGTAAAGAAAAAGTGTGAACCATGAGGAACAGCAAGATCTGAGGAAAACTGACAGGACATTTCTCAGCTAAGAAAAATACAATAGAAAAACTTTACAATATAACTTTTTAATTCAGAAATGATGACCAATGTGGAAGAAAACTTGCTAGAATTGTCATGATAAAAATAAGGACTGAAGCCGGGCACTGGTGGCTCACACCTGTAATCCTACCTACTCTGGAGGCTGAGATCTGAGGATCATGGTTCAAAGCTAGCTCAGGCAGAAAAGTCTCCAAGAGACTCTTATATCTGATTAACCACTCAAAAACTGGGTATAATACTATAGCTCAAAATGATAAAGCCCTCAGCAAGAGTTCAAGGACAGAGCCCAGGCCCTGACTTCATGTCTATGACCGACATTTAAAAAAATACTGAAGTAGAGTTCTCCTGGTTTTGCTTATCTGCATTTAGATCTATCCTGGAGAGGTGGGAAGACTAGTTAAGCCTACCTAATCTACAATGTGAGCCGACAAGTCAACCTCAAGTTTATTCCAGAACCTGTTCTAAAAGGCCACAGGGAAAACAACCACTTCTTTTTTATATATGTTTTTTTATTGTGAAAATACTGTGCAGAGGGATTACAGTTACATGAGCAAGGTAATGAGTACATTTCCTATCAAGCATTGTTGCCTCCTCCTTTGTTTTTCCCCTACCATCCTTTCCCTCCTACTTCCACCCCCCACACACACACCTAACTTGTAAAGTTCATTGTTCAACTGTGTCTTGTACATCTCATTGTTACAATAGGTCAACCTGTATCCCTATTTTAAACGTTTTGGTTTTTTTCTCTTCCCCTCCCCAAATTATACCAACATCAAATACAGGGGTTATACCATGGAGGAGGAACATACAAAGCAACAAAAAAATCACATGGGACCTTATAAATACATTAGAAACAATAGCAAGAAAGAAAAAAAAACACTTGTGACCCTATCTTGAGGTTCATTTCGCTTAACATCATCTTATCTGGTCATATGTACATAGCTTTTGACCTTTTCGGCTTGGCCCAGACATGTGCTAGTTATTCCAAATAAGGGACACCATAAGACCTTCTTCACTTTCCTTTAAGAATTCAATGATGGGTTGGAGAGGATGGATACAACATCCTTGATTACCTCAAGTCCCCCTCCATCCAGGAAAGGTCACAGGGTCAGTAAGAAAGGGAGACAGAATGAATTCTATCAGATCAGAGTTCCTATTTTACACTTGCAATACTGGTAGCTGAATGACATAGCATGATGCCCTCAACACAGAAATAATGGACTCAGATCATCACTCACGATGCCAAGAGACCTCAGAGGCAGTGTCTCTGAGGAGACACTCCTACTTTCCAGGGGAATAATAGAGACTGAGCAAAAAGACCTGCACAGTATAGTGGTATATCCCATGGAAACTTTTGATTAATAAAGTCCGCAGTGCCAGGGACTGAGGGACCTTAATGGGGCCATTACCTTTGTGCTCCAGATCCAGAAAAGATTGCAGGGCCTGCAGAGGGCGAAATGAAGGAGCAGCCCATCTGGCTCACAGTGTCACAAAGTAAGCTGTTAAAGGGTTAGCTTTCAAACAGCCAAACCTGTGCTAGAAAGTTGAAAACTACTAGAAAACTTTGGAGCAGTGTTTTCCCCTGGCTGTGATTCAAGCAGTCTGAGAGATCACAATGAAGACAAGAATACACAAAGGGTCAGCAGTTTCAAGGGGGCCTCTGTTGTGCCCCAGCGAGAGCACACCCCTCATAGTTTCAGTATGACATTTGTATAAATGTGAGAAGGCATGAAATCAGCTATGTGTAACCATGAAATTTGCTGATTTATGATTTCCATAAAGTTCTCTTCTTTAGACAAGAACATAAGACTGGGACCTGGAGGTTCTTCATCTTCGTGCCCTTGTAAACAAACAGATATTGGCTATTTTCCCTCAATGCTGCATGACTGGATCTGATTTAACTGAAGACATGGAATGGCTTTTTGAGTATTCATGATGGGCTCTACTTTGGCACTTCTCTTTCTCACCCATAGGTACTTGTTTCTCTTGGTTACTATCTCATTTGCAAACCTTCAGGCATAACTTGGCTAGGTTAGCACATGGCCTTCTCCACCCCACAGACCCTTGAACAACGCTCCCCAATGAGAATTGCCGTTGTCTAACAAGTAGTCAGAAATCAAGTGCTGTATGCATCCGGAAATGTCTCCCTATCCTCTTAAAAGAGGAGGGTTGAGCCGGGCGCTGGTGGCTCACGCCTGTAATCCTAGCTACTCAGGAGGCTGAGATCTGAGGATCGCAGTTCAAAGCCAGCCCGGGCAGGA
>NW_012267377.1:2265669-2377849 GCF_000151885.1 Dipodomys ordii | reverse complement strand
AGAAAACCGGAAGTGGCGCTGTAGCTCAAGTGGTAGAGCGCTCGCCTTGAGCTGAAGAGCTGAGGGACAGCGCCCAGGCCCAGAGTTCAAGCCCCACGGCCGACAAAAAAAAAAAAAGAGGAGGGTTGAGAGGGGTCAGTGGCAAGCACTGCCCACAGAGTCAGTGTCTTTCTATTCTTGATATTTTTATAAGGGAAAGCCAACATGAGACATGGAGAAAATTCACAGATAAAAGAAACAGAGATGCTTATGAAACTGAATTTCCCATCCAGAAGTTCTCAAAAGGTATTTTAGAAAAATTTACTTTATTCTAAAACACTGAGCACTTCATTTCTGGACATGGACTATATGACCTTCAAGATATATTCAATTTGAGAATCTATGATTTATTTTTTATTTTTGTGATCACTTTTGAGCTGTATTCCTTAGAAGAAAAGATTTGAATGTTCATAGTTTTCTGTTTTCTACTTTGAGGCTCAAATGAACCCTATCAAAGATGCCAGGGAAGCAGAGTGATGGTATTTCTGTAATCCTAGCTACTTTAGAGGCTGAGAATGAGAAAATCTATTCAAGGTCAACCCAAGCAGAAAAAAATCACAAGAACTATTCTCAATCTGTAGCTTGGGGCAGTGGCAGCTAAACAATGTGGGAGGCTGAGATTGGGAAGACTGATGTTCTAGGCCAGCCTGAGCAACAAAGTCCATTAAAGTCTATCTTAACAGATATACTGACCATCCAAGGTACAATGAAACACTAAAAATGTATGAATTGTGATCCTGGGCAGGAAGTGAGGATATCTTACAAATACCAGCATAAAGGAAGTGCTAGGGACTGGGGTAGTGATAGAGTACATGTCTAGCAATCACAAGACCCTGATTACAAACGCCAGTATTGCGTCTCTCCAAAAACAATGCAAGAGAAGTAGAAGATGGCCCAGGACACTAAAGGTGTTACATTATTTCCTAAATCAGAGCTATCTTTTATCTCACAGACATCTACATTTCCTCAGTGACCTCTTTTGAGTTCTCTACCTTTGCCTGTGAAAATTTCCAACTATGAACTCTCTTAACTTCTCAGAATGTAGAATTTGGTAGTTGCCTAAATGAATGAATCAAATGAGTGACACATTAATCCATCCTTTGTGAAATAAATAATGTAGGCTTGTAAATTTGCTCCAGCTTAAATATTAAAAAATGATTTTATGCTTATACAGACAGTGGTTCCATCTGGAGTGGTCAACTAGTTCAGGCTAATCTAAAAGGGGCACACTGAGAGTGGTTCTGCCCAACTTTGCACATCATCTAGGCAAGAGAGAAAATTTCTTATCCTAGGGAGCCTTCAGAACTAGGCAGAACTCAGAAACAAAAAATCCAGGACTGGATTTTTTTTTTTTAGAAAAAGAGAAGATGTGTAATCAGCATGAATTTCAGCATCCTTTATAGTTGGAGCAGAGTGGCATGAACACCAAGGCTAGGACTCCATGTTGGAAATATATGCAAAGTCCAAATAATACAAGTCCAAATAAAAACACATATGTGTGATTGCAAAAGTGACTTTATAGGTAAGTATAAAAGCAGTAATGGATGGTGTCATTCGTTATGTAGACACAGAACTTTGCCCAGAAATCAGGCTGGGCAGGAGGGCAGTGTCTCCATGTTAGGACAATATGAAGCATTTGTTTTGTAAGGCAACTTCCAGCAGGTCTTGCAATCCTTAGCTCATGGTTCTCTAGCAAGTTTCCAAATTCAAAATTTCCTTTTGATGTAATGTTATTACCTTCTTAGATTGTGTGCCTTTGTATTGTATTACCAATAATATTAAATTGATAACAATGGTATCAATTTCTTGGTTGAAGAAAATAGGATTGTAATGTTTCCCAAAGATATGAAATGAGACGTTCAAAACAACTGGCAAAATTAGATTTGTGAATTACTAGAAGCTGTCATAGAATGTTAAACTGGACTAAAAACACAACAACTGTAGGTGGTTAGTCAGCTTCCTCTTAGCAGAACAATTAGTTGAGACAATGAAATTCTTTTGGCCAGGCCTGGGTGGGAGCAGGGGGTGGGAGGGCAAGGTTGTCAGGGGCTTAAACTTAGGGCCAGGGCATTGTCCCTGAGCTCTCTCTTTTGCTCAAGGCTAATGCTTTACCATTTTGAGCTAAGTTGCCACTTCTGTTTTTCTGGTGATTAATTGGAGGTAAAACAGTCTCAAAGAATTTCCTGCCTGAGGGACTCATCAAAGAAAGAGAACTATAGACCCATTTCTTTGATGAATATTGATGCAAAACTTCTCAACAAAATCTTGGCCAATTGATTTCAACAACTCATCAAAAGAATCACATACCTTGATCAAACAGGATTCATTTCAGGAATGGAGAGCTGGTTCAATATACATAAAACAATTAATATAATTCATCACATCAACAAGAGCAAGGATAAGAACCACATGGTTATCTCAATAGATGCAGAAAAGGCATGTAACATGATCCAACACCCCTTTATAATGAAGGCTCTGAAAAAATTAGGAATCCATGAAACATTCCTCAATATAATAAAGGCTATACATGACAAACCTACAGCCAGTATTATACTTAATGGAGAAAAGTTAAAGTCATTTCCTCTAAATTCAGAAATGAGACAACGGTGTCCACTCCTCTTCAACCTAGTATTAGAATGCCTAGCTACAGCAGTAAGACAAGATGCAGACATAAAGGGGATCCACATAGGGAAGGATGAAGTAAAACTGTCCCTCTTTGCAGATGACATGATCTTGTATTTAAACAACCCCATGGACTCCACTCCCAAGTTACTTGAGCTGATCAGAAACTTTGGCAAAGTAGCAGGGTACAAAATTAACCCTCAGAAATCAATGGCTTTCCTGTATGCCAATAATGAGAAGAGCACGGCTGAAATTAAGAGAGCAACCCCTTTTGTAATAGAGCTACAAAAAATAAAATACTTAGGAGTTAACAAAAGAGGTGAAGGACCTGTATGACAAAAACTTTACAAACATGAAACAGGAAATTAAAGGAGAACTAAAGAAGTGGAAAAACCTCCCATGCTCCTGGATTGGAAGGATGAACATCGTGAAAATGGCAATACTTCCCAAGGCTATCTACAAATTCAATGCAATACCTATCAACATTCCAACCTCACTCTTCAGTGAAATAGAAGAAGCAACCCAAAAATTCATATGGAACAATAAAAGACCCCAAATAGCAAAAACAATCCTTAGTAGAAAGAACAGCACAGGAGGAATATCAATTCCAAACTTCAAACTCTACTACAAAGTCACAGTAATCAAAATAGCTTGATACTGGCACAAGAACAGATCTGAGGACCAATGGAATAGGACTGAAGATCCAGAAATGAACCCACAGACCTATAGCCACCTAATCTTTGACAAGGGAGCTAAAGAAATAGAATGAAAGAAAGACAGCTTTTTCAGTAAATGGTGCTGGAAAAATTGGTTAAACACTTGTAGAAAATTAAAATTAGATCTCTATATATCACCCTGCACCAGAATCAACTCCAAATGAATCAAAGACCTCAAAATAAAAGCAGACCCTGGGAAAACATTACAGGAAGAAATAAGAGAAACTCTAGGGTTTCTTGGCACAAGCTGAAATTTTCTTAA
The DNA here is from genome assembly GCF_000151885.1 of Dipodomys ordii. Lineage (NCBI taxonomy): Eukaryota > Metazoa > Chordata > Mammalia > Rodentia > Heteromyidae > Dipodomys > Dipodomys ordii. The sequence continues at coordinate 2,374,210 of NW_012267377.1, read as the reverse complement.
TAGAGACCCAGCAGCACAACAAATCAAAAAAAGTTTGGACAAATGGGACTGCATGGAACTGCAGAGCTTCTGCAAGGCAAAGGACATCGCTAGCAAGATCAACAGAAAGCCTACGGACTGGGAGAAGATCCTCACTAGCCATACAACGGACAATGGTTTCATATCTAAAATATACTTAGAACTCAAAAAACTAAATCCCTCAACACCAAATCATCAAAGAAACAACTGCCTGATTAACAAATGAGCTAAAGATTTAAAGAGAGACTTCTCTGAAGAGGAAATAAGAATGGCCAATAGACACATGAAAAATGCTCAACTTCTTGGACCATTAAAGAAATGCAAATCAAGACAACACAGAGATTCCACCTCACCCCAGCTAGAATGGCTATAATCAAGAATTCTAATAACAGCAGATGCTGGAGGGCATGTGGCCAATAGGGAACCTTACTTCATTGTTGGTGGGAGTGTAAACTTGTTCAACCACTTTGGAAAGCAGTATGGAGGTTCCTCAAAAGACTACACATAGAACTCCCTTATGAACCAGCAATCCCACTTTGGGCATTTACCCAAATAATCACAAACAAGGTCATACCAAAGTTACCAGCACAACCATGCTTATCACAGCATTATTTACCATACATAAGCTATGGAACCAAACCAGATGCCCCTCAGTCGATGAATGGATCAAGAAAATGTGACACACACACACACACACACACACACACACACACACACACACACACTGGAATTCTATGCCTCCTTCAGAAAGAATGACATTGCCTCTTTTGTTAGGAAATGGAAAGACTTGGAAAAAATCATGTTAAGTGAAGTAAGCCAGACCCAAAGAAACATAGGTCCCATGGTTTCTCTTGTTTGCAGTGACTAGTATATGTCTAGGATAAGCAGAGTAGGTCAAAGGCTATGTACATATGACTATATGAGATAATGTTAAGCAAAATACACCCCAAGACAGGGACACAAGAGGTTTTGCTGTTGTTGTTTTTTCTTTCTTTCTAGTGTTTGTAATGTGCTTACAATATACTATGTGATTCTTTTTTTCTATTGTATATCCTTTCCCCATGGTATAACCCCTGTTTTCACTGAATTTGGTGCTGGTGCTCTGCACCTTGTATATATATTTTTGTAATTTGGGGAGGGGAAGGAATATTGCAGAACACTTAAATGAGGATGCAGGCTGACCCATTGTGATGATGAGATGTACAGGATACTATATTGAAAACGAACTTTACAATTGTGGGGTTGGGGGGCAGGAGGAGTTGGGGAGGCGGGGAGGGAAGTGATGGTATGGGGAAAATAAAGGAGGAGGTAACAATGCTCGTTATGCTGGAGAGAATTCCTTTATAATTTCCATGATGTTCTTGTCCCCACAACATGAAGGCCATATCCTGGATGTCCAAAGCATGATCATATTTCACCCTTTTTTAACCAAATCACAATCCAAGCAAGTTCTCTCACATTGTCTTCCATGAGAATTTTCCTATACCAATGACTGACTACTTTTTTTTTTTAGGATTTTCCTTGTTCACTAAATGACAGCTCAAAACTACCATACTAATCCCCAAAAATATTCTATTGGCTCACTTCTTATATTGCTTTTGCATTGTGTCATAATTCCTGTGAAATAACAGGAGGTTCAAATCTCTCCTTCACTCTTAAATCATACAAAATGCCTCCGATAAGACTGAGCAAAGGAATTTCATTAGCTCTGCTTCAAATGCTACAGTGCAGTTCACCCTGCTTCTGGTCCATTCTGTATTTCCATTTGGTCAATGTGATCTCCGCAAAACACAGGGCAGGCTGACCCAACCAAGAGAGTGTTCCTGCTCCCTGTCAGAACTGGCTTCTGTATGTCGACACATAAGGAATTTCTATCTTTCTTTTTCACTCTTTCTTTCTTTCTCTTTCACTTGTTCTTTCTTTCATTCTTTTGCTTTTTCTCTACTTGGAAATGATTGCTATGCTTGTTCTTACTTATTTTTAATTTCAGAAATAATTCCATTCATACAGATGTTTTGCTAACCAAATGAGTGAACCAGTGAGGGGATTGGAGCTGTGACCCACATGGATAAAACCTCTAAGAGCAAAACTAGAAATATTAATTCAGTAATAGTGAAGAAATAGCCAGGCAATTAAAGCTCTGAATCCATGGTAGATGTTTTAATAGATACTTGTTAGAAGAACAGGTGGCCTCCATCTGGCTTCCTGAGACAAGATTCAGTGTTTTCAGGGTTATTGTGGCAACACCTGATTGGGACAAACAAACACTACTCTCCAGGATCTGGGAAAGAACAATATCAGCAATCTCCCTGATTCAACCTTCTTATAATAGAAGGTATAGGTATGGGGCCTGAAGAAGGGTTGCTTTTTTTAACTCAGAGCTACTTACTAATATATCCAGGCTAAGAATGTCTTAAATTCTTGCACTATTTCTCTAGTTAGAATCTGGGGACAGATAGGACATTGATGCAACTTGTTTTATTATCATCTTTTCCTAGCTTGGGTATCACTTGGACAGCCAACCCTGCTGATTTAAGATGGTGATGACTTTACTTGTCATCTCTCTCATTGCTTCAAAATCTGCTCCACCTAAATACCTGTTTCCAGGATTGGATCTGAAATACAAATGACCATATTTCCCACTTCTCAACTATGACAGGCTACAGATAATCATTTCCTGCAGATTGGACTACCTTAGAGGATGCTAGAATCTAATCTTAGACATTGATGGACCATTCTTTCTTTAGGGGAGGCATGCAATTCTTACATTGGGAAGGCTGAGTTTCAGAAAGAATAGTCAATTTTACCATTATCAGCTGTGGAATAGATTGAATTAGTATGTTCATAAAATGTCTATACAGTTTAAGCATAGAAATTTTATACACTCTAGAAGGAGAAAATTGGCTACTTATTTTATGAAAAGAAAATAGAGTTTAAGCAGTTAAGCTTTGTTCTGAACTTATTTCCCACAAGAAGCTTCCCTGGAAGAGGATAAACCAGCTCAGTCTTGGAGTGGGCCACAGTTTCAGCCATTAGGGTACTTTCTAGCACCAAAATGGTACCCAACCTATGACAGGCCATTACTGAGCATAGGCTCAGTGGGTTATATGGATGGGTAGGAAACAGCCAGTACCATCACCTTGCCTTAACAACACAGCAATAACACAGTGATAACTAACTCAGGCCTTCCCATAGGAGCAATCACAAGGCTCACCTTGGTAAAGCAGCAAGCATGTAAAACACAGAGCCACATCAGACACCCTCAACCACATCCCCAGGAGGGACCTGTGTCTAGGTATTTCTAAGTGAAGCCATAGCTCACATAACAAGAATTTACTCCAATGGATAGCTGCCAGGTTAACGAAAGACTCCAGTGTACTCAGCCCTACATGGTAGCCTTTGGTTCCTTTAATATATTTCATGAACTCCTACATATACTAATATCCAGATAGTGGATTACAAAAATGATACAGAGTGGTACCTGTTAGTCCTGTAAAGGTTGGCATGGTACAAAAGAAAAAAGTGTGGTCTGTTGTAAAAAGAGGCATGGGTAACATGGTGGTTGGACAGAAGGCATCTAGTGAATTCTGTTTGGGTCTTCCTTTGGAAGATCCTCTACAAAGAGGAAATGTTCATGAGGATGGCTGGCCTGGTATCTCTAGGCAGTGGAGCTGAAGGGGAGGGACAGAAGATTATCATAAACCTTTATCATCAACAGGCATCTCTTCTAGGCATAGGGATGATAGATTTTCCTCTGATTGGCAAGCAGAAAAAATCCAGGAGACACTGTCAACTTCCTAGTTTCTGTCACCACTGAGAGCTACCCCAAGTGACATAAGGCAGAGTAGGGACATTTCCTTACTTGCTCAGAGAAAGAAAGAAAAATAGAAAGGAAGGGAGGGAGAAAGAGGGGGTGGAAGGGTGGAGGGAGGGAGAGAGGGAAGGAAAAAAGAAAGAAAGAAGGAAGGGACAGAGAAAGAAAGGTCTTCACAAAAGAACAAAATGCTTTGCACTTTTGGCCTAGATTAAAAAACCAAAACAGCAAAATGAAACAAAAAATAATGGCAGTGCAATTTGAGACATTGGCCATTATTTCCAATGCTGTCTGTTTTACAATTGTGCTTTATTTCTAGTTTCTCTTTAGTTTACTGGGGGGGGGGAATAAAAACAGTTACACAAGCATACCTCTATGAAATTAATATTTAGCATGGCAAACCTTTTTAAATAAATGATACACGATATGTGTCGGCTTGAACAAGATTTCCTACAGATTTTGGGACAAAAATGAAGCATCAGTATAGGTTCATATACCACTCTGGTTGGAGCAGTCAGTACTGGAGGAGGCTGGACCTGGGGGCCAATGTGGGAATTTTTAGCAATGGCTCAATTCTGCTGAGAACCTAAAATAGCCTTAAATTTTTTAAAAATACAAGTTCCAGTTTGGTTTTTAAAATTTAAAAATATACATGTAGTAACAAACTCTACACTCAATGATAAATGTACTTTTAGTATGTGTTATACCTCAATAAGAAAAAATAGCAGTACATGAATAAAAATAATTCATAGCTAGGCATCAAGTAACTCATGGATATAATCCTAGTTACTCAAAAGGCTGAGATTTGAGGATCCAGGTTCAAAGACAGCCTGGAGAAGATAGTCCATGAGACTCTTATCTCAATTAACCAGCAAAAAGCCAGAACTGGAGCTGTAGCCCAAGTGGTAGAGTATTAGCCTTCAACAGTAAAAGCTCAGGGGCAGTACCCAGGAACTTAGTTCAAGCCCCAGGACTGGCATACACCTCCCCACAGATTTATAACATGTTATTGTAAATATAAATGCTTTGTTTTGGCAGTATTGGGAACTGAACTCATAGCTCATGTATGCTAGGCAAATATTTCACCGCTTGGTCACATCTCCACCTCTGTTTATACTATTATTTTTAGAAAACATCTCTTTTACTGCCTGGGTATGGACCACGATTTATTTTTGACTTTCTTTCTTTGCTGGGATGACAATTACATGCTGTTGCACCTACCTATTGGTTGAGAAAAGGTCTTGGACTTTTCTGCCTGGGCGGGCCTAGAATTGTGATCTTCTTGATCTCAGCATTCCAAGTAGTTAGGATAACAGGTGTGAGCCATTGGTACCTAGCTTTTAGGTTTCCATTTCCTTTTTAAAATTTTTTGTTGTAAAAATACTGTACAGAGGGGTTACAGTTACATGAGCAAGGTAATGAGTCCACTTCCTATCAAGCATTGTTACCCACTCCATTGTTTTTCCCCAACCATCCCTTTCCTCCCCAACTTCCCAACTCCTCCTCTGTCCTCAAAGTTGTAAAGTTCATTTTTAACATAGTGTCTTGTACATCTCATTGCTACAATGGGTCATTCTGTATCCTTATTTAAGCATTTTGTTATTTCCCATTTCTTTTATGAGTCTGCGTAAGTCTGTTTAATAAAAGCTGCAACTCCTATATGGCTCATCTTCAGTACTGTAGAGAACAGATTTGCCTTTTGCATCTGTCAGTTGTGTTACTTCTACTTTTGTAAGAAGTGATCACTGTCTTGGTTTAATTATGTACACATATGCGGTATTCCAGGTTCTTATGTGTACCTTCTTGACGATGGCCTGACTTCACTAATCAGAGGCAGATCAATGTCCTAACACATACACACCCTTTTTCTCCAGCATTTTGAATTTACAAACCTTATTTTGGATGAAAAATTCTTTACCTACTTTTTCTTATGTGTATACTAGTACTGGGGCTTGAACTCAAAGGTAGCACTCTACCATTTTAACCATACCTCCACTTCTGACTTTTGGCTGATTAATTGGAGATAAGAAACTCTTATATTTGTCTTCTCAGGCTGGTTTCCAAGTGAGATCCTTAGATCTTAGCCTCCCAAGTGACTAGGATTTCAATCGGGAGCCACTGACACCTGGTTAAACTTAACTAGTTTACAATCAAATATGTTCCACACATATCTGCCACGCTCTGTTCTTATAGAGAGGTAAAATATGGCACAAACGCTCAAAATTGCCCTTTTTGTGAGGAAAAGTATTTTGGAAAACCAAAGAAAGTAATCCTGATCATCTTTTTGTTTAAAAAATAAAACAACAGATTACTTTCTGTTAGCATATATTAATTGTACAAGGAGGTTTCATTGTGATATTTCTACACGTGTAAATAATGTACTTTGATCTAAAAGTAGAGACTTTAAGCTCCTTTCGTGAATTGAACCTTCCATGGTGTTACAACTCAATGACAGAATGCCTGTATGTGAGCTCTGAGGAAATCTAGGTGTATCTGAGCATGCAGGGTTGTATGTAAAAGCCCCTGGCTGCCTAGGTTACATGTGGTCTCCATCTCTATCTGTATATTCCAAGCATTTTATGGAGGACTCTGACCTGTCCCAGGAGGCTCAGAGTAGAGGGACTGGCATTCCCTTTGTGTACATTTACAAGAAAGCTCTGTTCCCAAACTAGCAGGCTCCCTCCAGAGAAGGCACATGGAGAGTGTCCAGGACTATGCTTGACCCTCAGCCCTTCGAGGTGAAATGCAGCCCTCATCATGTCACCTGGCCCTCTGATACCCTTATGTGACAGCAATGCAGTCCCAGTCCTGATAAATGAGTGAGTCAGGGTGAAGGCGAAGGGCTCTGTGTCTCTGCCAACCATGCCCAGCTTCTCAGACTAAATATGTGTGCAGTGCAGAGAGCAGGCTGCCTCCTCACGAACCTCTGGGGACCTGTCCAGAGTCTCTGCTCTTGGCAGTGACCTCTAGCCATCATGATGGGGTATCCTGGGGTGCCCCAACCATGCTGGGCATCTGTCCTTGCAAGGGAAGGTCTTACAGGCATGGCCTACGTCACGGGGGGCATAGACGCAACAGAATCCCCAGTGATAACCTTGGCCAGTCAGTTCTATCTAAGGAGTTGAGATACCACCAGATTCGTAATGGGAAACAACTTCATTTGGAGAGAAATGGTAGATCAGCAGTCTCTACAAACACACCCCCCCACACACAAAGGCCGAACACTCTAAAGGATTTGACATTTAGCTTGAAACACAGATCAAATGAGTTGCCTTAATTCCATTCTATTGCTTTAAAATCTTGGCAATGTCTGCCTGTCGTTGAGCCAGGGTGAAAAGTGGGAAATCTGTGCACCCTCTTTCAACAGCAGTTTGGCGATACTTTCCCAGGTCTGATGTGTGCCTGCATCCTGACTACCCACCTCCAGAAACCCATCCGGTAGAATTCCTCTGTCACTTTGTGTCCATGAACAGTGAGTTTCTGAAATGACCTATGACATTTTCTTTAACATGTTGAGCCACCTCCGGAGAAAAAGTTGAAGTTATAAAAAGGGCTCACAAGACAGGAGATGTGTGGAATGCCTACCACGTGATTCTATTGTATAAGAGACTAAGAAAGCTGGTATCTTTACACAAAGTGTCACATACAGGATGGCTTTTGTCAAGGGTATGCCCAGATCATTTTGAGAGGTTACCTATAGGAAGTGGGCAAGAGAATGGTGTAACTATGCAATGGTTATGTAATCTATTACTGTATTGTTGACTTTTTCTGAACAATGGTTTTTTATTGTTATTGGTAAGATGTACAGAGAGGTTATCATTTCATAAGTCGGTATAGACAATGTCACCCCTTACTTCACTTTCCCTGTTTCCCCCTCTCCTCCTTGCTCATAAAGTATATAGTCTATTTTCCACATAATGTCTGAATATTGTGGCTGCATGTGTTCACCCTTCCTCTCTCCATTTCTGAATTCAAAGGCATCCAGCCTTTGCTTCCCCTCAAAAGCAAACACAGCAATAACAACAACAAAACCCCAAAGCAAAAACCAACAATATTTCTACCATTTTTATAAATGTTGACGTTTTATCATTAGTTCAGATTCGTCCTCATTGGCTGATATCACTGAAAAACAAATAAAAGTTTCTTGTTTCTTTTTCATCTTTTATAAGCTTCAGGGGACGATAGCTGTACAAAGCAACCGTACCCAGCAGAGCAGCGTACTGTGCTGCTGACACTCAGGTTCCTACAGAGAAGCAAGGGTCTGGACACCAAACACTGTGAATACATTTCGTTGTATCTTTTCTTCTTGCATTTTAAAATATATCACAGAATGTTTGGAGATTAGGACACTTTCCCTCCCAGGGAAAAATCTCAAATGGAGTCTGTATTTGCAACGGATTCTAAAGAAGGAGAGAGCTGGGTCATTTAAATGATGTTCATTCCAAGCCAAGCAACTAGAAGATGTCATAGTAAAGGAGTGACAGTGAGCCTCTCTTGGATCAGAAACAGAATCCACTCCTAGGTCAGCCCAAAGCCAAGCCCTCTACGACCAGCCACATTCAGAGAGCAGTGCCCCCTGCAGGACAGGAGAACGGAAATGCGTGGACCCATCAGTGATGGTGATGGTGATGGTGAGGGAGAGGAGGAGGCTCTCCAGTGGTTCCATCTTTGAGGAGATCTATCTGTCACAAGGGAATGAAAGGAGCTCAAGGGATTTGTACTTAGGTTTCCCAGCTTGTTTCTTACTCATTCAGCACTCTGCATCCGGGTCCCAGGTGGAGATGGCAGGGAAGAGTTTCCCTTCGGAACCTGAGACATCGCTGGTGTCTACCTCATGTTTTCAGACATAACTTTTAGCCCCTTACTTCGAGTAATAGTAGCCTTATACCACATGCAGTTTCTCATAACTTTGGGAGAATAATTTCCTATGCATTGAACTCATTTTTGTGCTACAAATGATTTGAATGCAGCTTAAATCATTAAACACATCTCAATCTTCTCAGTTGTCATCAGGCATGCCACGCTTGTCCCTGCCCCAGTCCTCCAACAGCCCTCTTCCGTAGAACATGGAGTTGTGAATGGATCTAGCAATCACGAAACCAGTCCAGCATCAAGCTTCAGGAGACCTGATGAAAACACAGTGTACAAATGTCCACATTGTAGTGTTCTAGACAGGGAAGGATGGGAAAGGAGTACAAAGGGAAATTGAAAGGCAGAAGGGAAGGGAAGGAAGGAAAGGGGAAAGGGAGGGGAGAGAAGAGGAGGGGAGGGAAGGGGAGGAGACGGGAAGGGGAGGAGGGGGGAAGGGAGGGAGGAGAGGAGAGGAGAGGAGAGGACAAAACTTGATATACAGCATTTGCCCATATCCATGGTGTAAAATTTCCACCATGGCCAAATTTAGTGCATATACCACTCTAGAGGACTTTCAGCAGCATTCGTATCAAATTAATAGTTTGAGCAAAAAAGCACCACTCATTTCAACTTCACCTAGACATTCAGTGCTCAGCTATTTATTGAGGAGCTACTATGTGGCCAGTATGATTGACAAATTAAGAACTTCACAGATAAAGATCTTGCTCCTGTGGAGCTTATAGTCTCCACAAGAGGAGGAAGATAGACAATTAAAAATAATCCAAATAAATAAATACCATTTATGACATTGAGTGATACATGTAGTAAAGAAATATAAAGAAGAATAAGACATAAAGTCTGATGATGGAAGAATAGAAAAGAAGCTTCTGTTTCTTATAAGAGAACTAGGTGAGGTCTGAAAGAAGAGACTGAGAAGAGGAAAATCAAGCAGCAATCATAGGCAGGAGCTTTCCAGGCCAGAGACAGTAGGTGCAAAGAGCCTGTGGTGAGGCCAGGCCTGCTGTGTTAACACCGGAGAAGCATGGAGGGCCTGAACTCAGAGAAAGCAATTCCAGGCCTTCCAACTGGGAAGTCTATCAACATTTCCTCTCTACTAATTTATTCTGTTTCCTTTTTCTTTTCCAATGACACTAAAAAAAAAAAGGTTTTACTTAAAAGAACAGTTGACATTATTACTTTTCATTTTCCTTAGAAAGGAAATGAAGTCTATAGAGATTAAATCGAAGGCTTAATTACAGATCCGACATTATGATTGGTCTGTGTTTTATATACACTGTAACAAAACCCTGTGCCAGGCAAGTTCCTGCCTGGCCACTCACTGGGTCGCAGAGCCACATTTTAGCTGCTTTGCATATTTGTGAAACATTTGTCATTCTCCAGAACACACACGTTTCCTCGTATCTATCGATGCCCTGCTCTTAAATTTTGTGATGTGGTTTCCATTAAAAAGCCATTTCTTCTTAAGTGAAATTATGATATCATTTGTTTATTTTCGCAATACGTCCAACACATAGTTATTGACCTAAAAGCCGTGGTCTGAAAAAAAGTGTGTAAAGGAGAAGAGAACTCAGAAGTGAACAAAATAGCGTTTAGAGAGCAGAGCAGAGCACACAGGTATGGAACAGATATTCAGACTGTCATCCCAACAATTGTACCAGAAGCATCGTAAAAGACTATACCCATGAAAAGAAAATATTAGTAAAACTGCAGAATTAATGCATGCCAGATAAAAGATGTTGGCTTTTTGTTTTTTGGTGGCATTTCCCCAGGCCAGCCTTGAACTTGTATCTTCTTGCCTCCTATATCTGCCTCCTGAGTAGTTAAGATTACAGGAATATGCCATCGGGCCTGGACTTCAAAAATAGTTTTAAATGTAATAGTAGTAGTAGTAATAGTAGTAGTAGTAGTAGTAGTAGCAGTAGTAGTAGTAATGCTTTGGGAGACAAAAATATAATGAATTCAGTTAGAATCCAGAAGGGCCTGCTGGGTTTGGATGTGACATTCTGACTTTTGGCAGTGACCAGCAAGGACTCTGGTTAGCACAGGAAAGGGGGGGATGGAGGGGACAGGAATTCACCTAGGGACAGCAGCAATCTCTGAATTTGAATCAGAGTGGAAAGTTGGAGGTGTGTCTATGAAGTGCAATATCAGAGAACCTTCCTGAGGCTGGGGAAGTGTTGGGAGCCTTAGTCTGAACATGCTGGGTCTGGGAGAGAATACAATGCCCTGTGGGTACCTTAGTTGAGAACAACTAAAAAAGTATTCTAGTGATGTCTGCTCTCTTCTCTGAGATGAACCATGGATGCATACTTTGACCTCCCTCCGGGTAGTCTTTCTTCCAATCACAATCACTAAGGGATCGTGGATTTGTTCGGGAGAAAGTGTAACCTCTCTTCAGAGAGGCATTGTGCGGCCTCCCACCCCAGACCTGAGCCTGCTCTGGCCTCTTCAGACAAGGCCTTACCCTGGGAAGAGACTGTGGATCAGGAATTTGCAGCTTTCTCTTGGTGTGGGAGTTAGGTTGAGGAAAAACACAAAGGCCTACAATTGCCCTTGTCATGAAAAACTGATCGTTTTCCCTAACGTAATTTCTAAGAAAGGGTCTGGCTTTCTCTTCATGCCATGTCCTAAACCATGGGATCTTGTACCTTACCTTGCCATCATCATTAGGCCCTGTCCCCAATCCACCTATCCAAGTCCTGGCAGGTTGGGAGTTAGACCCCACCGGGGACACAGACCACTGTTATTCTCAAGGAAGCAGCTGCTGTGCCCAGTGCTGATCGAGGCCAGGGCTGCGATAGAGTTGCTGAGGATCTTGCACCCATCAAGCCATGGCCCAGAAGACTGCACCTCCTTCCGGAGCCAACCAAGCCATGCAGCCCAGCCTGAGAGCCTCTGCCTCAGAAGGAAGCCTCAGAAGATTGATGAGGAGTGGATGATATGGACCCACGCCTCCTGCTCATGAGGAGCAAAAGAGAGAGGACTTGAGAACTGGAAAAGTTGCTTAAAGGAGGGGGTTGAGTGCATCTACACTGCACAAGGGCCGCTGTGGGATGGAAGAGAGTAATCTGGTGGAAAGGGTCTGCTGTCACATTTGCTTCCTGAACTTATTAGGAACTCTGGAGAGCATTTGCAGAAGCTAACATTGAGTTTAACCAAGGTATATTATGAGTTAGTTTTATAACAATATCAATTTGTAATCAAATTTTTAGAAAAAAAACAGATAAGCAGGAATAAGAAAGAAGAAAAGATGAGAGAGGGAGGAAGGGAGGAAGGGAGAGGAAAGAAGGAAAGAAGGGATGCAAAAGAAAGAAAAAAAGGAAGAAAGGATGGAAGGGAACAGAAAGAAAGAAAAGGAAGGAACAAAGTAGAGAAAGAGAAAGAAGAAAGAAAGAAAATGAAGGAAGAAAGGAAGGGAAAAGAAAGAGAAAGAAAAGAAAGGAGGACTGGGAAGGTGGTTCAGTGGTAAAGCACTTGCCTTGCATGCCTGAGGCCCTGGGTTCGATTCCTCAGCACCACATAAGCAAAAAGAAAAAAGCCAGAAGTGGCACTGTGGCTCAAGTGGTAAAGCGCTAGCCTTGAGCTGAAGAGCTGAAGGACAGTGCCGAGGCCCAGAGTTCAGGCCCCACGACTGGACACCCCCCAAAAAAAAAGAAAAGGAAGGAAAAAAGTAGAGAAAGAAAGAAAGGAAGGAAGAAGGAAAGGAAGAAAGAAAGAAAGAAAGAAAGAAAGAAAGGAAGGAAGGAAGGGAGGAAGGAAGGGAGGAAGGGAGGGAAGAAGGGAGGGAAGGAGGAAGGGAGAGAGGGAGGGAGGGAGGGAGGGAGGGAAGGAGGGAAAGAAAGAAAAAAAGTAAAAAGAAAGGTAGGAAAGAAAGAAAGAGGAAGATGACAAGAATCCAGGCCAGGACTCATAATCGGAAGTATGGGATATAAAAAGGCTCCTTGCCAAGAAAGCAACACGGCTGAAATGATACAGAGTGCATAAACCACAGCCCAATTAAAAGCAGTGTGGGACACCATCGGGCCACACACACAGAGAGCCGACTCTGGACAATGTAAAGGGAAGTGGAGAATTGGCAATTCTCAGAAAATAGATAGAGTCAGGAATGGGGAGGGTGCTGGGAATTTGGGAAAGGACATTGGAAATAATCTTAACTGGTGGAAACCAGATGGACTAGTCTTCCTTCTGTAACACAGCCACTTGAGACAAAGCATATGTCTACAGCCCAACAAACATTTTGGTAGGGAATAAACCAGGGCGTACGGCCCAAGGTGATCTTTTGCATTTTTTTTTTCATACCAACCTAAGGTGAAGTTGTTCAGTCACTGACGGCAACTTTCTTGTGTCATAGCTTCCTGATCTTTATTGCTACAGAGCCTCTGTGAGCAGATGAGTTTCACAGGGCTGCCCCACAGCATCCACCTCGCTGGAAGGACTCTGGAGAGACACATTTGCTGCCCTCTCCCACCAGAAGACTTGATTCCAACTAGTCAGTTCTCCCTCATTTCCTGACATGTGACGTGCCATCTCTCCATATAAAGAGGCTGCTTGTTTGGCATCTGATTTCTCTGTAGGAATGGAATCTTCAGTTCCTCAGCATTTGACACAACACCATATGCCTTTGCCAGAATTCCTTCACACTCAATGGCTGCTCAGTGGCTGTCTTTCCCAGGAGCCAAGTGTGAAGCTTGAAATAATAGATTGATTAATAATTCTGCTTCTTTGATCTCGTACAGAAACAGTGCCATTTGAAACTAATTTTTTTTTTGTGTGTGTGTATGTGGGTTTTTGAGATGAATGTGATTTTCTTTTTTCTTTCTTTCTTTTTTAAAAAAAAATTTTCTGGGCAAAGTTGATACCAGTAAGATCCAGAATCATCTGCCCAGTACTCCAGTCTCTGAAAACAAGATAAAACCAACAGTGGCAACTTGTGAAGACAAAATCGGTCATCAGAATTTCAAAGGTCTTTTGGGAATAAGTAGCATTTTTAATTTAAAAAATCTGCATGGTTTCAGAACTGTATCCATTAGCTTCTTGCTTATCAGCAGCTTAAAAATCTTTTTCTTTGACTGATACATAGCATACACACATGTAATCGAATTCATCTTTCATTGTCCTCTCTTTTTTTCAGGATACTTACAATATCCTGAAACTCACTCAAGGCTGAGTATGTGAATTTAAGTTCACTTGCAATCATTTTATTTCTATTGCATGTTTTGTTTAAGTTCAAGATTTTTTCTTCTAGGTTTTAAGAATATTGGCAAAAAGGGTGACCCCTTTAATGATGAAAATATTATACCCACAGGTGTAAGTTTTATTGTGACAAGCTTGCACTTGATACTTAATGATATTTAAACCCTACACTTGAATGATATTAAGTTATTCAAATAGGACAAACCAATAGAAACCAAGTATGTTTTGAATATCTGCCTGTAAGTATGATGTCCCATTTTATCTGCAAGAATGAAGTCTGGAGCTTTCTACTGCAGTTCCCAATAAAGTTCCAAAATAATCTCTGCAAATTCTGCCTAGGTTTGTGTTCCATTTACTCATTCCTGAGCAAGGGGCTAATGACTTGGAAGTTAAGAACAGTTACATAAGCATGGCATGGAATTAAATACAATGGGCCCAGGAAACATCTTCTCACCAACCTGACCCCAGCAACCTGAAACTTTGTCTCTGGGGGGGGGCACATGAGTGCCTTTGGGGTGGATTGTGACTTCCCCATGGTGTCCCCGGTCCCTGCCTCCCAAGATCGATTATTACCTTATTTGGAAATGAGTCCTGATATAGATGCAATTAAGTAAAAGTAGTATCAGATTAGAGTAGATGCTAAATCTAATGATTAGTGTCCTCATAAAAGGAGAGGAAAAGAAAGGAGAGAAAAAAAAAGACAGGAGAGTAAAGGAGAGAGAGAAGGAGAGGGAGACAGGCAGGACAAGGGCAGGAGGCCAAAATATAAAGGAAGCAGCTACTGGCCACGGGAGGCCAGAGATGGAAGGCCGGCACACTTATGGAGCTCTACAGAGGAAAGGACAGACCGGCACAACTCACCCCCTCAGTCTGGGACCTTGATGTTAGACTTCTTTCCTCCAAAACCCTGATTTAGGCTTCCGGCCTCTAAAACTACAACTGCATAAATGTCTTCTGTCGTAAGCCACTGAAGAAATTTATCATGGCAGCCTAGAAAAGCAACACAGATGTGAAGTCCAAATTCTTATTTCCATGTAATATAGAAGAAATCAATGGAAAAACACATTCAGGTTCGGTGTTATTTTTGGAGTGCTTTGATACAGTAATTTTAAAGCTCCTCTGTAACACCATTACTGCACAAAAGAGAAAGCAAACACACACACACACACAAAGACAAACAGGCATACACAAGCACACCCACAAACACATACACACAGACATATAGGCATACATAAGCATACACACACAGAGACACACAGGCATACACAGCACACATGCAAACACAGACATACGGACGGACACACAAGCATACAATGAGCACACATGGAGGGACACAGACACACACAAGCAAAGGCATACACATTCACACAGGCACACACGAACACACACACACACACACACACACACACACACACACACAGAAGAGAAATTCATTCAAAAAAATAAGTACACAGAGAAAAAATGTACTGTGACACGGAGTCAGCAGACACTGCAGACAAGAGGATCCAAACCCCAAGGATTTGAGATCAGTTGAGAGCACTGTGTACCCAATGAGTTTTCAAATAATTAACAAACAAGAAGAAATGTAACACCATGAAAAACAGAGACAAGGGGCTTTAGAAGAAAAAAGTTTCTGAATGTTGAAAAATGAAATAGAGTAAGATAAAAATTCTAAAAACATAATAGATAACTTACAATTTAACAAAATAAATACCAGAAAGTGGAAACATTGTTTTGACCGAAAGGGAAACAGGCCCAGGGAAGAGGGGCAAGCAAATGGAGGGAGGAAGGGTGGGCAAAACTTGTCATCATAGTCAATGTACTGATGTGAAAATGGAACTTGTAACATGAAGGGGTTGGCATAGATAGGGAGAATGATAAAAATCGTGACACTGATCTAGATGTATTCCACACACAAACTGACATGGTGAAGTGAAGCCTATTTGTGCTACTTAAAGCTAATAATAAATAAATTTAATGAATAAAATGTTGTTGAAAAGAAAGATAGCAACTTTAATGCAATTAAAGCTACCAGCACGACTATGTTTATTGCATCATTATTTACCATAGCTAAGATATGGAACCAACCCAGATGCCCCTCAGTAGATGCATGGATCAAGAAAATGTGGTATATATACACAATGGAATTCTATGCCTCCATCAGAAAGAATGACATTGCCCCATTTGTTAGGAAATGGAAAGACTTGGAAAAAATTATATTAAGTGAAGTAAGCCAGGCCCAAAGAAACATAGGTCCCATGGTTTCCCTTATTTTCAATAACTAGTATATGTCTGAGTCAAGCAGAAAAGGTCAGATAAGTTGATGTTAGGGGAATGAACCCCAAGATAAGTATTCAAATGTTTTTTTTTGCTTTTTTTTCCTTTCATGCAATTGTTTCTATCATATTTATAAGATGATTTCTATGTTGCTTTGTATGTCCCCCCCCACAGTATAACCCATACTTTCACTGTTTTTGATATAGGTATAATTTGTGGAGGGGAAGGGAAAAACAAATCGTTTAACTGGGGATACAGGTGGACCCATTGCAACAATGAGATGTACAAGTCGTTATATCGAAAAACGAACTTAACAACTTTGGTGGGGGGTGGGGGGAGGAGTATGGGAAGGGATGGGAAGGGAGGAGGCAACAATGCTTGATAAGAAATGTACTCATTATCTTGCCCATGTAATTGTAACCCCTCTGTACAGTATTTTCACAATAAAAAAAAGAAAAAAAAGAAATGTACTCGTTATCTTGCCCATATAATTGTAACTCCTCTGTATGGTATTCTCACAATAAAAAAATGAATAAATTTTAAAAAAGAAAAAAAAGAGTGATACATATCTGAGGAAATTATCATGGTGACTTATCATGGGATATCAGGAATATTTATTCTACATTTCTGTGCAATCTGTCTTAAATACTTACGTCCTACAGCTACTATGTAATAGTAAGCAACAACTATAACTCACATCTTTTTTACTTCATTTTAAAGTGCAAGGAACTCCTAGACTGACTCTCAACTAATTTTGCACTTGCAAGTTGAATCTGGATGATCCCAAGTGATGAACTAGACTCAACTTTCATTCTCCTTAGGAACTGTATTTATAACGTGAGCTTAAAGGCAACACCAAAGTCTGACAGCCAACAGCATCGTTTAGCACTAATAAGAACTACAATATAAAAGCAATATTATTCAAAAATCAATAACATCTGATCCAGTATAATATGAGTCAAGAGTTTAACATGATGTAAAAGTACAATAATGATGGCTTATCGAAAATGCTGGCTTTAGGAGAGCTCACCTGAAAGGCACACAGGATTCTGACAAGGCCTCATTGTGAATTATCCTGGGACTCAACAACAGATGATCAAAAGATAGGTCATTCCAAAAGATGCCAGAAACTTTAAAGAAATGAAAAACAAAAGTCACTTTGTCATTAGTGAGAATGAGCTATGCAAAACTTAGTGGTAGCCTTCTGCCCAGTTTCCTTCCTGCTAATTTCCCTCTTCTTCCTTTCTGTATTATAAAATTTATTAACAGAGATTATTGAAATTGTAACTAAATAAAAATAAGCTAGCATGAAGGCAGGCAGGCAGGCAGGGACTTGTGGTCTGTACAATTGGGAAATGGCAAGATACTAAACTATCAAGCCAACACCTGCCTGACAAGGGAATGAGGGCAGAGGGCTACAGTTAGAGAGAGGAACCAAAAACAAAAAAAAAAGAAAGGATAGACACGAAATTGTTGACATCACAACCTTACAGGAAACAGAAAGGGCTCATCAAGCAAAAAGTTGCCCGCAAGGACTCCAGTTCCCCCTCTTTAACCCAAGGCTCAGCTCTGTAACCTTGAAGATAGCATAACACAGATGAGATGAGAGGAAGTGCTTTCCTCCCTTGTCATGTCTATGTCTTGTGCTCTCTTCCTCTGCCATATTTCACTTCTGAACTTTCCCCTCACCCTTACTACATTCACATTCTGCCTGAATTCTCTTGCCAGCGGACTGAGATCAACTGAGATGTCCCAAATTTCTGATAATCTACTTGGTAAATTGGCTGGGAATTTAGGGATTGAGTGTTTTCCTTTTCCGATATTGATTCATTAGAAGGTTATGACACCACAGACTGGACATGGATATGCTAGCAGAAAAGGTGAGTTAATGCTTAAAGTTTAGAAAACATTGGGACTGTCAGCACTGAAAATTTATAAATGGAGTATCATTGTAATTCCAGCAAAGTACTGTGTACTGCATTGACAAGAATATGTGCAATATGTGATTTTTTTTTGTTTCTTTTGTATGTTCTTCCCCCTATGGTATATGCCCTGTTGTCATTGCATTTGATTTTGGTACCCTGCATCTTGTATATACATTTATCTAATTTGAGGAGGGGTAGGGGAATAATTAAATGCTGAAACAAGGACACGGGATGACCCATTGCAAGAGTGATACTTACAAGACTCCATGTTGGAAATGAACTTTACAACTTCAGGGTTGGGGGAGGAATGGGGGGAAAGTGGAGGAGGGAAGGGATAGTAGGAGAAAAACAAAGAAAAGGATAACAATGCTTGACAAGAAATGCACTCATTGCCTTACTCATGTAACTGTAACCCCTCTGTACAGTAACTTCACAATAAAATAAAATTTAAAGCAAGAACATGTACAAAATCATATATAATTTCCATATTTGTGGATGGTTTATTGAATCTAAAATTAAATTTGAATACTAAAATAAGACAAATTGATTTTTATCTCTGACTTTTAAGGATTTTTTGGGGGGGTCCGGTAGTGGAGCCTGAACCGAACTCTGGGCCTGGGCGCTATCCCTCAGCTCTTCAGCTCAAGGATAGCGCTCTACCACTTGAGCCACAGCGCCACTTCAGGCTTTTTTCTTTTTGCTTATGTGGTGCTGAGGAATCGAACCCAAGGCCTCAGGCATGCAAGGCAAGCGCCTTACCACGAACCACCTTCCCAGCCCACTTTTAAGGATTTTTAATGTCATGAGATTTCCCTAGGAAGTATTTCATTGCTGAAAGCAGTATACCTGCATATTTATAATATCTAGGTATGTGCATATCTATAATCTTGGTATAATTTATGGGATAACCAACCAATGAGAAGGAGATGAATATCTAAATAAAAACCATGTGGGTAAAAGTTTTGGAAGAAGTAAGATTAATCGCTACACATCAAGCCAAAATATATGCCAAACAATTAATATAAAATACAATGCATTTCTAGGAAGAAAGTATAGCTCAAGAGTTACAATTGTGATCATTAATGAAATCCTCTTAATCAAAAGGTCTTGTAGAGAGCATGGATTGAGGATATTATTGGTCTTGGAATCCAAATGAGAGCATACGTTTGCAGAGTTTAGCAAAGTGCTGACGCTGATGGCGCAATATTTTCTTTGATATTAATTAAATTTGACTTCAGAATTAGAGCTAAGATGTTTTACAAAGTTACATAGGGTGAAACAAAGATAAGGTAAAACCATTGAAAATGACAATTTGTATGATTGATTGGGGCAAACAGTGTAAGAAATTCATGATGGGAACTTTGATATGCTTTCTAAAAGTCCCGGGATGGCCCTACATTTCCCACAGACAAATAGGATCACTTAGGTAAATCTATTCTCCAATCTAGAATTTTCAGCAGATATAAATGGCCAGTTTTAATTATGACCATAAATTTTGATACTGACAATTATTACTAGCTTAGCAATGCTACTCCCCCCATCTTTGGTCATGGGGCTTGAACTCTGGGCCTGGGCACCTTCCCTGAGCTCTTCAGCTCATGGCTAGCAGTCTACCACTTAAGTCACAGTGCCACTTCCAGTTTTCTGGTGGTTAATTGGAGATAGGAGTCTCACAGACATTCTTGGCTGGGCTGGCTTTGAACCATGATCCTCTGATCTCTGTCTCCTGAGTGGCTAGGATTGCAGACATGAGCAACAGGCTCCTGGTAGCAATGATACTTTTTAAAGAAGCATATTATTCTAATAATGTCTAAGAAATATAGTCTAAGAAATCTAATACTAAATTATTGATCAGGATATATATTCTAAAAAATATTTGGATAGCACTTAAGAGCTTTAAATAAATTCAAACTGTTCATAATTACAGTGCTAGGAAAACATATAAGAAATTAACTGTAGATGTAAACTAAGATTTATGTTCAAGGCAAACTCTATTATTATTTATACCAATAAGAAACTGAAGAAAACCAGGTGTTGATGGCTCACGCCTGTAATCCTAGCTACTCAGGAGGCTGAGATCTGAGGATTGCCGATCAAAGCCAGCCTGGGCAGGAAAGTCCGTGAAACTCTTATCTCCAATAAACCACTAGAAAATTGGAAGTGGCACTGTGACTCAAGTGGTAGAATGCTAGCCTTGAGCTGAAGAGTTGAGGGACAGCATCCTAGCCCAGAGTTCAAGCCCCACAACCGGCCAAAAAAAAAAAAAGAAAAGAAACTGAGAAAAATGCATGTTTAATAAAGGAAGAATCGTTAAATGAAATGTTATAGATCCTTGCTAGATACTCTTGTCATTGCTATCATAAAAATTATAGTTTTTAAAAGATAAATTATCATGATTAACAATGTTAAAGTATGATATATACAAAATAAACATCATATAGATAAAAATAAAAGTTATTGGGTTATGAATTTAATGGCTTTTTTTCTTCAAATTTCCTGTACATTTGAAGTTCTTGAAAAGTTATCACATTGATTTTGGAGAAGCAATGTGTAGCTTGTTTTGATTTTATAGTGAATATTCCTTTGCTAAATTTTTCTTTTGTGTGTGCAGGTATGGGGACTTGAACTCAAGACCTTTCATTCATGCTTGGCTTTTGTGCTAACTGCTGGAGCTCTACCACTTAAATACAGCTCCAGTTCTGGCTTTGTTTTGGTTAACTGGAGATTAAGAGTATCACATAACTTGTCTGCCTATGATGGGCTTGTATCATGATCCTCAGATGTCAGTCTCTTAAGTAGCTAGGATTATAGAAATGATCAGAGATATAAATGATCACAAGATAGAAAGTGCGACCCACCTGCTTATTTTTTTTTCTGTTTTGAAGAAATTTCTATGAATAGAAAAGATATGGGCAAAAAGATGGGATTTTTTTCTTGGTGTGTGTGTGTGTGAAAGAGAGAGTGTGCATTAGTTAACATACTTAAGATAAGCAATAGCAAGGTTTTGCTAGTAGTGGAACATATTCTAAAAGTACAGCAGAGCATAAGATGAATTTTAGGCTAGAACCACAAGTAGCAGGTTCAGGGTTTGTAATTAGGCTCAGGATGATCCTTGAAGAGAATGACACACATGTAAAGAAAGCCCAAAGTATGAAGGATGCTCAGCGTCCCGAAGCTCAAACAGAAGATGGCATCAGAGATACCTAGAGAGATGGCAGGGATCAGTAGAAAGCCTGGAGGTTATTCGTGGAGATTTTAGGATTAGCCTTTGTCCAGAATGGAGACTAGGGCTGGTTAGAGATAGCAAAACAAGGTAGAGGAGGAGGCTATGATGGAGGCCCTGCAGGTACCCATGCTTTTCCCCTGGGGTGTTGGCAAGCACCACAGTAAGGCTTGGCTGACGGGACTATCAGTTTGAGGACCATGGGTGGTAGTTTGCTGGTGGGTCCATAAAGGACAATTAGCTGAAGAGGTACGACTCCAGGATGTGGGCAGAGAAGTCAGTAAGGTGACACTCCACCTGTTTAGGCCAGATGGTAAGGAAATGAAAGCATCACAGGAGGTGATGAGAGAGGAGAAGGGGGAATTGGAGGAGGGGGTCTTCCACTGCAGGGGCCACACGGGTCCCCAGGGAAGCTTGTTGAAATGAAGACGGATGAGGTTTATCCCAAGAAAGGCAAATTCATGGGTAGATTCCAGCGAATTGTGTTTTTAATAAATGAGTCAGGTGGTCTGTGGGCCATGCTTGAAAAAAATCTTCAGGGTAAATGTGCTAAGACTCCATACTGAAAAGCAGATACAGGAACCAGGATGAGGAAGGTGGTAGAGCTTTGGCTTGAAAATTTTCTACCTGAAAACAGAAGCTTCTAAGATAGGAGTGGCCTAGACAGGGAAGAGGTATAGGCTCCTCTGTACCATAGTTGGTGTGCATGCAGAGTTGGGTAATGTGTGCTGTGCTGGAGAATGTAGAGTGGTAGCAGTTTACTCATCCACTACTAGGTACTTGATGTTCATGATCAAGTGAACAACAGTGCTCACCGTATGTCTGTCTTCTTGCCCCCTAAAATAAAAATGCTGATGGATACTGTAAATTGTACTAGTACTGGTACCTGAACTCAGGGCCTAGGTATTGTCACATAGCTTTCTTTGCTCAAGCTTGGTGCTCTACCACCTGAGCCACAGCTCAATTTCTGGCTTACTTTTGATGGTTAATTGGAGATAAGAGTCTCTTGAATTCATCTTCTCTGGCTCACTGTGAACTAGGATCCTCTGTTTTCAGATTCCTGAATAGCTAGAATTACAGGTGTGAACCAAAAGCACCTGGCCAAATGCATATTTTGAATCACTCCATGAATTATTTTAATGGTCCATACATCAATTTACAGTAAGTTTAAAATATTTTGAATATGCTTGTGGCCAAGTTAACGGAAATGTGCATCTCTTTGAGCAGATCCTACTTTAATGTTATAATTTGCAATTTGTTTATGTTTTCTTACTTCATTCCTGTTCAAATCATCAAAATATAATCATTGAATTAGCTACTTAATCTCAAAATGTTTTCTTAATTTGTCTCTTCTTTTTAATTTTTAAAACTTTATTGTGAAGGTGATGTACAGAGGAGTTGCAACAGTTACATAAGTCAGGTAATGAGTACATTTCCTTTTGAATGGTGTCACCCCCCATTCTCTCACAAGCTCCCTTCTCCCCCAACTTTCCTCCCCACTTAAGTTGTATAGTTTATTTCCAACATAGTATCTAGTGGGTTTCATTGCTAAATTCTGAAGTTCATTTCTGAACTCCCTCTTCCCCTCCCCAAATCAGGTGAACTTATAGAAATGGTAAATGATACAGAAAAAATAGCAATAGAAGTGAATAAACTAAAAAAAAGGATAGAAAGGATGAGAACTGCAAACAGTACAGTACAATAAAACACCTCTTGCTTTTATTTCTTGGAGTTCATTTTGATAAGGACCGTTTTCTATGATCGTTTGCTCATAGCTTTTGAGCCTTTGTGATTCTCTCCCAAGAATGTCCTCCTTTGTTCTCAGTGTCAATGTTTAAATTTTACTTTTTAGATTTGTCTTTCCTTAAGAAAAAAGGAAGGTAGCTGTGCCCTGGTGGTTCACAACTGTAATACTAGTTACTCGCAATCTAAGACAGACTAGGAAGAAATGGCTGCGAGACTCCATCTCAACATAACCAGCAAAAAGCTAGACTGGAAGTGTGGCTCAAGTGGTAGAATGCCAGTCAAGCAAGAATGTCAAGCAGCAAGTGAGGCACTAAGTTCAAACACCAGTACTTGCAAATTAAAACATTCGGAGAAAGAATAAAGTGGCATTTCTGTTAGGACTAAGAACTAAAGTACTAAGGAACTTACAGTCAATTGTGAAGTTTCAACTGAAACTAATATTTGCCCAGTAAGTTCTTCCATCCTTTCTGGGAGCACATGCCAACCTTTCTGAGCATGTGACATTTCCCATCAATTTTAATCAAATGGTGCCCAGTGATGTTTCTAGTCCCAGAAATGAGTAAAAAAAAAGAGCAAGACAGATTCTACCCTTTTAGAGAATGCTTTTGCCCAGCCCACAAAGACAGCCAGCATAGAGACCTTAAAATATCTGCTTAGGACTCCAGATTGCCTACCAAATGAACAACTGACACTCAGTTACCTGCCTTTCTCCTCAGACACGGCATGCTGTGTGTCATGATTCTTTTCCTGAATAGAGGCTCGGTATACTTCTCTGAGAAAATCTCCATTGCCCTGGCGATGGAAAAGAACTCAGAAATGGTGAATTGCAATGTTGCTAAACATATAACATTTCATTCCAAGCTCAGTAGGCAACTGGAACTTGGTTTTGTATTCTAAAATCTTGTAGTAGATCCAACACAGAGAGGAAAGTTTCATTTTCTAAATATCATGGTTTTGAATTATTTGTAAGTGCAAAAGCATAAGCAGAGAGAGAGAGCAAGAGAGAGAGTGAGAGTAAGAAACAGAAAAACAGAAACACATACACAGAGAAAATGATAGAGACAGAGGAAGAAACAGAGACAGATAGTGAGAGACAGAGACAGAGACCAATAGAGAAAGACAAAAAGAGAGAGAGAAATTGGATATTTTGGATTGACAAAATTACGTTATCCCCACTAAGAATTCAGATGATCCGGTGATCCAATCAATCTGTGGGGTTTATGTGCAGAATTGTGTCATTACTAATTTGGATGAATCTGTGTTACCCCAAACTGAATAAGGGAACTGGCGTTCTCTTACACAGGCCAGTTACTATAGATAGCAAGTTTCTGGAAAGCAAAATAGGAAGGATTAGGTTCTCTGTGCTGTGCCCAGCTATTATCAGTGTCTTTTGATGTTCCAGAGCTCCTGCTTATCTCTAAGAAGTTTTGGAGATGGCTGTTAGCAGAGAAATACTTCTCACAGGAGATGTAGCTTTCCAGAGACACTATTATTTCTGCTCTCAAATTTAATTTGGAGATACTATGCATGTATGTATTTAGTGAATTCAATGGATAAAGTTGAAAGACAGAGATGGTGATTTGGAAGCATAAGCAAGGCCAAGAAGCCATCCTGTAGAATTTTCCTAAATCAGTCAGTCAGGCCAGTAGTCAGTTTTTCCATCCATTTTCTTTCTCTAGTCTCTCCTTGAATAATGACTCTCTTTGCTTTATAGTTCCACAACAAGATGCAAAAAATTTTCATCAACTAAATCTGTGAGTCCAGTAGGCTTATTCAGTTTCTTGGCCTCCAAGTGACGGATTTCTCATAGAGGTAGAATCAAATCCTGATCTTTGTTCCCCAAGGTAGGGAGATATAGTATTTTAGGCAAGAGAGAAAAATCTCAGCCCATCCCACAGCAAGGAGAGGCATGTCCATATAAGCTTCACTGGTGTGTTTCCCAGAGCAATGAACAGTCAGTCCTTGGGACCCACAAGTAATTTGAAGAGATTTCCAAATGTTGCTCACAGAAGCTCATGATTTTAGGAGAAAAAAAATCACAAAATAATATTACCATTGCCAAACAGTGTGATTGTACTGTTATTGCTCTCATTAGTAGAGAGGAAGGATTTTTCTTTTCCTTCTACTGTACCTTAGGGCTCCAGGCTCCACCTTTCCTGGTTACAAGTAAAACTTGATTGATTTATGATACCGTTTTTATTGTTTGTTTGTGAGGTTGGAGTGAGGTGTAGATAGTGGTCCCCTTTTATTGGTTTATTTAATTGGTTGTTCCCATGGTGACAGTTTTAGTACCTTTTCTTTTTCTTTTTTTAAGAAGATTGAAGGATGCTTTGGGGCTTTTTTGTGTGTGGTGGTCTGTTAATCTTCAGCACTCTCTCAAAGGATTCCTTTGTGCCTTTTCTTCTCTATTTTTGAGAAACTTGACTTTTTTTTAACCCTTAGAGAGCTAGGTACATATCTTGGAACCAATGGTGTGTTGGGAGTTGAAGAACAATCACAACCATTATCATGAAAGATTCTGAAGACCTGCTGTTCAAAGCCATCCAAAATTTGCCTACTTTATATTCAGTGTATATCTGCAAAAATTTACATACAAGTTTATAAACAAAAGTGTAGCAGTATAATTGTGGAAGAAAAATCCCCTTTTTTATTTTTTTCCTGGTAGATATATTTTATCTTAATGTCTATTAAGCAGATATTGTTAGGTTTGACTTGCCTCTGGGGTAATTAGTGGAATCCTCTAAGTTTAACCACTTTTGTGAGACAGAAGAATTGAAATCACTCCTGAAAACATATTGGATGTTTACTTCTTTAAATGCTTCTACTCCATAAATATAGTTTTGAACTTTCTGAGTACTCCTGGGACTTGTGTAATTCCAATATGGTTGGTGCCCATATTGATGTGACATTGATTATGAAATGAGAGTTAACAATGTTATGTTTCCCATAATTTTTAATAAGAACCCACACTGCAAAATGTTGTAACCACATTTATCTTAAGTTCTAAAATAACTTTTTGATAGATTGGTTGGTTGCTTTTGGAGATGGATCATACAACCAACTCCAGTTGTCTGTGTTTCTGTTTCTTATTGATTTACTGCATTTGACTGAACAGAGTGGAACAAAGACCAACAAGAGTGTACCAGTATCATTCATGTTTATACTTAGTACTAATAGGAATTCTCATCTAATGAAA
This sequence comes from Dipodomys ordii, assembly GCF_000151885.1. Taxonomy (NCBI): domain Eukaryota; kingdom Metazoa; phylum Chordata; class Mammalia; order Rodentia; family Heteromyidae; genus Dipodomys; species Dipodomys ordii. The sequence goes on along the minus strand of NW_012267377.1, from coordinate 2,347,946 downwards.
TAAAAAATATACCAAAACAATAATCACAATGATCATGAAATTATACAAATATACTCAATATACAAGTCAAAGGAGACATTTTAAGTCATGAAAAGTCAATTTTCATATTGAAATTGTTGGAAGGTTTACTCTTCCTGTTGGCTAACGTCCATTATCATGGATTATTGGAACTACAAATGTTTTTAATAGTGGCTGAATTTTATTCTCATAATTATATTGCCAGAGACCATATATCAACTTTATAGGATGTGGAAATTAAATGACTCTTATACTCTAGCTTGTGTAATTATTTAAGGCATTAAGAAACAGCCTGAAAACTGCAACAGGAGGCTTCTTACCCTTCTCTTATGGGGGTTCCTTGGGCCTGGTGCATTCCATAAGCTAGTTGAATAAATACAGTATGTTCTTATGTATGTGCCAGAGCATGCGTTAAGTATTTCATATGCATTGGCACTGTTAACTTGGACAAGCGGCCAGCATATTGATTGGCTAAGAGAATGGACCTTGGAGACAGGTTAAGCTCTGCTAATTACTATTTGTGACCACTGTGCAGATTTTGTATCATCAATGGATCTTAGTTCCCTCAAGTAAAAATGGGGAATAATATTAGTATTCCAGCTATGAGTTGAATGTAGGGCAGTTTCCCTCAATGACCCATGTATTAAAGGCTTGGTCCCCAAGGTCACACTGTTGAGAAGTGATAGAACTTTTAAGAAGTGTTGCCTAGATGGAGGGGACTAGGTTTCTGGGAAATGCTCTCAAAGGGGATTGTGGGACTTGAGTCTCTTTTCCTGTCTCATGATGTGAGCACTTGCTCTAATATTTGCTCTTGTCAAGATGGGCTGACATCTTTCCAGAGAACCACACTAGTGGGGCTGTCCAATCAGACACTTGAAACACTAGTACTGCAAGTGTAAAGGAAACCTTTCTTTTTTTAATTTCACAAGTGTCCTTTCTTTTCATATGTTCAGGTACTTCATTATGGTGTTGGAAAGCTGACTAACAACAGTCTCCCCACTACAGTTCTTTAAGTTTAAATGAGATGAGCATGATTGGAGGTCAGTGGTGATGACCTTTCTATGGGTGAAATGGTTAGTATTTCTAAAGTTCATAACGGCAAGGAAACAGAAGGAGGGACATAGTAACAGTGGCAAGACAAAATGGGCAGTGCAAATGGTATCCAATACATTGCTTCCTCTAAGAGGAAGTGCTTTGATGAATGGGGACCAAGGAAATGATTATTTGACCAGAATTATTTAAGCTAAAAGTATATTGTTTTCTATTCTTAGCTATTAGGAGGGAGGAACTAGTTATGTCATAGTTTAAGGCCACAGTTTAATTGTATTAATGTCTTGTATAGTATGAAGGTATCTGCATTTATTCCCAATAGTAGAGAAAACATGTATATTTAATAAATATAGTACTAACTTTGAGGTAGCCCTAGTAGTTGGGTGGTTGTCATTTACTCAACAGATGTTACCATACAAGGACAAGGCTTAATACAGTGTCCTTAGATCACAGAAAGCTCTAATTATTAGCACATTTTAATTTTCAGCAAATGTCAGGACAGATGAAAGGTTTTCATCTGGTACAGAAAGTTGGATGAGTTTTTAAAATGAGACAAGAGTTCTCATAAATATACATGCCTGATTTAGGTGAGAATTCACACATACACACGCACACCCATACACACAAGTATATGTCCACACTGATACTGGGGCTTGAACTCAGTACCTCATATTCTCAATTGGCTTACTTGCTCAAGGTTGGCACTTTACTACTTGAGCCACACCTCCAGAACAGAGTTTTTCTGGTTAATTGCAGAAGGAGTTTCACTGACTGCTTTTCACTGGCTGGCTTTGAACCTCTGATCTCAGCTTCCTGAGTAGCTGGGACTATAAGTGTAAGTGGTGTCTAACACCATTCTTTTAATATTTTTTTTGTTGTTTTTGGTGGTGGTCATGGGGCTTGAACTCTGGGCCTAGGCGCTGTCCCTCAGCTCTTCAGTGCAAGGCTAGCACTCTACTACTTGAGCCACAGAGACACTTCCAGTTTTCTGGTGGTTAATTGGGGATAAGAGTCTCACAGACTTTTCTGCCCAGGCTGGCTTTGAACCGTGATCCTCAGATCTCAGCCTCCTGAGTAGCTAGGATTACAGGTGTGAGCCACCAGTGCTGGCTTTAAAAAATTTTTTTGACATAAAAAATCATTATAAATCCTTAAAAAATAAACTGTTTTATAAAATAATATTATGAGGCCATTGTTCAAAACAAATATACAATAAAAATGAAAACTAAAAATTGTCCTTAATGCTTTAAATATGCTTCTCAGTTCATTAATATAAAATTATGATAATTCTTGTGCAAAACATACAGTTCACACTTAATATACTACAAAAAATTGCTGGATCATTACATGTTTCCTCAGAACATAAATGAACAAAATTTCTTTCTTCTTTAGGAAACACTCTGCTTCACTGGTTCAATCCCTCAGGTTTTTATTTGGAGCTAGTGATCCACATTATTCCAAATATTTCACCATTAGAAACAAATTTTGCACTAATCTGTTGACAATTTAAATTAAATTTCAACAAATTAAATTGGAAGGTTAAGAGGAGATGCTGAGTTCTTTCGCTTCTGCTACATGATATTGTACATGTAATTATTTAATGTATAAATAGTCACAATTTGAAAATTTACCTTTCCCAAACCACATCCATTAGTATTTGGCTTACATGTGTTTTGTTGTTGTTGTTGTTGTTGTTGTTTTGGGTCCGGTCGTGGGGCCTGAACTCTGGGCCTGGACACTGTCCTTCAGCTCTTCAGCTCAAGGCTAGCACTCTGCCACTTGAGCCACAGTGCAACTTCCGGGTTTTTTTTCTTCTGCTGATGTTGTGCTGAGGAATCAAACCTAGGGCCTCATGCATGCAAGGCAAGTGCTCTACCACTGAGCCACCTTCCCAGCCCCAGCTTGCACGTTTTGATTGACACAAAAATATTCAAAGGGAAAAGAAAACTTTGTTCATCAACTTCTCAGTGTTTTATAGTGTGATTATTTTTCAAAGGGTCAAGAGCTCCAAATAAGAAATTCAACATGAATATAGGATGTTTCAAAGGGAAATCCAAACAGAAAGCTTCACTTGACATTAGCATAGCCAATCGAATGTGTTGCTGCTTTGAGTGTTATCTGGAACAACTGTACACATCCCAAGTCTCCATAACCCAAGACTTATTCTTGTCAGCATTCAAGGAAAGAGATCAGGAATCCCATAGTGTTTTGTGGCGGTAAGTGTCCACACTAGTCCATGGGGAGGGGCTTTTCACATCCAGTGCCTCACAGGCACACATTCAGGATTGCAGATGTACTAAGCAATTTCAAGTTTGGAATCCACATATTCACATATCCACTCTGAAAAGTTCTAAGAGCCTTCTCAGGACAGGAAATCCTCCCAGAGACACTGGGATGTGGGAAACAGCAGGGACTGTTGTATGATGTAAGAAAGAATGGAGGGGGAAAAGGGCTTCTAACTAAGTTTGAAAAGTACCATTTACTCAGGCAGGAAAAGTGTTGACATGAAAATTCATAATGTCCTGTGTGTGCATGCGTGTGTGCACACACACGCGCACATGCATCCATGCATGCATGATGTTACTGGAGCTTGAACTCAGGGTGAGGGCACTTTCCCTGAGCTTTTTGGCTCAAGGCTTTATCACTTGAGCCACAGTGTCCTCTTGCTGGTTAACTGGAGATCAGAGTCTCATCGACTTTTTGCCCAGGCTGGCTTTGAATTATGATCCTCAATGTTCAGACTCTTGAATAGCTAGAATTACAGACATGAGCCACCAGTGCCTGACTCAGTAAATTTTATGATAATGAAAAGTCATTGTATTTAACAACCTAGTTTCTGAGTTTGGAACCTACATGTGCACACATCCCATGTTAGAAGCAAATGGACATACATAGGTTTGTGGGTCGAATGGACCCCATTAACAATCATCTGCTCCCAGCAAATCTCCACTTTCTGTTTTGTTTTGTCTTACTTTTCTCAAGTAAGGGACAGAGTAGGAGAAAAAGCAGAGGGAGACCAGCTATTAATGACTTATAAAAAGGACCTGGAGGGGAAAAAATTGTGCTTGGACACTGAAAAGTACTTACAAAACAGCCTTATAATGATTTAAGTGTAAATGAATCAAAAACATATGGATAGTACTTTCTTTTCAAATGCCATTGGCTTTGAAAGATTAAAGGGATGAGTAAATAGCATGTTTTAAATTTGGCTATATATATTAAAATATATCCTGTATATAAACATAATGTATATAAAATATTAAGAGATATATTCTGTATTAGATATAGTTTATATTTAGATAAAAATTAAATTTCAATACATACACCCCATCTATATAGTTTGAACTGGAGATATTCCACTTACAACTGGGGTTTCTATACTCAGATAAGGATGGTTGCTGTGACTGAAGCCCCACATGTGTAGATGCCCTGCTCCCCTATCAAATATATATCCTAGTGTTGGACTTTTGAAGAAGCAGGCCTTGGCAGGAGGGCTATAACTCTGAGAATATTGTTTGCATTTTTACAAGCCTCGCTACTTGAAAATCCAACATCTGACTTCATCAGTAAATGGGCCATCATCCACTTGAGTGAAGAATGAAGACTATTTTGAGGTCTTGTTCACATAAGCACAGTACTTGGTTGTGCAATAATAAGACATCACCAAACTAGATAAAAACATCTTCTTTCTTTTTTTTTAATTGTGAAAATACCGTACAGAGGGGCAAGGTATTGAGTACATTTCTTATCAAGCATTATTGCCTCCTCCTTTGATTCCTCTTCCCATCCCTCTACCCCCCCCCGCCAAAGTTGTAAAGTTTGTTTTTCAACATAACAACTTGTACATCTCATTGTTGCAATGGGTCCACCTGTATCCCTATTTAAATGAAAAACATCTTATTTCTACTCCAGGTGATTTCTTACTGACTTTACATGGCATTCAAAGCAGCAATAGAAGGGCTGGAGGTGTGGCTCGGGTTGTAGAGCTCCCCAGCTTGCAAACACAAGGGCCTGAGTTCAAAACCCAGTACTGCTCAAACAGCAGCAGAGCTAAATATATTTTCTATGCTTTAAGGAATTTAGGTGTTTAATAATTACCTTCTAGGAAAGTGAAGATTTGAAATCTGAGAAACAAGAACCAAGAGGGCTTTTTTTATCTTCGCTGTTTAACTTTTCTTTACTCCAATCTATTTATTATAGTTTTTTCGCCTCCCCCACCCTTGTTTCATTCCCCCTTTCTCAATCAGTGATTGGTGGATTTCATTATACCATCTTCATGTATTGTAATACTTTATGCTCAGAGCATTTGAACCATGGAACCAAACTGGCATCTCCTTTAATGTCTAGGAAGCCACTCCTCTTGCAATTATCAACCCCTTAATGTGTGGTCCTGATTGATTAGCGACAATGTCACCTATAGACTTTGATTACCTATGACAGAGGAATCACCCTTCTATAGGGTAGTTACAAGGAAACAAGTCGAGCCATGTATTTTCACATTAGGAAGAAAATGGGATGAATAAATCCAACTGAGGCACTATCTTTTGCTCCTATAGTGTTACCTGGTAACCTGGAGCTTGCCACAGGCATTAGACAGTGGAAACATCTGAGCGATCGGTGCTTTTATTAGTTCAGGAAACATCTTTGGTTCTTCGTGGGTTCTTGACCCAGTTGATTTAGTTTTAGCAATATTTGTGGAAATGGGGATTTCAGGGTAGGGTATGTTTTCATTCTCAGGCACATCATTAATATCTGATGTCCTTTTACTCCACTCTTCTGCTCTGTGTCTCCTGGAGAAACTCACCTGGATACATGGCTTCTCATCAACCATCCAATACTCTGACCTTCTTTCTTTCTTGATCTAGCCCAGATGAAATGGTAAGACTAGGATTATTTTATCAACATGTTCAACATCAAACTCTAGTTCCCTCCTCACTTCCCCCAATGTTCCTTTCATTCCCTTTACTTCTCTTTCCTCATCAACCATCCAGAGAGAATTGCAGATCTGCTGCTTTATCTGTTCTTTTGCATTCATAAAATGCAGCAAGTTGGCTGAAGAGAAAGCTGTAAAAGGGCTGTACCTGGCCTGTGGATGGTCTTCTGTCAGCCAGCCCACCTTCAGTATGCTTATCCATCATTGCACTTGACTTGAGCTAGTTTCCATTCTCATCCTCAGGCCCCTTGTATGTGCCACCAGCCTTGGAGCTTTGAGGTGATGCCATACCCTCACTCTGAACATGTTACTTCATTTCTTACATTCATATCATTAGTATAATGTCTCTCCAGCTCTTCTCCTTACTACATCAAAACCAGTCTCTGTCTGTCCTTCTCTTTCTCATGTCTCAACACTCAGGGGCTAGGATACCCTGTCCCTGTTCAGTGCAGCCATCTTTAGTTTTGCCCTTGGTCCCATCTGGTATTTTTCAAGACTGTGATGAATCAAATATGATATTTACTGTGTTGCCTTTTGCTTTCCTTTCAACGTTGGCCTCTTTCCCTTGGGCTTTACATAAATGTTTGAATCTTTGCACACTAAATAACAAAATCCAAACAGCAACAGGACACCTCCAGGCTCTTGGGTCCAGTGTGAGTTGTTAATCCAGCATCCTTCCTTTAAAGAAGTGATGGCCAACTCAGGCCTCTAAGTGGTGAAGTTTGTCTCATCTGTTCACTCCAGGACTTCCCTCCTTAACCTACTTCAGTCTGTAGCCATTCCTACTTAGAAAGCTTACCAAGGATCTTTATCCCAAAGTCACTGATACCCCATCAGTGCTTTTTTAAAGCCTGCTAGCTACTCTGGATCTCCAGAATATTATTTTCTTCTTGGAATCATTGCCCTGCTTTGCTTGTGCAGTCTCTGGGCCTCCTCCACCCTTTCTTCTCAGTACCATGCCAGGGACTCTCCAGCTGTGCAACCAAATGGCTGACTCTATGCTCTCTAGCTCTCATCCATTTGGGTCAAATTGTCCCTTCTCTGCGGACCACATCCATTTCATCTTTGCTCACCTATGCTACTTCTTACCCTCCCATCCATGCCCCTGCCTGCTTTTCTACCCTGGCTCTTTCTACTCTCTCCTGCTCTGCCTTCCAGTTTGGGATTGGGCAATCTTTCTTTCAGGAAGCTTTTCCTGAAATTCCAGGTTGCCAGTAGCCAACTGCTCAGCATGGTTGGCAAAGTTCCCTTTCTGCTTAGGAATGATTTTGTTTTACCACTACAGGAACATGTCAAACAGGATCCCCACTAGACATCCTAGGTTATTTTTCTTTGAAGACATACCAATTGTTTCATTAACCTTTAAGGATTTATATCACAAATGATTTTTAAGATTAACATATGAAAAGACTATACAGCTTATGATTTGAATTTTGGACAGTACCAACAGTCTAAGCTAAAACAAAAAAGTATAGCTTTCCATCTGCACTGGCTCTGCATTGTAGATTCCACTAGCTACAGATGGATCATATTTGAGGAAAAGGTGTCTAGACTCAAATCTACAGACTGATTTTCCTGTATTTGTTATTGAAACAATACAGCACAACCGCTATTTCTCTAGTATTTACATTGTATTTTGTATCAAAAGTAGTCTAGAGGCGGCCTGAAGCATGCAAGGAGGATGCTCCTAAATTGGTATCCACAGGGAGCCCAGAAACCAGTCCCCTGTGAAAACAGAGAGCCAACTATACGTATCCATAAAGTAACAGGCATTCTTTTACAAGAACTTTTTGCATCTCTATAAACTGGTCTCATTTGGAAATCTCCTCCCTCTTGTGAATTTCTTTCCTTTTTTCAAAATGTGAATTCCTTAGACAAGGTTTTTGTGAGAAAAGATAGCATATCTTTGCACTGTCTCCATTCTAGTTTTGCCCTTAGGTATATGCACTTAATGCTGATCCTCTTACATCCATTTCTACCTTGTTCATAAGTATTTGCACATACAGAAGATTGTGTTCACATTTTATTCTCCTGATAGCATGAAGGTAAACACTTATTTATGATTCTCTTCTTCACTGTGCCCTTATATCTGTCAGTATACCTGGCATAGAAAAAGGGCCAAAGAAGTTTAAATGGATCTATATCATACGAAGAAAGAAAAGAGAGAAGGAAGGAAGGAAAGAAGGAAGGAAGGAAGCAAGGAAGGAAGGAAGGAAGGAAGGGTTCAACCAGTGGAGGGTTGAGATGCAAACAGAAAATGAAGCTTAGTGAAAAAATTCGCAAGGAAGACTTAGAAATGGACTTTCCTGTAAAGAGAAGAGAACCCCCCCCCACACACACACATACACACACACATGCTCTCCAGGGTTCCCAGAGAGCTTAAGTAGGCTTTGTAGTGTTTACAAGAAACAGAGCCAAGATGAATCCAATCTTATTTTTTTCAGTTTGTAAACTTTCTCTCTCTCTCTCTCTCTCTTTCTCTCTCTCTCTCTCTCCCCACACCTTTGAAAGTGTCCTCATTGTACGTGTTTGCCCGCAAATGGTGTCTAAATGAGCACGACCACTCAGGAGCTGTTAGCCAGTACAGCTCCAGAAGCCCGATCTGGCCCTTGTCCCTGAGTGATGGGATGTTTGGTTTCTTTTTCTTCTCACCTTTGGGCCCTGTAAGGTCCATTCCTGGACGGCGAACAGACCTCGCCCAGTACCTGCGTTACCTAGGCAACTGGGACACCTGGAAGAGGTCACACCCGCATCCGCTGAGGTCACATCTTAACCTGATGTGGCCACACCTTTCTCCCACCTGACCCCACTTCCCTTTACCTGGACACACCCTTCCGCACCCCCTACCCTATATAAGGCCTAAACCGCGGCCAGACCGCCCTTTTTTTCCCTTTTCCTTTGCCAGCCGCGTGGAGTGCCAACCTTGCCTGGTCCCAGCAGGCCTACTGAATAAACCCCTTACCTGAATACCACGTGCGTGGTGCAGTTCTTACTCGGCGACCTCTTATTAAAAACCTAACAGGCCCCTTGTGATCTGCTGAGCTATATGGATTTGCTGATCTGGTCATCATCCGTGTTTCATGCAGGAGTCCCATAATTGACAAGTCACAATCACCGCCAGCCTAAGATGCTTTAAGTTTTAGGAGACACTTGTTTAAAACTATATTAAAATTGTAAATCTACATCCATATTTTAAGGAAAGTCATTCTGATTCTAGGTGGTAAACTGGAAGTTTCTGGAAGCTAAAGATAAATTAAGCGATTGGCCTCTGATTCTAGTTTTAAGTGGTGAAAATTTGAATTCTTCCATTTATCTTTGTTGTTGAACTGTTCTTTATTATTAGAAATAGACCCTTCTTGTTAGAATCCATTGTTTTTAAATACAATAATAAATTAAATTAAACTGAATTAAAAAAACTTTATTCATATTCTAAAATACAAAATGGTAAATAAAGTAAAATGGAAAATAGAAATAGAATCAGGGAGTAATAATAGAAGAATCACACTGGGAACAGAAGATATATGTGTATATATATATATATATATATATATATTCACTAAATACAAACATCACTCTTAAAAGGTAGCTGGAATTCACTCATAAGTTTTCCATGGAGCATCTTAAAGGCCAAAAAGAAAAGAATACAAACTCGTTTACATAATTTGTATTGTACATATAAATGTATATGGCACCTAGTAATATTGTTTATTGGTCTTTGTTGATTTGTGTGTCTAATCATTTCTATACAAATTGGAAGGACTCATGTTCTTCCTGGCTATCTATAAAATCAGTTGATAAAAAGATCTATGATGAGACAGTGAAAATGTATGCTGAAGAACATCCCTTCTTTTTTTTTTCCTTTAGAGAATAATCAACCTAAATTAAACTTTAAAATTTTTGGTTTAAGCAGCCAGCCTGTTTCAATAAAGTTGCCAAAGATTCTTAACGGAAAGGAAGCCATTGCAAGATATGACAAGCAGGAAAACTAAACAAAAATCAACACTGTTGCTAATCATACATTTATGGGAGAAACCCCTCCAGTTCTCCAGCCAAGCCTGAAGCTTCAACCTCCTAGACAGATCATGCAAAGCTGAATGTGAGCAAGGACTCACTGAGTAACCCTGCCTACTGTAATGGCAGCAGAACCCCGGCCTGGGTTTGCAAAAAGCCGGCCACAGGAAACAGCAGCATGCAGCCTGGGGCCTCTAGTGAATCAGTGATCACCAGAACCCTCTCTTGCTGTGCAGACACACAGGCTGATAGGATTTGAAGATGATCGGTCATGTTTTACCGGATGAAAATCCAAGAATTCTTGATTCTGTTCTGCATGTGACTTCCTTAAAATGACTGAGGAGATAACAACATCTGTATTGTCTCTGGAGCAAATTAGTGGGATTTTTTTTTTCCTCCTGGGTCTTTCAGATAGCATCTCTTCTGTGAGTATTGCTAACACACTTGAGATCCACAACTTAAAAGGGGAGGGATTTATTTTGGTAGCTGATGGCTTCTAAAGTGTCCGTTGCAGATGGCTGCCTCCATAGCTTTTGGGTCTGCTGTAATGAAGAACATCATGATAGGTTTACATGGTAGGGCCAAGTGGCTCTTCTTAGAGACCCAGGAAGCAGAGAAAGAGCGGAAGGTACCGGGACCCCAATACATACCTTAAGGTGTCATCCCCAATGGCCTAACATCCTCCAGCAAGGCCCCACCTCTTTTCCACCTGCAACTCATAAGCTTTTGGAGACATTTTAGATCCAAGCCATACATTAGTGCCCTTGTTCCCTGGGGTAGGGGGAGGGAAACTCAATAAATGAAATACACCCCTGCAGTTTAGGATGAGGGGTTCAGAAGACTTCCATCAAAGACAAAAAAAATCAGGAGATCCGAATTTCTAAATGAAATTTGCCAATCTTTATTATTAAGAAATACAAATATATCCAAAACATTTCTTAGTTCATCGCTAGTCTCCATGATGTAAAGCCCTCCAATTAAAACTCTCTTCAGAGGAAGATGAACCTTATAAATTGAATTCACTGAATGGAACACTTTTTTTTCTCTTTTTGTGCTGGTACTTGGGCTAGAACTCAGGGCCTGGTAACTGTCTCTGAACTTTATGTTGTTGTTGTTTTTGCTCAAGGCCACTTGAGCTACCTCTTCACTTCTGGCTTTTTATTAGTTAATTGAAGGTAAGAGCCTCATGAACTTTTCTGGTGGCTTTAAACCATGACCCTCCATACTCAATCTCAGCCTCCTGTGTAGCTGGGATTACAGGCATGAGCCACCAGTGCCTGGCTTCCTTAATGAAACTTCTAACAAAAGTTTTCTAGCAAGCACATGGGAATGATATCCTCTGGTAAAGATTATAGACTTCTATCCTTGCTTGGTTAAGGATGAATTCAGGATCACTTTTGCTGACAATAACTGAGACAGCTTTTATAAAGATCAGAGTATCACCAGGACTTATCTGAATCTAAATCAACCACCTTCGTATGAAGTCAAACTGAAGGCCACCTATAGGTTGGGCTTTCCTTCAGCTAACTCTGGTTTTGCATGAGCAAAGGAATAACCGGGTAGATAAATTAGTAGGACTCCAAGGACAGAAGAATGAATCTAGGTATTGTGCTACAAACAAAGTGAACTTAAAAGAACATGGGAGAAGCTGGAGAACGAAAACATGGAAGGGACTACTGAAAGATCAGAACAAACCCTCCAGGAGCTCCAAAGAGCACTTGGACATCATTTGGGTTTTGCAGGGCAATCTGAGAAGATAAATTCCTCCCTTGTGAAAAGGACTACTTGGAGCAAAGTCTAGAAAGCTCTCCTCCCTTGTGAGACTACATGCAACCAGGGTGTGGTAGATATTAGCTTTTGAAGGGGAGATCTAAATCAGGAAGGGCTTGTCCTTGAACAGGAGTCTGGCAAGACCAAGGTGGTCCCGCAGCAACACCTCTGCATCTCTCTCTATCACATCAGACCACAAATAGGTCTTGCTTTACCTGCATCAGATTTGTTCACACTAATTTCTCTTCCAGCTTCAGTCTGGAAGAAAAGAGGAAAGCATGCTACTCAGATGAGCCAGAGCCAGAATAGAACAAACGTCCTGAGGAAAGAGACTTCAATGTTCACTCAACAGAGCATAAGCATTACAGCTGAAACATTTTCCCAACTCTTGTGAGTCCTGTGTTAAGCTATAAAGAAAGGGTGGCTTAAAAGTCAGATATTATTTACCATAGGTAAGATATGGAAACCACCCAGATGCCCCTCAGTAGATGAATGGATCAAGAAGATGTGGTATATATACACAATGGAATTCTATGCTTCCATCAGAAAGAATGACATTGCCCCATTTGTAAAGAAATGGAAAGACTTGGAAAAAACTATATTAAGTGAAGTAAGCTAGATCCAAAGAAAAGTAGGTTGCATGCTTCCCCTCATTTGTAAGAACTGCAATACATCTACGATATTCTTAACAGGGAATCTCAATAACCCAATAGCTTAGTGCATAGGACCATATGTAATGAAGTGTATCTACATGAACTACAAGATATCGAAACAAAAAGTTCTTATGATGCCTTGTAAATCAGTTTTTTGTTCTTTTTTTGGTTTCTCTTAGTTTTCTGTACCTTGTGTCTTGCATAAAAGATTATTTAATCTGTGGAAGGGAAAGGGAATCACAGAAACAGCAGGACAAAAGATAAACCAATACAATATTGATATTCACTTGATACCAGATTAGATAGGAATCTTAAAACTTGGGGGAAAGAGAGTGGGGAGAGGTAAGTGGGAAAAATGAGGGAGGGATGGGGTAACAGTGTTTTAAAATAAATGCACTCATTACCTTACTTATGTATCTGTACTCCTCAACCCCCCCCATCACATTTTCAATAAAGATTTTTAAAAAATTAAGAAGTCGGGTAGACTTAGATTTGAATTTTGACTGTTTGCTGGTTGTTTGTTTTTTTAGGAAAGATGATCAGTTCTAATTCAGAGTTCTCCACCAACACAATGGAGCTCATAATACCAGTACTAAAGTTTTGTCTCAAGGATCAAGCATGATTGGAAAGCACATGGCTTGCCCCATAGGGACAAAGACTATGCCTCATTTTGTCCTCTTTGTAGTTCCCTAAGATTAAGAAATGTATCTGATACAGAAGACACAAACAGCATATTTAAGTCAGCATTATTCCTGATTATAATATCAACATCTTACATCTTTCCGATGTATAAGAAATTTGAAGATGCATGGGTTAGGAGGAAGATGGATAGAGAGTGAGCTGTTTGGTTTGGTTTGGTTTTTTACCTGATCTCTTTGAAGGTTGCTGAAACTGAATTCTCTCACAGGTGTGTTGTGTGCCAGAACACATTTAGAATGATTTAATTTTTATCTACTTAGTGGGAAAAAGACTGGGAGGCAGCATAAGAGATTGTATAAGGAAGACCTTCTATCATTCTTTGTCCCTAGGAGTGTATGCCCATGTAACCTATTCCCCAGGTACATCCTCATTTGCATTTGCATTTAGCATCCTATCTCTGAGCAGCACCAGGCTTGCATCCAGTAAGTGCAAAGTAAGCTCAATGACCACACACACTGCGTCTTCCTCCTTGAATACATACACACTCTGGCCTTGGAGAGAGGCAGGGCATGGATAGGAAAAAACAGAGATGCATTCCAAAAAGACATTAACTAAACAAAAGTCAAGTCCACCAGGCAAAGCCATCAGGAAATTGGTTAACACCTCCCCCGCCACCCCCATTCAACAAAAGATAGCAGACACTTGTCTCAATATCTCCTTTCATCCCTGAAAGCTTTAAAATTGATTCATGGTTTCATAACTACAACAAAGTAACCTTGAATAGATTAAAATCAAGGCTCTTTTTAAAATTTGAGGATATCAACAGCAAGAATCCCACCCAGGTCTTGCTAAAAACGACTTTGGCCGATGTTATGAAATGCTTCCTCAAGCTCATCTTCAGCCAAATGAGAAGTTGTCTGGAAAGGATTCATCTCTTTAGTGTACACAGAAGATCTTCTTCTTGGATCTATAAACTAAGTCTTTAAATTCCACTGTAATTACTCCAAAGACATAAATAGAGCCGATACTATTTCTGGTATCCCATCTGGCTTTTTAGACGAGGTACACAGCATTTTCAAATAGATCTTCCACAAAGTGTGTAGGTATTCTAACAACAGACAGATGCCTGGAGATTCTAAAGCACAGTGTCTTTAAGGAATTACTTCCAAAAAAATGCATGTGTATAAGACAGGCTCCCTTTCTTCTTTTTTAATTCTTGGAGCAGTTGTTAGGATTGAGTTCCTTGGTAAGGCCTGAAACCTGTTCTGTTTGCAACCACTGACTTGCTTTCTCTGGAAGCTCTGCATCCTCAAGCAATTCATTAAAATACTCATACATAAAGTTTTATTAAGCAGTCATGTTACTGTTCATGGGCTCACTCAATAGTTTATTAATGAGTGTAATTTTAAAGCTTCATTAAAAATAACCAGACCCTCACATACCATCCCAGTGTTCATGTTGATTAATATCAATGATATATCTATTTTTAAAGAGATAAAAGCTATCCATATCTGCTATCTTTTATGGATTTAGGCACAAATGCCTTTATCTTGCTTTTTGTGACTGTTTCTGGCTTTCTATTTAGAATGATAACATCTCCAGTTATCTCATGCATTTGCTTTCTTCTCTTTGGTTCTGGTCATGTTTGCACACTACAATTTGAACTCAGATTACAGACACCATCACTATTTAAAAATATCAGCAGAACTCATTTTGGGAACATATAGTTGTTTTCAATATGTCATTTTTAAAGAAGATCTAAGAATGAGCCCTTTGCCCTTCCTATGTTATTTATCTGTGATTATCTCCACATCAGGGTTGCTTTACCTATGAAACCACAGATCAAGGCAGCCCTTGTCAAAATTCAGAGCTTGTGGAGGGATGTGTACATGTTAATAACTGGTCCAGAATGCATTTTCACCTTTCTGTCTTCTTGACCCATGGTCGCATTGCACCTACTGCTGTTTGTGGTTAGGAAGGTCAAACGATAAGTTTTGACTAATGAGTAATGAAACCTGTGGTGTGAGCAAAAGTTACATTTTTGGTGGTAAGTGCTGAGCATTTGGAGACACTTGATTACATGGCATGGTGTATTTACCCCCATCTCCCAAGTAGAGGGAAATCAGGTTTTCCTCAATGAGAAGGATGGATTAATGCTGGAGCTTTGCGATGTTCCACATTGTCAGATTTCTCATTAGAGGTAGAAAACCTGGAGAGATTCAGTTGTAAGCTATGGCCTTCAGTTAGCAAGGACCACACCTGCATAGGATGAAATTAACTTTGGCATCATGGTGAGAAATGTCCACAGTGTTTCCATGCCCTCAGTTCAGGTCCATTGTGAGCAGGGGCCTGGAATGTGATTCCTGATCAATGGGGAAGGTCAAGGCATAGCTTCAGAATGTTGCTGGGCATCTGCACGAAGGTTCGGCCTGGCCTGGCCCTGGCCCATGTGAGTGGACTGCTGTAAGGGTATTTCCACCTAATTTGGGGCTGGTTATAACAATGAGAAGATGGTGCCAGTGGAGAGAAGGCCAGACAGACTTGTACTGTCCTATAGTGATTTAAAGGAGAAGGTGAGAAGTCCATAGTACTTGTTCAAATTAGGATCCTTAATGTCTCTCTGTCATATAACTTCCTTCCCATCTAAGAGCCCAAATCAAATCCTGAGGGAGGGGTAACAAGTTCGACAAGAAAGTTTTATTATCTTTCTTCTGTAACTGTAACCCCTCTGTATACCACCTTGACAAAAAAGAAATAAAACAATTAAAATAGGGGATAAACTTTCAAAAAAAATAAAGGAGCTGTCCTTTATTGTGAAAATACTGTTTGGTAGTTTCTAACACACAATGTTGTTTTGTATTACTAACCTTGTTGCCATTGGCTATGCCTGCTCAGAAACAAAGCCTCTTCCCAGAAGAAACACACACACACACACACACACACACACACACACACAGTCTGTGGGAAATAGTTCTTAAGCCATCTCCCATTGTCTTCACCTTTTGGTGTTTAAATTGGTTCAAGGAAGGACCCTTATTTACATCTAGCAGATTTTGGCAAAGGTGAAGTGAGATCATACCTCTCACTGGGTGATGTTCTGTCTTGTTCCATTTTTGGTTGCTATAACAAAATACCCAGCTCTGAGTAATTTATAAGGAGCTATGTCTGGTTTGGAGCAGGCAGTTCAATCCATATGGTCTCTGGGGAAGGGTCCTCCAGGTTGTGAAAGGCCATGGCAGATACTGTCATAGAAGAAATGTATGCAGGAAGGAGAAATCATGTAAAAGTTAGAAAGTTCAGTTGGGGTGTGTGGGGAGCAGACATGCACTTCACAACCATCCTACACACAGGAACTAACTTGGGACCAGCATCAATCCCTTCTGAAGGCAGGATTCTTCCCTCCCTTCTCCTCTAGCCCCATGACTTAGTTACACTGGTGTCTCAAACACATTCCAACCCTAGTATTGTATAAAAATCTTTCTTCACCAACCCAAACTGGAGATCATCCTTTGGGCTTGATAAAAGAAGTGGCCAAGGTGTAAATAATCCGGTAGAAAGAAAGGGGCTGCCAGGTAGCCCTTGAAGACTGCAAGAGGCCTCTCAGAACCCATATCTAGTAGGAAATGAGGGCAGACTCATGTCCATATCCAACACAAAGCTGGTGCCTTCAGTTCTACAACCATAAGGAAATGGATTTTATTCTCATCCTGAGTGAGCTGGGATGTGAATTCTTGCCTCTTGGAGCTTCTAGAAGACAGGGTAACATAGCTCATACCTTGCTGCAGCTCTCAGAGCCTCTAGATCTTAGCACTGGACCTGGCTCAGCCACACTAAACACAGCTTTGACCTGCGTAAACTCAGAAAGAACCACCATATGTTGTTTCAAGTTTCCAAGCCTGTGACAATTCGTTACACAAAACAGAAAACAATGTGCCCATAATGAGCTGAAGATTTTGGATTATTTTCCATGGAAATGAAGACATTTGAATTTGTATCATCAGTTATTATGTCCTCTTCCTTTTGGTATTTCTTTCTTCTTGAATTAAAATATTTGAGATCTTCAATTTTCATCTATGACACTCACATGGTCACAAGAAGGACAAACCTTCAAAGTTAGCATGGATATTTTGTATTGGGTTTATGTTCATTTATACCTGAGTAAGAAAAAAAACTTAGTTCAAAGAATAATTTTTTAGTAAAATATTTTTGCAGTGATGTTCTTTAATAAAAGTCTATTGCTATGCAAAGAAGTGCAGAACACTTCCTGCTAAGAGGGGCAGTGAACAATGATTCAGTCATTGACTCAGTTCTGCACATCTTTGTAAGACTGTCACTTACTGTCAAATGTACTTTTCATGTCTTTGCAGGGCAGAATTGACTCTCTCTTTGGGGGTTCACAGAGCAGGCTGGCTATAAACATTTTATCCACTGTAGTAGTTACCTCTTCCCATAACTATCTTTGTCACTAGCCAAATGTTGGCAAACTATAGCTCATAGGCCAAATTCTGCCTGTGGCCTGTTTTTGTAAATAAATTTTTATTGCAAAACAACCATGCCCTTTTGCTTACACATCACCTTTGGTGGTTTATATACAGTACAGTGCAGAGCTGAATAGTTGCAACAAAAACCTTATGACTCACAAGTCTAAACTATTTACTGTCTAGCCTGCGATGGCTTGGATAAGTGTCCCCCAAAGGCCCACAAGTTGAAGGCTTGGTCTGCAGGGTGGTGCTACTGGAAGGTGGTGGAACTTTCAAGAGATGGGCCTGTGAGAATTCCTCAGGAAACTGAGAGCTTGCCTTTGAAAGGGATATGGGATCTCAGCCCATACTCTCCCTATTTTTCTTCTGGACCATAAGATGAGAATCACCTTATAATCAATTAGCTGCATTTGGGGCTGTGACAAGCTCTAAATGTGTTACACTGATAGAGCACTGATGGACACAGATCCATTTATAGCAAATGTTTGCTGATCCTTGTGGTAAGCCATGATCTTCATGAGGGCATAGCCTGCATCTCATTCACTCATTAAGCCCAGAAGATAACCCCCTGTAGACCCTAAATTTATAGTTCGGTAAATATAAAGACGAATCAAATGCCTGTAACTCGGGGCATTAGCATGTATCTTCTAAATCAGACTTCCCCTAAAGAAGCATATAGCAATGTGTTAGGACTGGGGCCTTCATGGGAAAGGACTGCACTGGAAGTAGAAGGCAGAATGAACAGGGCTGGCTATTACAAGACATTCCTACCCTTCATTAGAAGGCTGTATTTAGACCAAATTGTCATTTATTAAACAATTTTCACATTAGTGTTCAAGCCCAAGTGCCTTTCAAGGGATTGTTATTCTGTTTTCAGATTCACTTAGAATCAAATTCCAAAAGGCTTTGGTGTATTTGCTGTCCAAGAAACCTTTTAATTTTCTTTTGTAAACCCTTTTTGATGTTGCTTTCTTGTCAAAAACAGGAAGCCATTATTTTCCAGTAGTAAATATGTTCAAAATCAAGTTAGCCACTCAGCTTCCCAATGCAAGACTGTGTTTTGTATACATGAAGAAAAATCATCTTCATCAAATGTGTTGAGATTCTCAGGGGACAGCCAAGTACTTTAAAACTTTGTGGGAATCAAAGAATTTGAAAACCCCTCTGGGGGAGGCAGGGTTGGTTCTTCTCCAATCCCAGTGAAACCTTTTAAATCTCCTGTGATTCATTCCTTCACTATTTCAGTCCCTGAAGATTAGTCTGAATGCTTTTTCCTTCATTCATCTACCCACAATTTCTGTAACTCCCATATGGGATATATACAGTAACACTAACCACCCAAAACAAAGCAGAACAAGATGTTTGCCATGGATATCAAATCTCAAAAGAGACAATTAAATTGGAACAAATCATCTCTGCTTTCTAAATCACCAGAGACTGCTCTATTTTAAAAATGTCAAGTGAGTTACTATGAAGTGTTACCTAAAGATCCTGTAAACAAATATATTAATCCCGGAGAGGAGATTTAGTGAAAAGGATAATGTTGCCACGTTTCATCTTGGTACTTAGACTGTTATTCAAGGTCAATGGATGAATACCCCAAGGAGAGAGACTGAAACTTCTGATGGGTATTAAAACCAATGAAGCTCGCCCTTTCTCATTCTATGTCTCTATGTCCTGAGATTAATACCTTTCCCATACCTTGTCACTTTGCCTTTCTTAACAACTGCCCATTTTTAGCCAGGATAATATGTTTATTGGTATGTAACAATTAGAAGCAAAAAATACACATGGGTGTATTTGATACAGTGAGTTACTTTTTTGTTTTTTATTTATATTTTAATTTTTTAACTTTTTGCTGGTCCTGGGGCTTGTACTCTGAGTCTGGGTGCTATTCCTGAGCTCCCTTTAGTTCAAGGAGGGTGCTCTACCACCTTAGCCACAGCATCACTTCTGACTTTTTCTGTGATTAATTGGAGATAAGAGTCTCATGGACTTGTCTACCAGGGTTGGCTTCAAATGGTGATCCTCAAATCTCAGCTTCCTGAGTAGATAGGATTACAAGCATGAGCCACTGGCACCTAGCTTATCTTTTTAGTTTAAGACAGATGTTTTTCCATACTGGACTGTGAGACTGGGCTTTTGAAATGTCTTTTATTCAACAAGATATTGAGAGACACCACTGATTTTGGTTGTTATGATACACAATTGCTAAATGAAAGAAAAAACTGACATTCTTCTATCAGTTCCTCCAAATTTTTCAAAATTTAATAATACACAATTCAAACTATTATGTTCCCAGTTCACAAATTTACCATGTAACCAACATAAAAATGTTAATACATATTTTATGTGTTTTAAATAAAGGACTATATGTATGAAGTCCAGCATGCACGTCACACAGAGACTATATTAATTTAGACTAAATATTAGTTAATATTCTCAATTACCAAACATGTCTAATGGCTACCATCTTATCTAGCACAGAAATAAGTCATGTTTAGATCAAAGTTAAATGTTTTTGGCAATAACAGTTCTTTGAGCAATGTTGTTCATATCCAATAACACCAGGAACACCACAATGTCAGATTATTTCCCTGCTCAGCAGGAGGAGTGTGGTTATTTTACTAAGGAAGGAACTGTAATTATTTTCGTCATAGAGGATTTTTCTTCCGAAATGTTCCTGGGAAAGATACTTTGATTTTATATGAATGTCCTCAGACCAAACAAATTGGTACCAAATGATTTGGGCATTCAGCTATGATCTTCTCATGAATCAATAATTACACTGTGTATTATGAAATAGGGATTCTATTTGTTTTCAACCCTCCCCCTTTCTTTCATTAGAAAATAATTTCTTGTAACCCTCCTGTTCATCACCTTCACAATATTTTGTTGTTGTTGTTGGTCATGGGGCTTGAACTCTGTGATCTTCAGCTTAAGGCCAGGCTCTACTGCTTGAGCCACATAGCCACTTTAGGTTTTCTGGTGGTTTATTGGAGATAAGAGTCTCATGGAGTTTCCTTCCAGGGCTGGCTTTGAACCTCGATCCTCAGATCTCAGCCTCCTGAGTAGCTAGGATTACAGGCATAAGCCTGGCTCTTTACAATAAATTTTTTTGTTGTTGTTGTTGGTCATGGGGCTTGAACTCTGGGCCTGGGCGCTGTCGCTCAGCTCTTCAGCTCAAGGCGAGCGCTCTACCACTTGAGCCACAGCGCCACTTCCTACAATAAATTTTAAAAAATAAAGTAAAAATTTGATCTGAAATATAGATGAAGTTATTAAAATATTCTGTTGTTTCAATTCAGTAGCTGAAATAAATTATTTTGAGCTATTGAATAAAAGGTTGCTATGTCAAAGCTACTACAAGACAATATTTCACTTAATAATAACTAGATGACAGATTTAAATTTTATATACATTTTATATCAATTATAATTGAATGATACAATTTACAAGTTATGAATGTATAAATGTAAACATATATACAATATAAATATGTTAAATTGAAAAACAATATATTTCAATCATTAAATTCATGCTTCATATCTATTTACAATACGTAAATTCTTCAAGTCTTACATATTTAATGCACGACCCCACAGACTACACAGATCATAGTTAATTTTTACATAGCCAAAGGTATTAGTTATTTTGGTAGTAAATGTAAAAAACTATCTGGAAAACAATACAGTTTATAAAGAACTTATAGAAATTAAAAACTATATTACTATTTTAAATAAAAGTCTTCTTTCCCTTAATAAATACTACTTCTACTGTTACTTTTAATAAAATATTCATGATAAAAAAGAAAATAAGTTGATTATCATTTCTTTTTTCCTCAAAACTTCCCAAAACATCAGCTATTTTAAGTATTCTTTCATAGTTCCTAAAGTTTCTTTTCTTTTTCTTTTCAGGGTCCTCAGTCCTTAAAAGTAAATTTTTTCTCAACTGATTTTGAGTGGGCTGGTTCTTCATTTGGCTTTTGAATCCAGCTTATGGAGATGGTCAGGACCCAGAATGGAAAATTTCCCCCTAATTTGTAAATGTATTCAGTGCAATCAATACACAACAATACTAAAGACTTAAGATACAGTGGAGTCTTTGGATTTGAGAAGAGAAGGGTATTTAAGGGTCAAAAGTCACTACCATGGTTGGTGATAGGGAATCGCAATCTTGATCACTGGCTCTCTTGGGTTGGGGTAGTGTAGCAAGCCTCTGTAGCCAACTCCTGTAAGACTGGTCAAACTTCATTAATTATCACTTATTTCCAGATTCTCCCTATCTCATTAATACCTTTGTAGGTATTAATAAATGCCTCTGAATGTGGTTTGAAATTAATTGTATTTCTCTCTAGAGTCATGTCACCATCATACTATTTTCCCAGTGGGTCAGTTTCTATTTAAATACCATGACTGGAGCTATGGAAGAAGAAGGATGATAATTGTATGAAAGCTCAGAGATATACTCAGCGTGGGACAAGGTGGGGAAGGGCTTGTGGAGAAGGATGGGCCACAGATGTAATAAGTAAGCTAAAGTAGGAGTGGAGTATGGGCAGCCCTAGCCAAAGGAAGTGAGAAAACAAAGACACAGGACACCTTCAGAGCCTAGAGGGTTATGGAGATACTTGCATACCCAAGTTCACTGATGTACTTTTCAAGTTATGGACACGGCCCAAATGCCTTTCAGTGAATAAATGTATAAAGAAAATGTGATATATACATATACAATGGAATTTATCCCTCAGGAAAAATGATAGTATGACATTTGCAAGGAAATGTATAGATTGAAAACAAGTGATGTTAAATGAAGTAAATCAAACTCAGAGAGACAAAGGACACATTTTTCTCTCATATGTGGAAGTTAGATCTAAATTATAAATATATATGCAAAGTTATACAAGGTCATATATATGTATATATACACAAACATATGAATTAAACTATGTTATATGCAGGAAAGAATTACAATAATGTAACTCCCTTCAACAACTGAATGCCAGGAAGCTAGAACTTATGGTGGACATGAGAACATGGGGTTGGGGGTGGGGGTAGACAAATGAAGAGAGAAAAGGTGGATGAATGCAGTCATAATACTCTATGTAGACATGTGAAAATGGAATTGGGAGAAACTAGGGGATGAGTGGGGTTGGAAGAGATGGTGGAGGATAATGAAGGGTTGACATTGATCAAGATGTATTGTGCTCATAAACTGACATGTTGAAATAAAGTTCCTTTGTACAGCTACTTAAAGATAATTTTTGAAAAGAATTGTTTAGGAAGCTTTAAGAGACCTCATATTTCCCAAAGGGTCTTTTACTGAGTAATAATCTTCTAAAATATCCTTTAAAAACACTGGGGAGATCCAAGCACTGGTGGCACACATTCTAGCTACTCAGGAAGCTGAGATCTAAGGAGCACGGTTCAAAGCCAGCCCGGGGAAGGAAAGTCCATGAGACTCTTATCTCCAGTAAACCACTAGAAAACCGGAAGTGGCGCTGTGGCTCAAGCGGTAGAGTACTCACGTTCAGCTGAAGAGCTGAGGGACAGGGAGAGTGCCCAGACCCAGAGTTCAAGCCCCATGACAGACCAAAAAAAAAAAAATCACTGGGGAGAAAGAATTAGGACAAAATAAGTATGAACATTATTAGTAGTATTTTTAGTTATTATTTTTAACCACAAATAAGGGATTTTTCTTGTGGAAATCTACCCAGGCATTTGCAGCTTCCCTCTTTTATTGCTGTTCTAAAATTAAGACTCATTCTTAAGTTCTGAGATTGTATAAAGATAACTTCTCGAATTTTATCAATGCTTATAAATATTCCTTGCTTCCCTAAGCAGTAAATATTAACCTAGAGGTACATATTTCTAGTAAATGTCCAAAGTATGGACACACCTCCAGAATTATATAAGATTCCTGGCTGGGCAGAACAGACAAGTACTTTGTACAAATATTTGGTTTTGTGTCCAAAGCCTTGGAATTGTCAAAAAAAAAAAGCATCTTAGATGTTTGAGATGTTCACAGGCATGAGATCCACTTTTGGAAAATGTGTGTGTGTGTGTGTGTGTGTGTGTGTGAGAGAGAGAGAGAGAGAGAGAGAGAGAGTAGATATGCACAGATAATAGGTCAGAGCAAGAAACCTATACAAGTGTTTCTTCTGCCACAGAGAGGCCTGCAAAAAGCAATAAATAGGTAGACCAATTCTGAGAGAACCATTGCAATCTGACTCTACTTGTTTCTTCCTATTTCCTGTCTGGAACATTCTGATGAACTGA
Organism: Dipodomys ordii; assembly: GCF_000151885.1. Taxonomy (NCBI): domain Eukaryota; kingdom Metazoa; phylum Chordata; class Mammalia; order Rodentia; family Heteromyidae; genus Dipodomys; species Dipodomys ordii. Next base: position 2,324,116 of record NW_012267377.1, on the reverse strand, counting down.
TCTCCTGATTTCTCAGGTCTTCTGCAATCACAGAAAATCAACTCTCTTCTCTTTTTGTGTTTGTTGTTGTTGTTGTTCTGGCCATGGACCTTGAACTCAGAACCTGGACAATGTCTAAGAGCTTTTTTACTCAAGGCTGGCTCTCTAATTCTTTTTTTGGGGGGGGCTCCGGTCGTGGGGCCTGAACTCTGGGCCTGGGCGCTGTCCCTCAGCTCTTCAGCTCAAGGCTAGTTGTCTACCACTTGCAGCGTCACTTCCGGCTTTTTTTTTTTTTGCTTATGTGGTGCTGGGGAATCGAACCCAGGGCCTCATGCATGCAAGGCAAGCGCTGTACCACTGAGCCACCTTCCCAGCCCCTGGCCCTCTAATTCTTAAGCCACAGCATCACTTCTGGCTATTTTTTTTTAAAAAAAGTTAATTGGAGATAAGAGTCTCATTGACTTTCCTTTACCTGTCTGGCTTCAAACTGCAATCCTCAGATCTCAGCCTCCTAAGTAGGTAGAACTATAGGCATAAACTACTGGTGCCTGGCTCTCTCTATTTGTAAACTTGCTATCACTAGATGATGGTGGTGGTTGCTGAGACAGAGGCTGGAGCTGCTTTAGGATGGATAAACTTATGATGATAGAAATGAGATTCTAGCTATCTCAATTCTAAATCATATAAGTCATTTTCTACTATTCTCTGCTGCTAAGACCCCACCCAACTAGTGGAGATAAACTAGTTTCCTAGTTGTCTAAATCCAAGAGAAGTAACTCTCCACAAGTGAATTCAAATGAGGAAGTCCTGTTACAAGAAGCCCTCCGCTGAAAACCCATTTTGTAGATGTTGGTAATTGTGTGGTCATTTAATCATCTGTTTCTCATTACATTCCTAACTTTAACTTTGATGCTAGTCCAGGATCTGTGTCACTAGTTAGAAATTTATAGAGTGAGGTGGCAGGAAGCAAACAGCAGGGTGAGGGAGGGAAGGGTAGAAATGGTAGCGGAGAAATTGAGGCCACTGGCTGATTAAGGGCAAGCTTCAAGTCTCAGCTCTGTTAGGAAAGATCTCAGCTCCCACAATTCCTAGGTCATCACTGCTCATCAGAACCCATCAGACTAAGACCTCTTATGATCTGCTTTAGAAAACTCACAGAACAAAAACAACAGCATCAAAATGCAAGGAAATTTAAAAAAAAATTCTTTGGGACTAATTATTAAAAGCTAGAACAGGGAGAGCTGCTGTCTCCACTACTGCACCAAAAGGAGTTTTTCCTGGTGCTCTACCTCTTCCTTTGCTCACTGACTCTGATCCTTCCATTCTTGGTAGACAAAGATGCAAATAGAAAAGAATTCAGGCATCTGGAAACGTTTTAGTTATCACAAGTTTAGTAACTTTTTCACAGAGAGACATAAAACTGAGTGAAATTCAAATAAAGATTTTAATTCAATAGAGGGCTAACAACCTTCCTTTTTATGACCCTGTACATCTCTCATTTGATGAGATTACTCAGGAAATATCTTGCTATTTTCATTTTAAATTGCTCCAAAATAAGGAACTACATAAACTCAACCCAGAGTGAATCTTTGTAGCAAAGAAGGCAAAAGAAATAAAATGGGGAAAAGATGACTATTTTATGTATTTATTCCATTCTCTTTTTGTGTCTTGTAGATGTCATGAAAGATCTATCATTCAGTACTATCATTTGGGGAAAACATTTCTGAAAATGCTATTTGAAGTATCCAGCAGGCCCCGGGTAATCTGGCTGTCAGATGTTGGCTTGCTGATTGAAGATGTGCAAAAACAAATCCAGTATGAATGTCAGCCACCAGTCTAATTTTTGCTGAAATTACTAAAATAGATAAAGGAGTGTTTACACTGTGCTCATGTTTTCTTGTAACTTAATATGTAATTTAGTGCAATTTTCTGGTTTTCAGCTCATTTTCCTAGCCACCAACATGCTCACACACTGTTTTTGCCCACCGTCTTTTCAGAGCACATAGAAGCTTCTGGGTTACTCTGTCTGGCTCTGCCTCCTAATTCATTGTCTGGACCTTGCCGAGTGACTTAACTTGCCTGGCATTCAATTTTCTTTTCCCCTAAAATAGTATCATTAAGGAGAAAAAAATCATGGTACTCAATGGCAAATACCATTGTAAGTCAGTAAAACATTAAATGTAGTTAAGACATTTAGCAAGTTAAATAAAACATAAAAAGTAATTACCACATTTGTCTGATGGTCACCAATAGATGTCAGAATGTAAAAGAGCCATAAAGGGTTCTCAAAAGAGTTTGTCATTCCAAAATATTAAATACCTTCTGTCAGTCTTCTTACTCACTGATCTACATATTTTTTTGCTTAAAAGAAAACCTGAGCCCGGAAAAGAAGAGACATTGTTTAAATTAATATAGACATTTAGCACTCAGAATGTACACTAGAAGCCATTGTCTCCTGTATCCAAAACTCTATTTTAGTTGTTCCAGAAATGCATCAATGAGAGAGAATGGAGTAGAGAAAGGGCCTTTAAGACCATTCTGAAGGATCTCTAATTTCAATAACAGAATATACAAGGGAAGATAAAAAATAATCATATAGTCAAAGTTACTGTCCTACAATGGTATTATCTGCAAATTCATTAAAGGAGCATCTTTTGGCTCCAGGATAAAAAAATGAAACTGAGTCGCATCTACCAACCTTTTCCCGTGTAAGCAGGATAGGTACAAGTCAGCCAAGCTGGAGAATTGCTGTCACTGAACTCAAGGCACAGAAGCTGAATAGGCTCAGGGAATAGGAGAAGACAACACTCATTTCTACTAGAAGAGCTAGACTAGCCAGGCGATGGTGGCTCACACCTGTAATCCTAGCTACTCAGGAGGCTGAGATCTGAGGATCGCGGTTCAAAGCCAGCCCGGGCAGGAGAGACCGTGAGACTCCTATCTCCAATAAACCACCAGAAAACCGGAAGTGGAGCTTTAGCTCAAGTGGTAGAGCACTCGCCTTGAGCTGAAGGGCTGAGGGACAGCACCCAGGCCCAGAGTTCAAGCCCCACGGCCGACCAAAAAAAAAAAAAGAGCTAGACTGTTCTGGAGGACTTGTAGTTTGGTCTCTGGATCATTTGCAATGACTGGTCCCTATGGCCATAAAAGGAGGAAACCTCAGATTATAACATATCCAAAGTTTTATCAACATCCCATGTGACAATTTTCTTTCCCTTTAGAACCAAAAAGCAAAATGAATCGTACTAATGTAGTTTTTCTTTCAGTTCTCACTGGCCTTGGATTTGATTTTCAAAGAAACCTACATCATGTTGATGAGCAGGTCTACTTTTGATGTTCTCAACTTTGTTCAGGTAAAGGACTTTTGAGAAAGATTCCAGTTCATGCCATCAATTTACATAATAAGGTTGAGATTACAATGAAGAGTTCAACTATGAAAAAGTATGATAATAAATGGCCAAAAAGCTTCATTTATCTTTACAATCAGAGTAAATATTAGAAAAAATAGTACTTACAAGAGACATACCCAACTACCATGATGAGTAACTTCCTGGAGGGCTGATGATTAAAACCCATAGTCCTTGTCCCCCTGGGAACACTTGGATGCACCAGGTCATGGCCTTTTAAGGAACAGAGATATCAACAAAGTTCAAAGATAAAAGATTTAAGATAAAGATAAAAGATTTAAACAAATATGCCTGTCCATTTCTGCCTGAGTGCTGTAGCTGAGCTCTTTGGCTTTTTCACTCAAGTCTAGCATTTTACCACTTTGAGCCACAGCTTCACTTCTGGTTTTCTAGTGGTTAATTGGAGATAAGAGTCTCCATGGAGTTTCCTGTCTAGGCTGGCTTTGCACCAAAATCCTTAGATATCAGCGTCCTGAGTAGCTAGAATGACAGGGGTGAGCCATCAGTACTTGTCCATTTCTTACCATCAATTTGAAAAACCACACTGTATGATTATTATGGGGAACGCTTTCACAACTTAGATTCTGACAGGTATCAAATGATTTCCTAACAGACATGCTTCAGAACAAATTGAAACAGCTGATCACTCAACAAAGATTCCTTGATGGATCGGATTTCCTGACTTATTCTGGGAATTGAGAAAAGGGGTCTTTTGTTGAACTTTAAAAATGAGAGCAAATCTTCATGGTGCCCTGGGCAAAGAATTGAGCAGAAGCTGAAAGTCTGGGGCCCAACCCTTATATTGCACCCCTCGACTACGTAACCTATGCAGGTCTGCTGTGCCTGCTGCTCAGTGAGGATACTCTGCCCGGCCATGAGTTATTAGCCACGGCCCTCATAATAAATATGAGAACCCCTTTTTATCTTCTAAAGTGCTGTTGAACTCCAGAGAGTTTTATTACTACGTGGACACCAGGTGTGAAAGGCAGAATAATGGCCCCCCAAAGATGTCACTTACTAATCCCCCAGTACCCTTGAAAATCCTGCCTTATCTGGAAAAGGAAACACTACAGATGCAACTCAAGGAAATCTACAGGAGGAGATTACCCAGGAGTGTGCAGGTGGGCCCAGGGTGTAAGCAGAAGGGCAAGAGGGAGGCAGGAGATGAGAAAAGCAGAAGTCAACGGAAGGCAGCCAGGGAAGGATTGGCGTGGCAGAGGCAAGGAGAGGTGCAGCTGGCTGTGCTGGAAAGTCACAGCGCACCAACGTGCTCCTCTGTATATTTGTGCTTTCACAGTTAATACATTAAGTATTTCGTTGACACCATTTGGCAAAATTAGCATCCTCAGGAAAGACACTATCCCTCAGATGAACCACTAAATCAAACAATCTGTAAGTGTGTCAGTGCCGCTGTGTGTGTGCCTCCGTGTGTAATGATACCCTAGGAAAACACTTTTGCAACCCTGGCTGTCAAAGGAGCATAGGATCTTATGTTTAGCTCTAATTGCTCAGAATGTAGTCATTGTGAATAATTTTAAGAGGATGCAGACCGTGATGTAGGAGGTGAGAAAGCTGGTCACAATATCAGAGGGAACTCAGAAACTCTCCCTTCTCTGGACCATCTTCCTTCAATGAGGTAAAAGCAAAATCTTTGAGCCTTTTCCAAGTGGAACCCAACAGTGAGGCAGGAAGGCTCTGACCTTCCCTGACCCCTGACCGTCGTCCATCAGCACTTTTCCCTAAGTGCAACACACAATTCTATTGCTTGTCCAGGCTGCATTTGTCTTCTTTGTGGTAAAGTGATTTCATGTCTTCCTACATGTTCAGATCTGTGAACCAAGACATGAGCTGCAATGCACAGTTAAAGGGGGAAGAGAGGAAAGGTGGAAGGTAGAATGGAAGGGAAGGATAGGAGGGAGGAAGCAGAAGAAGAGAGGAAGAAAGGAAATGGGATATGAATGGGTGGGGAGGAAGGGAAGAAGGAAAGGAGGAAGGAAGAAAGGAAAAAGAGGGGAGGGAAAAAGGAAGGGAGGCAGATAGAGAGGAAAACAGGAATGAAGAAGGGAAGAAAGGAATGAAGGGAGGAAGAAAGAAAGGAATGAAGTAAGGAAGAAAAAGAGGAAAGGAAGGAGGGAGGTGGAGGAGGGACCAGCTGTCTGACTTCAGGCTTCTAAGCCATTTGATATTTGTTTCCCCATTTCTCTGGCTCTGCTATGCCAAGCAAGGGCAGAACAGTCCTTAGGATATTTTGTAATGAGAACAAGTCCCTTATTAAAAAGATTGAAAGCTGGGGGCCAGTGGTTCATGTCTGTAATCCAAGCTACTCAGGAAGCTAAGATCTGAGGATTGTGGTTCAAAGCCAGCCTAGGCAAGAAACTCTGTGAGACTCTTACCTTCAATAAACCACTCAGACAACTGGAAGTGGTGCTGTGGTTCAAGTGGTAGAGCACTAGCCTTGAGCTGAAGAGCTGAGGGTCAGCGCTCAGCCCAGAGTTCAAGCCCCATGACCAACCAAAAAAACAAAAACAAACAAACAAAAAGAATTGAAAGTAATCGAAGTGATCTAGTGGGCCCAGACACTTGGTAAAAAGTGAAAGACTTTGCCTGCAGGAAGGCTGGGTATAGGCTTCCCTTCCACTACAAATGGTCTGAGTACTAAGGACCTTTGTCCCTCAAGCAGAATTGAAACTGACAACTGTGGTTCAGTATGGCTGATGCTCACATGGATACAGCCAGGGCCTCTTTCACTAAAGCAGAGATGTTTTTCATGTTTGTTTGTTTTTCTTTCCAACTGTTATTGCAGAAAGCATGCTATAAACTGAGACCAGCTATAAAATAGGAATAAGTAATAAAAACAACTGTAAAACACATAGCAAATGCTTTAAATAATAAGTGCCCCCCGGCTAGTCCTCAGCTTGGTTTATAAATCCAATGGTAAGATACAAACATTAACAGGCAAAGATTCCAGAGCAGAGCATTGGTAATAAACAAACCTGGATTCAAATCCTGACAGGTCTTGCTGCTGATTTGTCATCTGACCTTAGCTAATAGGATTTAAATTATCTGAGGTGTTTTTTTTTTGGTGTAAAATAAGACTAAGCACTAACTATCTAATAGGGTTGTTGTGAATCTCAAGTCAATTAGTTCTTTGGCAGAGTCTGGGACATTAAGGAGATCCTAAAACTGTAACTTCCTTATAGAAGGTTTTTCTTCAACAAAGCTAGAAGAAAGGGGGAAATTTTTCTTTCCAAAAACTCTTTACAAGGTGATCTAAAGACAAGAAAAACCAGAGAGAAGAAGGGAAAAACAAGGAATTGGTACAATGGCCATGGTGTGACATGGGCACTGAAGACCTTGACTTCGATCTTTATGTACTTTTAGATTAGAAAAATCAGCTAGATATGATTTGCTTTCCTTGTGAGTAAAGTCTTAAGATGTATTTGCTAGCTACTACCCAAATGCATTTTCTCTGTTTTTTTTTTAAATTAAAAAGAAATAAAATTCTTTGATATATCACTATTCCTACCAGATACAGATTATTCTTCTCTATAGTGACCTAGTTCTATTCCATCATCTGTGTTTGTATAGAATATCACACAGTATGCACTAAAAAGAATCTATATAAACCACCTATGATACTATGACATCTTGTTCAGAGGACGTATTTCCAAGATTTGTTTAGTCTGGCACATAGAGACCTTGCTTTTCATTTTGCATGTTCTAGATCAGCTTTGTGGATATATTACAGTTTGTTTTTCTCTTGTCTTTAGGGGTGCATATGTGTTTCTGATTTTTCCTGTTGCTTTGTAAGCTTGTCCTTGGCCACACTGGGGGCTGTTATGGAAATAGAATTGCCGGTATTATCTCTGCCCATCTGTAAGTTCACCATAGCAAGCAGACACCCATTGAGAAAGGCTGCAGCAACTCACATTCTGCTAGCAGTGTCCACGAGCTTCTTTGCCCCAAAGCCTCATTCCAACTCCCTAATTCCAGACTCTGATGTCTGCCCATAAGGTTGTCAAGAATTGACAGTATCCTTACTATTTTTTTCTTTACAGTTATCCAAATGCTAATTAGGTTAAACATCTTTTCAAAGTGTCTGGAGACACGTGGGGTTATTTATTTATTTATTTTGTAATTTACTTGCTCCTATGCATTGTCCATTTTTCTCTTTTTATGGTGTTCTTATTATCTTTACGCAGTTGTGTAAAGGGGTATCCATGTATCTTGATCCTCGTCATCCCATAAATCTCCCTCATCCTTCTCAACCCCTTCACACCCCCTCAATTTTTCTAATTCGTTGAGTAATCTAGTGAGGAGACCACTAACAAATAGCTTCTATTTGTGGCATTGACTTTACCTTGGCTCATGGGTCTATTCTAATATAGCTCATGTCTAGTTTTTGTTGTTTTGTGCTGGTACTGGGCTTGAACTGAAGATGATTCATTAGATTTTTGACTCATCATTGGCATTCTACCACTCTGATTTGTCCTCCTGCACTAGCTTCAATCTTGCTTTCTCAGATCTCAGCTTCCTGAGCACCTGGAATTACAGGCATGAGCCTCTAGATCTTGGTTTCTTCACTTTTTGGGGGTAGTTACTCTGCAATGTGCTATATTGATCAGTTGGGAGACATGAACAGAAAAAAATAATATTTTGAGATAGCGTTTCACCAAATTGCCCAGGTTGACTTCAAAGTTCCCTTGTTTTTAATGTGGTCAAGTGTGTTAGTATTTTTGCTGTGGCTTGTTGAAGAAACAGTTTCCAAATGAAAAGAGTAAAGACATCCCTCTTCATTTTTTCTCATTTTGAGAAAAATAGCCAAGTTATATTTTGAAAAATGAGAAAACTTTTCATATTACTTGCTTTATTACATTTTTGCGATACTGAATTTTGAATCCAGGTTCACTGAGCTACAATCCCCAGTTATAGATAGATAGATAGATAGATAGATAGATAGATGGATGGATGTATAGATATATACAGAGATGTAGAGATTTTTTTTAAAGACAGAATTTCACCACATTGCCCAAGTTGACCTCAAACTTTCCATTTTCCTGCCATGGTCTCTCCAGTAGCTGAAATGTACATGCCTAGGCCACCTTGCTGGGTAGAGATTGGATTTTCTTAGTTGAATCTTTAAAGTATTTGGAATTCACTGCTGGATGTGATAGGAGGTAGGAATCTAATTTCTTTTTTCCATCTGGATTGCTAATTTTCCCAGTGTCATTTACTAAGCCTTTCTATCTTCCCAGGAGGACTTGCAATGTCTCTTCACTCTTCAACCATGTTTCTGCATATAGGAAGGCCCATGTCCTGACTTTTCCTTATCCATTCCTATGTACTATTTGTGAAAGTCTGAATTTCTAGATGAGGAGTCTGTCCTCTTAGATTTACTAATTACCTTAGCAATTATTGACTTTTTTATAGGTTGGACTCATGGCATGAGAGAATTTTTTGTTTATAACTGACTCTGTTGTCCATTAATTTAAAGACATATTGATGGCTTTAAGTCCTCTTATCCCTTAGCATGAACCTCTCTTAATCTCAGTTTTCTTAGATACAAAATCAAGGTAATCTGTGTTTACAGAAAGCATGCTATAAACTGAGAACAGCTATAAAATATAAGAATAAACAATTTTTTAAAACATAATGAAGAGAAGACACTTATTTCTACTGTAGAGACAGACTAATTGGGAAGTCTGCAAATCTTGAATTATGTAGTTCATAATTGTATTAACCGCCAACGGTTGCTCCTTGCAAGGCCTCTGACAAACAACTTGGCATTCAGACTGGCAGGTCCCCTGACAGCTATGCACATTGTCTGTGTATTTCTAATCCTGCATTAATCCTGCAAGGGTCCAGTCATAAAATAAGATTCTTGGAAGTAGTCCGGCCAAACTCACCAATCCTTTGATCCATCTGCATCCCAACATACTCCCAGCTTTCTCCCTGAACCCTCCTCATGTGTGAAGCGGCTGAGCAGCAGGCCTGTGCACCATTCAGGGAAACTCTCCACTCAGTGTGCTGTGAGGGGCCTCCATTCCCTGTCCCACTGTGGAGAGAGCCCAAGATCCTCCCCACTGCTGGTGAGGGAAGAAGATCTCACTGGAGAAAGCCTGGGCATTTCCAAACTGATGTCAGACATCTACTTTTGGAGAGGGATAAATAATCACAAAATGCTCATCGTGTATTCGGCTTCATAACATATTTACGACAGTCATCAACACCATGAAAGTCAAACCACACCATGCTAGCCACCATCTGGGTGCATGCTGTGGTGGTGTGGTGAACATTTGTCGGTTTTCTCTTCACTGTCTTTTCACTAGCAGACAGCAGCCTGGATCCTGGTGTGGGAAGGGTTTAAGGGGTGAGTGGTGGGATTTATAAGTTTGACTAACCTGCTCACACAGCCTCTTAGGATGGGAGATGCTCACTTCAGTCAGCTTTGGAACATTCATTATAAACACAGGGAGGGAATCTTCTTTTTAGCTCAGAGCTGAAGGAGCTCAGGAATATTGCAAGATTATGCCACTGTAATTAGTTTCTGGAAACTGTTATTAACTAATTGACTAGCTAACTAAATAAATGAATAAATGAATGAATGAATGAATAAATAACAGTGCCTTCGTACAACAGAAATCCTCCCTTTCTCTCTCCCTTCCTCCTTCTCTCTCTCTCTCCCTCCCTTCCCCCTCTCCCCTCTGTTTCACCACATTTCTGGAGCCCAGAAATGAAATTCCGAAGTCAAGGACAGAATCCTTCCTCATCCCTTCTGGCTTCTTGTAACTTACTCCGTCCTCTGCCTCCCTCCTCCCAAGGCCTTCCCCTCTTCCGTGTCTCCTCCACTTCTGGCTCCTTTGACATTGGACCTAGGGCCACATGGATATGCAAAATAATCTCATCTGAAGGTTCTTGATGATGTCCATGAAGAAGGATCCTTTCCCAAATAAATGACCACTCATAAGCCCAAGGATTGGGATGCAATACATCCTTTTGGCTTTACCAGTCAACATACCACAAAGGAAGATTTGGATTAAAAATTACAGCCAGTCCAGCAGAAGCAGAGCCAAGAGACAGATAGAACCTTTACGCTGGTTCTTCCCATGAGGGCTTGTGTCCAGTGATGCCTGAAATTAGCATCAAGAATCCTCTATATGCATCTGAGTAATTTTGCCTTTTTTTCCAGCTAGTTTGAATTGGGCATTCATGTCTCAAAGAATCTCTATGAACCCCATAGAGCAAAAAGAATATTTTCTTTTTTTCTTAATATATATTTTTTATTGTAAATATACTTTACAGAGGTTACAGAGTTACAGGAGCAAGATAATGTTACCATGTAGCATTGTTTACACCCTCCTTTATTTTTCCCCTACCATTCCTTTCCTCCCTACCTCTCCAACTCCACTCTCCCTTCTCCCCAACACCTTCCAAAGTTGTAAAGTTCATTTTCAACATAGTGTCTTGTACATCTCATTGTTACAATGGGTCATCCTATATCCTTATTTCAGCATTTCCCTCCCAAATTAGAAAAATGTATATACGAGATGCAGGACTGGAATCAAATACAGTGACAACAAAAGAATATTTTCAATTAGGAGAACTATTCTCGTAGGACCTGGGGAATCTTGGGGAGTTCTCCTTGGTGATCCACTCTGAAGGTATTTCCTTGTTCTCCTGTATTGTAGTCTATGATGAAGCATACATTTCAAGAATTCATTCTAGGACTGGGAATGTGGCCTAGTGGTAGAGTGCTTGCCTAGCATGCATGAAGCCCTAAGTTTGATTCCACAGTACCACGTACACAGAAAAAGCTGGAAGTGGCGAGGTGGCTCAAGTGGCCAAGTGCTAGCCTTGAGCAAAAAAGAAGCTCAGGGACAGTACCCTGGTCCTGAGTTCAAGCCCCAGATCTGGCAAAGAAAAAAAGGAAAATAAAAGAAAAGAAAAAAAAGAATGAATTCTCCTATCCAGAAGGACTGCAATTGTGTTAGTGGCAAGATGATGCTGAAAATGAGATGTTAGGCCTGGCAGGGTGGCGTTTGCCTAGGGTCCTGGCAAGATGATTTAAAGACAGCCTGGGATGCAATATTCTGTCTCAGAAACAGAGAGACAGATAGACAGGCAGTCAGGAACAGAGAAAAAGAAAGAGAGGCAGGAAAGACAGAAAAAGAAGAGAGAGAGAAGAGAGAGAGAGAGAGGCAATATAAGGCAGTAAATAAAACCATTCATACTCTACATTCATATTCAGCTAAAGGATAATTACTTTATCTCTTTAAGCCTCAGATTTCTAAGCCTAAAATGTATCATTACATCATCTTAGCTTCATCCTATTATGATTGTGTCAAAGACATTCCAAGGAAAACCTGAAGTGATGTTCTATAAGTCCTATAAACTCTCCAGGCCTTGGACTGGTGGCTCAGCTTGTCTTGGGTGTGGAGCGTTAGAATTAGAAGGACAAATGGAGATACAGGGATGGACTTGAGCTCCTTTCCTTCAAGCCCCCAGGCTGTGTGGGTCTCTGTTTTTATACTCTGCAATACGGGGTAATTTCTGCATTCCAAAGGTCGGAACTGCAGGCTGCAAAAGGTGTATTAAATACATCAGGCTGTGGTGGGTGAATTTTATATAGAATATTTTATTTAAGCATCACAACAATTCTTGGCTGAGGCCAGCCACTTGCACTGCTCAAGTTGGACATTAGTAAAGCCTTCCCATTGCCTCTGTCCAGCCGGCCCTTTGCTTGTCCAGGTGCTAAGGGTGGGGTTAGGGTCAGAAGACCCACTTCTCCAAGGCTGTTGGCTGAGAGGGAAATTCTATACACAGAAGATGTGTGTGTGTGTGTGTGTGTCTGTGTGTGTCTGTGTGTCTGTGTGTCTGTGTGTGTGTGTGTGTGTGCTGGTACTGGGGCTTGATGGGCACTGTCCTTTAGGCTGATGTTCTACCATGTGAGCCATGACTCCACTTCCAGCTTTTTGGTAGTTGCATGGACATAAGAGCTTCACAAACTTTTCTTCTTGGGCTGACCTCAAGCTGTAATCCTCAGATATCAGCCTCCTGAGTAGTGAGGTTTACAGATGTAGAGCTAGGAGACTGTTTTTGCTCTAACACAACATGTTTAGCCAGTAAGTCCATTTCAGCATGTTGACGTCTTTTGTGATATTTAGAAGAAAGCCTGTTAACACCTTTGAAGTTACTAAGGCTCCTGGTTCCGATCTTAACCACACTACACCTGTTTTGAATATTATTTTAAATCATTCAAACAAGTTTAAAAACAATCAGAGAAAGACAGCTGAGTGAAAAAGTCCAGAGTTAATAATTTCCTTTAGTCTCAGCTTTCCTATCTAGTCATAAGAGCCACCTCAGACAGCTAATGCAAGAAAAAAAAGAAAAGTATTTGCAAATAATTTAGTGATACATCAGAGGTATGGTTGCTACTAGCTTTTATTATGGACATCTGAGTCATCATCAGAGTTTTGCTGAACTAGGCACAGGATAGGATTTCCCCATGGAAGGACTGATCTTGACTGTTTTTGTTTATTTATTTTGGAGTCCTCTTTTCCAGGGATCACCTTGTCTCACTTATTGGTCGTTATGAGGTGACAGCAACTGGGACAATCAGGGGCCAGCTAAGAGATAAGACCCGCCCCAGTGGGGCTCAGGGTCAGATGTAGCTCAGAAGCAGCCTGCTTATCTAAAATGCTCCAAGGCCTTGGGTTTAATCCAGAGCCCTGATCCTCCCCCCACTCCCCGCTCCCCCCCCCAGCAAAAATAAAACTTTTCTTTAGTGTGTAAAGGAGGATCACAATTTTCTTTTGTTGTTGTTTTCATTCTCTTTATTTGTTTATTTATTGTGAAAATACCGTACAGAGGGGTTACAATTACATCACCTTTAAGATGCTATACAAAGAAGTTTCAATTCAACATGTCAGTTTTATGAACAAAGACAGCTTGAAGAGAATAAAGCTTCCCTGAGGTATTTCCATCAATCCAGGGCACTGAGTAACTGGACAGCACTGGAGACAGGCTAGTGGACAAGGACACACACAAATATCAAAAGATGTCCCACCAGACTCAGTTCAGTTAGTTTGTTGTTGTTGTTGTTTGTTTCTGTTTCACTGGTACTGGGGCTTGATCTCAGGAACCCAGTTCTCGTACTTGCCTTTCTTGTTCATAGTTGGTCTTCTATCTCTTGAGCCATGTACCCAGTCCAGCTTTCTCTCTCTCTCTCTCTCTCTCTCTCTCTCTCTTTCTTCCTCTCTACTTAATTGGATATAGAATTGCTCAGAATTTTCTGCCTGAGCTGGCCTCAGACCTTGATCCATATGTCAGCTTTTGGAACTGCTGGGATTACAGTTGTGAGCCACCAGCACCTGGCTAGTTCAGTTCTTGAAATGATGACCAGGATGATTCAGGGCTGTCTATTAACTCAGGTCAGAGAGGCCTTCTCTGGTTGGAAGAGAGAAATAGGTGCAGCATCCTGTGACTACACAGCATAGGCCTTCCACCTGAACTACGTGAGACTTGTCATCTCCCAGCCCCACTGCCATCAGCCTGGGTGATCAACACTGACTCTCAGTTTGTACAAGCCATTGCTCACAGTGACCTGGCTGTGCTCATTATCAACCTCTGAGCAGCTTTTGAAACACAGGAAGTGTGTTTCTCTACACTGGTCCCTGTAGATAGTGGTATACTTCATACTACCCTTTCCTGAAGAATTGCTGTTCTAAGAATTCAAAGGTGGCTGGGCACTGGTGGCTCATGACTGTAATTTTATCTACTCAGGAGGCTGAGATTTGAGGATTGTGATTTCAAGGCAGTCCAAGTAGGGAGGTCCATGAGACACATCTCCAATAAACTACCAAAAAAATAAAGCTGGAAATGGAGCTGAGGCTCAAGTGGTAGTGCTCTAGCCTTGAGCGAAGTAAGCTGAGGGATAGCACCGAGGCCTTGAGTTCAAGCTCTAGAACCAGCAAAAAGAACAGCAACAACAAAAAAGAATTTAACAGATGAATGCTCTGTTCTTGTATGATTTGTATTATCTTTAAGAAGTTGTATAAAGAGATCTTTGTCACTCCTTTTCATCATTCTCCCCCACCTCTCCTGTCCCTTCCTTTCTACTTTCTTCATTTCAAAGGATGTGCATTGAATATTATAACTGCATCCTCTCCTCTTCTTGTTTGTGGAGAAAGGGTCATGTCACCTTTCCTAAGAAGAAGACTCTGTGGGACAGGGCCAGTATCTTGCTAGAGAGAAGAGTGGCTGTGGATGCGTGACACTGGAGGTGTTTCCTCTTCACACCCACAGCTTGGCCAGCTTGTAGTTCTCATGGATCTATCAGTGCCCGTGGTCCTGTGGCTCCATTCAGAGCCATAGTGCATCACATTTACCTTTATGCCTCTGAAAAGCTCTGCCTAAGATCCCATCACCTTTAATTAATATAGCCCTGCCTTTGGGTCCCTTTTATAATTATCTTCAAGGTGAACCTGGAGTCTGGGAGAGGTTGCTTAGAACATCACCTCAGCCTTTATGGAAAGAAAGCTCTCTGGAACAGAAAGAAAGAAGAATAGTAGGAGAGCCATTGAGCATGGCTATCATTTATTGCAAAGTCCAATTTGGAAAACACACAGGTGCTGGTGATCAGCACAGCTTGTGAGTGAGGTCAACAGACCTCTCAAACATAGTGGTGGTCTTCAACTATGAGGGCGGAGGGAATGGGTGGAGACCAACTCATGTGGAAACCCAGGGTCTCCAGCAGGAGAGAGTAAGGAACAAATCCAGACCGCCATGGTAATCACGTAGCAACAAAAACTTCAGATGCTCCAGCGTAAAAGATGCAATGTGTCCAGGAGATAAGGAGCACTCTACAGTCTTCCCTCAAAATTGCAAAACAATATTATTTTAATGGTCATATGCATATGGCTCTTGAGACCTGAAGGTTTCTTATTGCCCCTCCTTGTCCTGTATGCCTCAATGCACACATTTAAACTTCCCTCCTGACCTCATAAGGGCCAGTAAGTGCTAGTGCTCACACATATAATCCTAGCTACTCAAGTGGCTGAGATCCAGAGGATTATGGTTCAAAACCAGCTCAGGTAGAAAATACCTTTAAAGCCCATCTCCCAATAATGAGAAAAATGCCAGGCTGGAGGCATGGCTCAAGTGTTAGAGGACCAGCCAAGTGAGCAAGGGGAAAGCTTGGAATGGAAACCCTGTTATCACTACCAAAAAAAATAGCTTCGTAAACTGAGGAGAGACTTTACAAATCTTGTAGAGAAAGCTGTAGGTCTGTTGTTTTTAATGGGGCCAGAGGTTGAGGAATTGTAAAACAGCTTCAGTGTTTCAGCTTGTCTAAAGGTGTGCTCAGGGATGCTGGCAGGTTGCTTGAACATGTGGTATCCCAGGGAGAAGCAGTGGCTGAGGCCCAAGTGCTACTCTGCAGGGCCCGCTCCTGCCCCTTCCCAGGCGGGAAGAGGCTGTGGAGTGTCTGCTCTGGCATCCTCACAGGCTGGGCTCTTTGAAAGACGGTTACAGGCTTTGCGTTGAAATACATAAGTCTTCACTGGCTGCATTTGTGTTATTTGTGTTATCCTGAATCCCAACCCATTTTTTGTGGAACTAATTTGCAGAATTACTGCAGAGCCTCCTGAGCTAAGGAGTCATGCGTGGAATAACTGCAGAAGTCATTTCAGGCAACTCCACCACCAGGAACAATCCAGGTCTCTGACTCTCACACCCTCCCATGTACTGCTCTGTCAGAAGGCATTCTGGGAGACCAATGGAGGGAGGGAGGAAGAATCTAGCATTCCAGGTAGCCATTCTATGCCTAGCACTCCATAACCTAACTCCACACTCTCCCCTTACCCTCACTACCTCTTTTCCTACACCCTGCTTCCCATTTTAGATCTCTTACTAATCTGCTCACTAATCCTATCTGATGAAGCAGGTTCTATCTCAACCTCTAGGAAAGCCACCTGGATTCCTCTCCCCATCTTGGCGATATTTTTTATCACTTTGATTTGTCCTCTTACATCATAACCATCCATTTATGACTATGGGTTTCACACTTAGATTTCTCATTTGTCCTTCACATTTTGGTTCCTTGCATAGGCTATGAAGCACTGAATGAAAGATTTTGGGGCAGGGGATAGATTTGAGAACAGTATTTCCCCATTAGCCCTCACAGACAAAACATCCATCAAGGCAGGTATATAAGTCATTTAAAAATCTATGCAAGGGCTGAGAAGGTGGCTCAGTGGTGGAGCGCTTGCCTTGCATGCATGAGGCCCTGGATTCGATTCCTCAGCACCACATAAGCAAAAAAGCCGGAAGTGGTGCTGTGGCTCAAGTGGTAGAGCACTAGCTTTGAGCTGAAGAGCTGAGGGACAGTGCCCAGGCCCAGAGTTCAGGCTCCACGACCGGACCCAAAAAAAAAAATCTATGCAAGCCGGGCACCCATGGCTCACACCTGTAATCCTAGTTACACAGGAGGCTGAGATCTCAAGATCACTCTTTGAAACAGCCTGGGCAGAAAACGTCTTATCTTTAATAAACTATTCAAAAAAAGCCAGAAATGGAGTTGTATCTCAAGTGGTAGAACATTACCTTTGAGTACAAAAGCTCAGGGACAGCACTGAGGGCCTTAAGTTCAAGTTCCAGGACACTCTCTGTCTCTCTGTCTCTGTCTTTCTATATCTCTGTCTCTCTCTGTCTCTGTCTCTCTCTGTCTCTCTGTCTGTCTGTCTGTCTGTCTGTCTCTCTGTCTCTCTCTCTCTTACACACACACACACACACACACGCGCACACACACACATACACAAGCTATTCAAAGTTGGCATCGTTATCCAAACCTATCAAAGGAAGGAATTGCAGCTCAGAAAAGAGAAACATCTCTCTCTCTCTTTCTTTCTCTCTCTCTCTCCATTCCATAATTGATAAGTGACAGCAGTGTCATGGCTCCAAAGCCTGTGCTGTCTTCACTGTGTCTCAGCCTGTCTCTGATGCCCCTGATCCGCAGTGCCCAGGCTGAGGGTGCTACAGTGAGGTGCAAACAAGCTAGCATGCAGGCTGACCTGGTCCACAGGAGCCTTCACTGACTACACAGGGTCTTTGGGCCCTGCATTCCATATTGCTGTGGACAATTTGCATCATCAGTTGGAAGAATTGCCTGGGAAGGAGGCAGCGTCTCCTGTTCACCCCTAGGTACCCTCAGGGTCACTGCCTCACCATTTTTTTTATAACTTCACTTCCTACAGATAGCATTTAGCTTTTTATAAGGAAAAAAAAACCCAGTTTCTTATCTGCTCACATTGCTCCAGATGTTTCTCCTCCTACTCTTGTCTTTCTTAATGACTCTGAGGGGTTTGATTACCAGCAAGGTTAAAGCTGTCAAATTATTCTTGGATCTCTTCCACGTCTTTCTTGCTTTCTCTTTTAAAAATCCATCCAACTTCAATTTTGAAACCTGCCCTGATGGATCGATGAGTTTTCTTTCCTAATTTTAGTTAAATCACAATACTACAGCTTCACATTTGGGAAGATATCTCACTTTCCCCTCTATGCTGTGGATTGGTTGGAGGTCTGTGTCTCTCCTCCCCGATGGCACCCCAGCCCAG
The DNA here is from genome assembly GCF_000151885.1 of Dipodomys ordii. Taxonomy (NCBI): domain Eukaryota; kingdom Metazoa; phylum Chordata; class Mammalia; order Rodentia; family Heteromyidae; genus Dipodomys; species Dipodomys ordii. The sequence goes on along the minus strand of NW_012267377.1, from coordinate 2,306,118 downwards.
ACACATGCCCCAACACTAGAGAAGCAGGAGTAGGCAGAAGGGCTATAAGGAAATTTAAGGAGCCATGAAGACAAGATCCTCATCTGTGCACCCAGGACTCTTTAGTGTGGGAGGGATGCAGGAGACAACCAACTACCACCCTGCTGAGCATCACCGTTGGTGGGGACTGAAGGCATGTGTCTTTGTTGATGCAATGGTCATGCATTATCAAGTTGCCACAGTTTATGGAAAGGCCTATACACAATCATGGTAAGCAGAACAAGGCTTGGGGCCCACAGAATCATTCCAAGATACCTCCACTCCCTCACCAAAATCCAATAAGGAGGTTTTGGACCCCCCAGGTGACATCTGCTTGAATCCTTGAGACCAGTTGGGACAGAAGAAGAGAGTTCTGGAATTTGAATACTGACTTCAGTGTCAAGATTTTAAGATCCACATTTTCTAGTATAATATTAACAGTAAGAGGCAATGGTGGGTGTTTTCTCTCATCTTGGATTTGTGTTGTCACTTCAGTTCTGGGTTTTTCTTGATCCTCAGGGGCGAAAGAAGGGACGCCAGAGCAGGTACTAGTTGTGAGTCCTCCAGCAAATGCTTGTGTTGTGTCTTTGGGACTCTGAGCCTTGGCCCCGCCTCCTTTGGGATTCATGAGTCTCAACCTCATTAGACCCCAGTTGGGGTGCTTTTGTAAAAGTGTCAAGAATAACAGTAATTACATCTTTGCAATACACTTAGCAGCTTTTAAAGTATATCTTCAATTACTGTTTATTCGGTGTCATTGGAATATTTCTGCCATTGTACAAGTGAGAGTTAGATGGCAGCTAAAACTACCTAATATGTTTTCCTCTGGGATTCTTCACCCTTGTCCTGGACATTCACAGAACAAGTAGCTATTTGCAAAAAACAAAAAACAAAAAGGCACGGGGAGAAATTGTCAATTAAAAAACATATTTATTTATTTTTGGGTTAGACCAATGGTCAAACTTTCCAGGGGATGGCAATTATCCTACTTTAAACTTAAAGCAAATACTTAGCTTTTCCATACAGCATTGTGATACACACACATGCATTCCTATCTCGTTGATATTTCTTCTGGGTAACTTTCTGATGAAACTGATTCTCCTGTTTTTATTAAAGAGGTAGGATGGAGTCATGTTCATATACTCATTAAATAAACTTTTATAATAATCATTTGCAATGAAACCCTTTTCAGGAATAATTCACTGTAAATAAGACAATTTTAAGCTTATGTTTTAAAATACACTACAGACACACTGTGTGTGTGTCACAAAGGCTTTCTTTGTCTCAGCAGTGCCTCATTGGATGGTAGCTTTCCTATACATTAATTTTTAAACTCAAATATTCAGATCCAAAGTATTGAATATACTTAATTGAGTTTGCGTAGATCTGTTTATTTGGCCAGAATGTTATAAGAGGAGATAGGACTGGACAAAAGAGTTCATTTAGGGGCTGGGAAGGTGGCTCAGTGGTAGAGTGCTTGCCTTGCATGCCTGAGGCCCTGGGTTCCATTCCTCAGTACCACAAAAGCAAAAAGAAAAAAGCCGGAAGTGGCTCTGTGGCTCAAGTGGTAGAGCGCTAGCCTTGAGCTGAAGAGCTGACGGACAGCGCCCCGGCCCAGAGTTCAGACCCCACAACCGGACCCCCCCAAAAAAAAGAGTTCATTTAGACACACACTTGTCATCAATTAGCAGCAGTCATCCCTTGTTTGATTATATCACATACATTCTTAAGATCCTTACTCAAAGGTCAAACTCAGAGTTTTAAAAGGAATATTAAAAGTGACAGGTGCGCTGGTGGCTCATGCCTGTAATCCTAGCTACTCAGGAGGATTATATCTGAAAATCTAGGTTTGAAGTCAACTTAGAGAGAAAGTGTGAGACTTTTACCCCAAATTAACCAGCACAAAGCTGGAAGTGGAGCTGTGGCTTATGTGATCATGTGGCAACCTTAAGTGAAAAAGCCAGGCTTGAGCATAAGGTTCTGTGTTCAAGCCCTCTTCTTGGCACAAAACTAACAAACAAACAAAACTCATATTGGAAATCCTAAGATTAAAACACCATGCTCTATGGCAGAGTGTTCTTGAACATATATAATGAATATATAAGTTTCTCTATTTTGTGTATGTGTGCTTTAAGAAAATGATTTTCAATAAATAAATGAAAATCAGAGTCAAATAGATCATATACCTTGGAGTACATTGTTTGTGTTCTTTAGTGTTTTTTTTATTTCTACCTTATGCTTAGAACTTGAATGTTCCTACAAATTCCCCTATTATTTTTCTGACTCATTTTACTTATTTAGGACTAGTAGTCTCCTCCTCCTCCTCCTCCTCTTCCTCCTCCTCCTCCTTCTTCTTCTTTACAAGTTTGAATGGATTACCAACTTTAGCAGAAAGGTAGAGATGCTTTTTCACCAAATTGTGCTAAAGAACTTTAAGAAACACATTCTCATCCTTGAGTTCAAAAGTTAGTGTGTTGAGAAGGGCCATGGAAGGTGTGTAAAAAGGACACAAAACTAGAGCCACTCCAAAAGACAGCAGGATAGAAGGAAGTCTGACTACAAGGAGAACAGACTGTGATTCCCCACCTCCTCTCCACCATCCCAAGGAATAAAAACAAAGAATCAGAAAGAATAAAACTTCTAGATCTGCTCTTGAAAGATTTGGAGGACTCAGAGATGCTTCTTTGAGTGGCCTGGAAACACAGTTTAAATGATTTCTTAAACTCTTAGGAATGACAAAATTCAAAACATGTTTTTCCAGGCACTTTTTTCCCCCTCTTAATTTTTAAGCCCCTGTGCCTTACAAGGGGAATTTAATCCGCATGTTTCCGATTCATTTACACTTAACTCATCAAAATCCTGCTTTGTAGGAGTTATTTGATGCCTAAGATGGGTATGAGTCTTTTGTATTTTTTTATTCACTGAGTTGCTTTCGGCCAGCCAGCAGTGAGTATAACTTTAACCACTGGAAATTTAATCACAATGGTCAATGAAAGATTCACCCACTTCAAATGTGTTTCCCTTTTCTCACACTTTTTGGCTGACTTCGAAGACTCTAAGGAGGGATAAGACAGCCAACTTTGAAACAGTGACATTATTTAGAGTGAAAGGCCACCTTTCTTGAGGGATTGTTTACTACTTTCTTCAAAGACAATGTCAATGTCTTCATGTTCTGAAGTCTTTTCTTACCTGCCTCTGATGTAGCCCAGATTGAACATGTGATTGCTATGGATATGTCTTCTCTCTTAGGTAAAGAACAAGCCTTAGGCCTTTGGGGCAGAAACTTGTTCATACAAAATGAAATAGGCAATCCATATTGGGCAGTACCAGACTGGATGGAAATTAGGACAACAAGACTAGAGTCTGGGACACCTTACACATCCTGGCACTGTCAATGGGGGCATGAATGGCTCCAAATGTGTTCTGCCATCATGGTAGCTGGTGGCCTCAAGACACAGAGAAATGAAGGCTTTTAATAGGCTCAACTTGCCTCATGGGCTTAGTTTCTTGTTAGCAAGGAAAAGCATCTAATTCTATCTTAGCAACAATGCTATTTCCCCAAGGACACAGGAAGAGGAACTGAGTGTTACCAGCCCCTTCAGGGCAAAGACTGCTCCTTATCCTCAGATTCTAGGGTCAGGTAAGCATATGGTCCATCTTTTAAAGTCTTCTAGATCAATGAGGAGATGTTCCTTAGGAGAGTGACAAAGATAGAGCAGTCCAATACTCTTGTGTGACTGGCAAATGGAATAAAATAGACCCGGAGGACTTCCGGTTTCCAGTAAGATGGAAGGATCTACTTTGCATGGAATGTTCGAGATAACTGCTATTTGAGAGCACTTAAAACTACACAGCAGTAGGCAGGTTCAGAAGAAGGTTGTACTCTATAATACGTACTATCACACCAAGAAGGAGCTTATTGTCTTTATCATTGTCACTGTCTCATAGATCCAATGCATTAGAAATCAGAACACAAACAGAAAGGCCTCTGAAGAAAATGCTGCTACTTCAGACTCATGCAAAAGGAATGGGAAACTCTGAAACCCAGACATCTACTCATTTCTCTCTATCTCCTCATCTTCTTTCTCTCTCCACATCTCCCCCCACCCTCCATCTTCTTCTGTTTCAGACCTCAAGTTACCCAAAGGCAACAGCCTATAGCCATGTGAATGAGCCAAAACTCAGCCAGAGGCTCCTTCTCCTCCATTCTGGGGAGCCATGGCCTCCAGAGAATAGGACAAGCTCATTGCTTTTACTCTTTCTCTGTCTCCTACCATTTGACCCCAGATATAGCCATGATTGCAAAAGTTCATGGAAGAACAGCATAATGAAAGCCCAAGCTTTCTCACTGGGGGATAAATAAGTGGAGTCTCAACCACTGTGCTCCTTGTGTAGAAAGGGACTCAAGATTTAAGAGGAGTCACAAGAAGAGAATGGCTAACTCAGCCCTGTGTTCAGTGAAAATATCTACCATTCAGGGATGAAATTGAAATAACAATATTGTCTGATGGAGAAAATCTGAAAGAACTTCCTGGCTCATCCTCTTAAGGAAATGCTGACAGATCCTCCTCAGACAGAAAAGAAATGATAGAAGAGGAAAGGCTGAAGCATCAGGAATTAAAATGAAAAGCCATGGCTAGTGATAAACAGTATTCTCTTTAGTTATACAAAAGAAAATCTGTTTGACAGTGAAGGTAAAAATTAAAATACTGACTGATGGAATTATCAATGTATATAGAGGTAACAAAGTACAGCTATTATCTAAGGAGAGAGAGAGAGTTAAACATTATAACAATGATTTTACCTTTCACTGCAGGTGATGAAATACTAATATCAGTTGTTTTCATTTAAGCCAGCTACAGAAAGCTAAATATATATTAGAAGTTTTAGAGCAAAGTCTAGAATATAAATATAATAGAATATATTCTAAAGCACAATGGGTTAAACTAAAAGTCTGAAAAACGCTCCCTTTAACTCCAAAAAAGGAGAAAATGAGAAATAATAATTTTCTTCAAAGAGGGAGTAAGTAGAAAACAAATAAAATGATCAGACTAAGTCCTAGTAAGAAAATAATTGCTTTAAATCAAAATGTGCCAAATATATGAATTAAAACAATGAGATTGAAGTTACTAAAAGAAAAACTTCAAACACTATAATATAGGCAGATTAAAAGAAAGGTATGCAAAAAATAAGCAGTATATGTCTAAGACAAGCAGTAGAGGTCAAAAGCTATGAACATATGACCATATAACCTGATGCTAAGCAAAATGAACCCCAAGATAGGGACACAAGAGGTTTGATCTTTGTCGCTGTTCTTCTTAATGGACTTATAATGTACTGTGTGATTTTTTTGTTTCTTTTGAATGTTCTTCTCCCATGGTATAACCCTTGTTGTCACTGTATTTGATTTGGTGCCCTGCATCTTGTATATACATTTTTCTAATTTGGGAAGGGGAAGGGAAATAACAAAATGCTGAAATAAGGATACAGGATGACCCATTGTAACAATGAGATGTACAAGATAGTATGTTGAAAACGAACTTTACATCTTTGCAGTTTGTAGGGGGGGAGGGAAAAGGGAGGGAGGAGTTGGGGAGGTGAGGAGGGAACAGATGGTAGGGGAAATATAAAGGAGGGTGTAACAATGCATGATAGGAAATGTACTCATCACCTTGCTCGTGTAACTGTAACAGTATCTTTACAATAAAAATATACTAAAAAAGAAAAGTATGCTAAAATGCCATGTACTATAGTACACATAATTTCATCAAGTCACAGTGGCTATTCCATGTTAGAAAGAGTAGACTTTAGAGAAAAGAAAAAAATGCCAAGGAGGAAGAATTTAGCAACATGGTAAAGAGCTGCGCTCCATTTGCCAAATAGGTATAGCAATCATAACTATATATGCATGCAATAACAGAGCTCAAAACAAAAACTAATCCCTTCAGGGAATAAAACAGGAGAGAGCAAGGGAAGGGGTGACATTTTTCAAAATGAAATGTACTCATTACCTGACTTATATAACTGTAACCCCTCTGTACATCACCTTTATAATAACAATAGAAAAATAAAAAACTGAAAAAGTATGAAGAAAAGCCACCCCCCCACACACAAAAAGCAATAACTCTTAGAATCACAGGAGAACACAAATCCACAAATGTCATTAATGATATTAACACTCTTCTCTCAGTAACAGATGTCTCAAAGATTTAAACCTGAGCAAAACTTCAGCAAGAGATTCTTATTTGTAACACCAGAAGTGTATTCTATGCCAGACAACAATAAAATACTGTTTAAATTTTAATTAAATACTTAATAGAATACCTGTGGAAGACATTGCTAAGAGAAAGGGAGCAAGTTTTAGAGCGGGAGAAAACATCTGCAAATTAAATATTTGGCTGGAAATGTTTTATCTATCTTAAAATTCTTAAAACTTGACAACTGAAACGTTTTGTAAAAAAATTGAAACTGGGACAACATCTTGAACAGCCAGAAAGTCTACCAAGGATGGTAGTAAATAATTATTGTGTATGAAAAGATATTCAGCAAGATTAGCCATTAGGAAAAATTAGTTAAAACTATGATGTGACACGAATACTCATATCCTATTAGTGGTAGATTAAAAGCAGCCAGTTTTCTTACACCCAAAATGTGTGAAGGAATGGAATTTTATTGATGATCAGAGCAGCAGAGACACTGCCATCAGCACATCTGGGCAGAATGAAATGGGACTCTAAATCTTGCTCCTCTGAGCCCAGTTCAGTGTCGTAATAATGCTTAAGGAAAGTGAGCGGGAATTCAACAAATATTCACTCAAATATTTATCACAAAAAAGCTTCCCACATTCCACCTACCAGTCAAGTCATAGAAGCTTGAATTCCAGCTGAGAAGTGATAGCCAGATGGTAGCAGTTATCTTCTTATATGTGAGATGGTCTAGTTTCCAAAAAAAAGTCAACAATAACAAAAAAAAAAAAACCAAAAGAATTGTCAACCAGTCACTGGTGGCTTGCCCCTGTAATCTTAGCTACTCAGGAGGCTGAGGACCAAGGATTGTGCATGGAAGTCTGGGAGACCCTTATCTCGAATTAATCAGAGAAAAAGTTGGAAATGGCACTGTGGCTCCAGTGGTAGAGTGTTAACTTCAAGCAAAAGGAGCTCAGGGACAGAGCCCAGGTCCAGAGTTCAAGCCCCAGGACTGTCAAAAAAAAAAAGGCTTCAGAATCATTATCATTGCAAAATTGAGAAAGAACTATATGAACACTCTCAGATTTTAGTTGGAAGATAAATGAAGGATTACTAAAATGACTTAGGAAACAGGCAAATATTTACAATTAATTCATTTGATGAAAATATTTTATCTACAACCAAGAAGGTAAAATATGCTGACAGAAACTGGTAAATTAGCTGACATAAAAGCAAAACACATTCAAAGTGGCATGCGCATAAAAGAGCACTAGACAGAGAACAGAAGTCCGCTGTACCTGCTTTTTAGTTGACTCCAAAAATAATTTGTTAAGGAGATTATTTAACCACTCTGAGCATCTGTTTCACCATCTGTAAAATAGGATTTTAAAAGTGCTTTAAGTGGCAGAGTGCTATCCTTGAGCAAAAAAATGGCTTAGAGGTAGTACCCAAGTCCTGAGTTCAAGCCCCAGGATCAACACACACACACACACACACACACACACACACATACACATACAACTGCATATCTTCATATAGGTCTTGGGAAAAAATAAGAAAATGTATTTAAAGTTATCTACTATTACTATTTTTCTTCATTATGTAAAAAAGACATATAGAATTCAAGCCTTAGGGAAGCCTATATTGTTTGCAAAGGCCACAGACTCTCCTCCTAAGTGCAAAGGAATCCCTGAGCATCACTTCTGTGAAGCATGGAACAAGGAGCCAGGCTCAGGTTATAGGGGATCTAGATCTTGGCTAGACTTTGCTATCAGCTGGCTGAGGGACTGAAAAGGAAATCAAATCACTTTAACTTTCAGGTCTTTGGTTGATATCTACAAATGGTTTGAGCTGGCTACAGGCCTCTTCCATGTCCTTCCTAGGACCCACAATGCATGAGCAATGCCCTGATCTACCATAGGGTCCGTGTGGTCATCCCACCAAGTAGGAACCCATTTATCACTGTAACAGCACAACCACACTAGTCAGCTCAGACTGAGCAGGCTCTGCAGTTCACGCAGGCTAACTATGTCTTTTGCAGTAAGCAAACAGAAGAAATCTGACATCTTGAGTCCCCTGGGGGCTGCCTGAACTAGCGAGTCCTCCAGGTGCTCTGCTGACTGGTCTTTTGTACTGGTAATGCTTTTAATATGACAATGTCTTTACTTTTGTTTCTGGCAAGAATTAATATATTACTTATGATACTTAATAAGGAACAGATGCTCTCAATGAGCATGGGGCCTGGTTGCCCATTAATTCTGGTTGGATGTTTCTTGCCGTGGTGAATGGAAGCAGACGGAGGAGTTGATCCACACGATGTGTTGCAAGAGCAAAGTCGTCGTCCGTAGACAGTAGAGCTGAGAACAATTGCTCTGGATAATTCAAAATGGATGAGGCAATGATACGACGCTTAAAATTAGAAAAGCATTTGGTTTGTAGAGTTAAAAGCTAATAGGCCCTATGGCCCTGAAGCGGTTCCAGATCTTGGGATGTGACGATAGGGAACGGAGACCGTATAGCTAATGAGCCAATCACCGTGGAGCAGCTACTATGAACAAAACATTCTCTCAGGGTTATCAATGGCAGGATGTGAGATAGTTCAGTGTAGAAGAGGCTCTACCACGTGAGAAGAACGTGTTCCAAATGACAAATCCACAGATCTTCACTCGCATCTGCCAAGGGACCTTTCCAATGTCATAGACACAATTAAGCTGCTGCATTCGGATGCTTTTTAAAATTAGTTTTTTGATATTTTTAAACTTTTATTGCAGAAATTTCCAAAGATACGCAACATTTGAGACACATTGTGTTTCTTCTATGTTCGGTAGCCTCTTGTGAGGGTGTGTTTATACATGTGTGTGTTGTATGTGAATCAATTTTACTTTGTTCTGTAAAACCTTTACCTCTAGAGGTTTTTTTAAAAAAATTTTAGGTAGACAAAAAAGGGATAAATGTTTATGATTTTTATCTAGGGCTGTTTAAATGATATACTATGTGTGTGTACGTAACCCACTGGGGTAGCTTAGATGATTATTTTTGAACATGACAGGAGTCCACATTGCGGGGTCATTGCTGTTGAGCTCCATGGTGTGGTGCCCTGGTGCAGTGCTCGCTGGATCCTCATGTTGGATCTAGCCCCATGGCTTGGCTATTGGGACTTTAGCAGATGTGTCAGAGAGGAGCTTGTGCGGTTGGGCTTTTCTTCATGTTCTTCTGTAGCCACAACAAGAGCTCCCCTGCAAGCTCTTCTTCTTCAGCCAGATCTCCCAGAATGCATCTGGTGAGAACCCAGCCTACACCAGGGGAGGGGAGGCCGAGGAGAGGGCGCAAGTCCAGTGACCCCCCCAGCCTGGCAGAGAGGCTCCAGCCCCACGAGACTGGGGATGAAAGATCACTGCAGAAAACCAATACATTTGTGGTGGCATGTTTCACAACAACAGCTTTTTCAGTCATCACAAAGAGAAACTTATATAATGGAGAACAGGGTGGTTTTTCTGTTCCAACTATAAAATCACCACAGATTGACTTAGGGCTGACATGTATGTGCTAGAAGAGTTACCTCAAGGGACCCAATGGCTCTCAGAGCAGGCCAGTGATGGAACTGATCTTAGAAAAATCAGAAGATAGCAGGGTAAATAGGCAAGTCCCTAGAAAATGAGTCTGATAGGCATGAGTTGTCAGTGCACCACAGGGCAGACGAAGGGGCTGAGTTCTATCCAGGAACTCTGTTTTCTTCAGAGTACTACTCTGTTGGAGTTGAATGCACAAAGAAACAACAAGGCTAGAAAAGTTCGGTTTACCAAGTCCTGTCATGGAATTATGATTATTTTCCTGACCACAGGTATATTGAAGAAAGCAAGAGTAGACTCCTCTTGGCTCATGTTGGTTTCCAGTTAATGATAAGACCTTTTGCTGGAATTTATAGGCACAGCTTTTTGAGGAAAGAGGAAAACACGTGGACTTTAGTAATTAGATGAAAAATCATTTATGTTGTATAATAGCTTTGTATCTTTGGTTGGCCAGCTGACTCCAAATGAAGTTTAACACATATGGAACTTTGAATTTTATCACCAAGTAGTCCAACTACATTACATAGACAAGCAAATTACATGTGGATATTAATTAGTTATTCATATCCTTCAGGAACTCAGAGAAAAAGTCATTGTATTTAAAGTTAATATCAATTGACTATACGCCAATGTTTCTGAAGTATTTTTAAGTATTTAGGTTTCATTTGTATCATTTAAAAAATTATCGAGTGATGTGATTGTCCAAAGCACTTCCCACCAAGCCACATAGCTTAGGGATGATAGAAAGGATTCAGAGATTTAAGATAATTATATATTTCTCTGATCTACTCTCCACCCTCTAATGAACCATGTTGCTTACTTTCTTCTACAGAGGCTTTTTGTAATCAAGAAGAGTCCAGGGAAACACCAGCAGTACCATAAAGTATGCAAGAAAGCCAGTAAGAAAAGCAGATTGCTGTGGAAAGAGAAAGATCTGGAAGTCACAATAATTACATTTTCACTTTAACTTAGTTGCTGCTGAAAGAAAACAAGCTTGCTTGGCCTGGCTACAAAGTTCCCTGTGTTTCACACTGGCATTGGAAGGTAGTGGATTTTCTTTCTCAAATTCCCATCTGAAGATTATGCCATCACTGTAGGCCTGAGTTGCTTCTCAAAAGGTAATGAGTTAGCACTCCTCAATGGTGCATTTCCAAAGACAAGCTGAGTCTGTACAAAAGGAAGAGACATAAATGTGGGTACAGGAGTTATGGAAAAGTTCTCTTAAGGCTTGAAGAGACACCATACCTTTCCTCATGTCCACACTTTAAAAAAAAATATTGTAAAGCTACTGTACAGAAGGGCTACAGTTACATGAGTAAGGTAATGAGTACATTTCCTATTGAGCATTGTAACCCCCTCCTTGGTTTTTCCCCTATTATCCCTTCCTTCTCCACCTCCCCAACACCTCTCCCCCCTCTCCACCCGCCCGCAAGTTGTCATCCTCACATTTTTTGACTGTTGTGTAACCTCTAGAAATCTGAATTCACCTGTGTGCATATTCCTCATGCTAAAAAGCATACACTTAAAACCAGGACATGGTATGAAGGGAAATTACATGCAAATGATGGTGACTGAAGGGGCTCATCCGCCCCACGATAGGCCAGCCCAGCTCTAAGCCTGGCAGGATAGGCCACAGGGAATTTAATATGCCTCCCCGCTGGGCCAATTGCGGTGGGCAGCAGCATCTTGGCTGCAATTATGGTTAGTAACTAGAGCACAAGCAGTGGTTGTCTCCTTCATGGGGTAAGAGAGGGCATTCTGTATCACCTCAGTATTTTTTTTTGGTTTGGTTTGGTTTGGTTTGGTGCAGATTCTGGGGCTTGAACTCAGGGCTTGGCCTTGATTTGAGGTCCTTGGGCTTTTGTGATTAAGGCTGGCACTAGCTCACTTGAACCACAGCTTCAGTTCTGGCTTTTTGGTGATTATTTGAAGTAAGAGTCTCACAGACTTTCCAGCTCAGGCTGATTTTGAACCACAATTCTCAGTTCTTAGTCTCCTGTCGCCAGCACCCAACTACCTTAGATGTTTTTAATCTCAAAAGTTGCTTTCCTTCTCTCAGAACTTTATCATTTGGATAAACAAGAGCCCTAGTGGATCTGTATCTTGGGCTCAAGGGGCAAGGACTGGTGAAAACAGAAGAAGAAGAGAAGGGATAGGAGGAGGAAGGGATACGGGAAGAGAGAAGGAAGTTTTTCCATTGCTGTTTCCTGCTAGGCAACTAACTCTCACTTATCCTAAATGAGAGGAGGCAGCACAGGGAAGGAATATTCTTTATTTTATAAGAACTACCCTGCTACTTTAACAGTGTCCACCAAGACTCTTCTGACCAACTATTGATATCATCAGCTAGAAATATTGTCTCATAGGCATTGCAATCTTCGAGGAAATCTAAAAGTATGTGAGGGATAGAACTCAACAGAACAGCTATTAAAATTCTTTAGTAAATGAGGCATCTATCTATATACACAGACCATATATATAGATCTACATATAGTATACTGATATATATCAATAGATGGCATATGTGTGTTAATGTATATATCTATAGATAGATCTAGCTAAATAGATCTATATAGGGTATATATATATATATAAATACATGCCATATATGGTATAGATAAGATATATTCATATATGATATATATAAGTCTAATCTATGAAGTAAAATTAGAGAATATAGTATGCTTATAAACTAGAGACTGCTAAGGGTAAGCCAATATCTTCTTCAACTTAGGGAAAATAAGACACAGCTATTTTAAATCTTTTATACTAAATTTTGAAAGTAGGGATTAAAAAAGGAAGAACGTTCATTGAACCTCAATGGAAAAGTTAGCCAGGATTCATAAATGAGAGACCATTGTTCATAAAAGGAGTCAGAGACAGAGGTAAAGATAAGAGAGAGTGGGGGGGGGAGAGACTGAGACTTTTAATGAAATAACTTTAGTTAATTTTACGATACTCAATGATCTGTTTAAACATAAATTAGTTTGCACTTTTAGCTGAAGCTCAGTAACAAAAGGCAAGTTATTGCGTATGATTTATATTGGAACTTCAAATCAGAATAGGGAATTTGAAATATAAAGCATAAAATATGCAGCATGGCACTACTCAGAGCTCGGCAGCGAGAATGCACAGAACCAAGTACAGTTGGCACTTTATAATTGCAAGTGGCATGGCATTTCGGCAAAGATCCAATTTTTTTAATGCATATGACTCAATAGAGAATGTTTTTGTTCGTGAAGTATAACTATACTGCTGTTAACAGCAATTCAGGTGCTATCATGTGTCCTGAGCTGCCACGGGCTACAGACAAATTTTCTTGAGCAATGTACCAGCACACATATCAGAGCCAAGAAAGGTAGGATGCTACAATTAAGATATGGATTTACATAAAATGTACATACAAAGATACTCCATTTCATAAAGGTGTACATATATACCCTTTATATATTAGATATATACCTTTATGCATGATATATACCTACACCTTTATATATTATATGATAGATGATAGATAATATATCCTATCCTACACATATAACCTACAATATAGGTGTAATATATTATATACTGTGCATATATACACATCTCACAACAAATATAAGTTATACATATGCATGAAATGATATACAAAATATATGTTATGTTACATAAATGTATGTGTGTGTATATGAGCATATATATAATTATTTCATTTATTAGGGATGACCATCATGGAGCCATCAGGACCACCATTATAAAATAATTCAGAGAGGTTATAAGAAATTAAGTAAGTTTTTCTTTAAATGATGATCATTTTGTTTTCAGCTTTCATTTTTCTCAGTCACAGGTTCTCGCGATACAGGTAGCTGGGATTGTGGAGGCATTTAGTCGCCTAGTTTTTGTAAAGTTCATTTATCTGGTACAGTTGGCACCAGATCATTTGACTGTGTGTGTCTGCAATGTGGTGGATTCACAGCTGTCAGACATGAGGGCAAAAGAAGAAACATCTGGGCCATTTTATTTAGTAAACAAAACTAGTAATTTTTCAGTTTGTTCAGTGACTTGGAAGCTTCACCTCACAGGTCAGCCTCATGGAGCTCAGCCAGAACCACTGCCTTGACCCAGTCACACAGCCCTGTGTGAGCTCACCATGGTTTGCGCATTCTCCATGTCCTCAAGTCCCCCAGAATGTCTCATGTTATGGACTGAAGGTGTGTCTTCTTTGGTCTTTACTTTCCCATTTGCTCCTCCCTGCCTACTGCCAACCACTTTTCTAGTTCTGCTCTGTTTCTGAGTTTGGTTATTTAGGATTGCACCTATGAACAGTATCTTTAGTTACCCACCTCTCCTGTTCTGTAACTGTGGTGCTACTGGAAAGAGTTCCTTATTTCTATGGCTGAATAATGGTCCATTGTACTGCATATATGCACATATTATTCATGCATAGAATATATATAACATCACATATATGTATACATGGTATATAATATAAGTGTATATATATCATATTTGTATATATATATATTATGTAGTATGTGTATCACAATTTGACACTCCAGTTGCCCCCATGTTTTAATTTTTGTGAATAATGCTGTAATGTGTAATGCATACAGAGTTCAAGTTTTAACTTTTTTTGAGGAAACTTTATATTTTTTGTACTAATGGTTGTGCTCATTTACATCGGGCCCATGTGAATTTACAGAAGAGTAGTACTGATTTGCATAAAGCCTGTACTACTTTACATAAAGGTTGTATTGATTTACATAAGAGTGGTGCTAATTTGCATAAGGGTGGTACTAATTGACATTCCCATCCACAGTGTGCAAGTTCACTTTTTTCACACCCTCTGTGGCAAGGTTGTCACTCATCTTTATGATAATAGAAACTCTGAGAAGTTATGAGGTGATATCACATGACACTTCTGGTTTTCTTTTCCCTCCTGATTGTTATTAGGGACGTTGAGCGACTTTTCCGATACCTGCTGCCCATTGTTATTTCTTTGGAGATATTTCAAAAAAAGGTTCTTTGTCTTTTTAATTTTTTGCTACTGAATTGAATATGTATTTGGAAATTAATCTTTAATCAGATATATGGCTTGCAGGTATTGTCTCTCATTCTATAGTTTACCTTTTCATTTCTTTAGTTGTGTGTCTATTTTGTATGTGTACATCTCTACCTATTAATCAAAATTGATCTCTTCCTCTGTCTCTATATCTCTTTTCCTTTCTATACACACACACACACACACACACACATAAAAGTCTAGCAAGCAAAAAGCAGATAGAATTATTTCCACTGCAGGGTGTGATGAATTATATTAATATATAATAATACTTAAATTTCATAGATATAATGAATACTTTTTAAAATCATAAACTATTATGTAGCTGAATAAATCTGAATGAACTAGTGTGATGCTCTATCCCTGTCATCTCTACATTCCTTTTATATTTTGTATTTCTGTGTAGGTTATGCAATCAATTTTCATAATAATCTTTACTCTGATGTTTTGGCACTTGTTTTCTATTGGAGTATCACATACTTTTCTCATAATAATTTGTATACCGTAAGGAGAGGCATACTAAATTGAAGTTATTTTTTAATGAAATGGATCATTTTTTTCTTCTACCATGTTTTTGCTTTATTCTTTTTGCTCATTCCACAGGTGTCCCAGTTTTTCCTTAAGGTTTCTTCAAAGTTTACATTTTGATGGTTGTACTTTGGCCATTACTTTTCTTAACTTGAATTGTTTTTTTTCCCTTTTTATTTTCAAGGTGATGTACAGAAGGGTTATAGTTACATAAATAAGATAATAAGTACATTTCTTGTCAAACATGTTACCCCTTCCCTCATTGCTCTCCTACTTTCCCTCCCTCTCCCCCTCCTCACCCCCAAGTTGTGCAGATCATTTCCAACATATTGTCTTATGTATATCGCTGTTGCATTGGTTCTTTGTCTCACCATTCTGTTGTTCTCCTTCCCTTCCCTAATTCAAACAAACGTATATACCATACCAGGGTACCAAAATCAAATACAGTGACAACAGAGCATATACAATAGAGAGAAGAATATACAAAAGAAACAAAAAAATCATATATTACATTGAAAACAAAAACAACAAAGAAAAACCTCTGTGTCCATGTCTTGGAGTTCATTTCGCTTAGCATCCTCTTATATGCTCATATGTATGTAGTTATTGAGCTATTCTGCTCATCTACTAAGATTATCTTAGACGTATACTAATTATTACAAATAAGGGTAACCATGAGATCTGTGTTTCTTTGGGTCTGGCTTACTTCACTTAATATGATTTTTTCCAAGTCTTTCCATTTCCTTACAAACAGAGCGATATCATTCTTTCTGATGGAGGCATAGAATTCCATTGTATATATACATACCACATTTTTTTGATCCATTCATCCACTGAGGGGCATCTGGGCTGGCTCCATATCTTAGCTGTAGTGAATAATGCTGCAATAAACATAGTTGTGCTGGTAGCTTTAGTATGGCCTTGTTTGTGATCATTCTTACTTCCCCAGAAGTGGGATTGCTGGGTCATAGGGGAGCTCTATGTGGAGTCTTTTGAGGAACCTCCATACTGCTTTCCAGACTGGTTAAACAAGTTTACTCTCCCACCAACAATGCAGTAGCGTTCCTTTCTAACCACATCCCCTCCAGCATCTGTTGTTATTAGAGTTCTTTATTATAGCCATTCTAACTGGGGTGAGGTTCCTCAAAAATCTCAGTGTTGTTTTGATTTGCACTTATTTTATGACCAGAGAAGTTGAGCATTTCTTCATGTGTCTATTGGTCATTCTTATTTCCTCTTCAGAGAAGTCTCTCTTTAAGTCTTTAGGCCACTTATTAATGGGGCAGTTGTTTCTTTGAAGATTTGTTATTGTGGGATTTAATTTTTTTGATTTCTAAGTATATTTTAGATATGAGGCCCTTGTCTGTTATATGGATAGTGAAGATCTTTGCCCAGTCCATGGACTTTCTATTGGTCTTGCTAGCTATGTCCTTTGCCATGCAGAAGCTTTTCTGTACACCAATAATGAGAAGAACACAGCTGAATTCAGGAAAGCAACTCCTTTTGTAATAGCCCTCCGCCAAAATAAAATACTTAGGAATTAATTTAACCAAAGAAGTGAAGGACCTCTATGATGAAAACTTTAAAACTTGAAAAGGGAAATTAAATCAGAACTAAGGAAGTAGACAAACCTCCCATGCTCCTGGATTGGGAAGATTAACATTGTGGAAATGGCAATACTGCCAAGGGCTATCTAAAAGTTCAATGTGATACATTGGGTACATCAATATCCTAACCTTATTCTTTAATGAAATAGAAGAAAGAATCCAAAAACTCATATAGAACAATAAAAGACCCGAATAGCAAAAAGAACAGTGTTGGCACAGAATCAATACCAAACTTCAAACTCTACCACGAAGCCATAGTAATCAAAACAGCTTCGTACTGGCACAAGAACAGACCTGAGGACCAATGGAATAGAACTGAGGATTCAAAACTAAATCCGCAGACCTGTAGCCACTACTCTTCAATAAGAGAGCCAAAAAAAAATAGGATGGAAGAAAGCCAGCCTCTTCACTAAATGGTGCTGGCAAAATTGGTTAAACACATGTAGAAAATTAAAGTTAGATCCTTATATTTCACCCTGTACCAGAATCAACTCCAAATTGATCAAAGACTTTGAGGTAAAAGCAGACACCCTGAAAACATTACAGGAAGGAGTAGGAGAAACTCCAGAGCTCCTTGGCACAGGCTGAAATTTTCTTAATAAAGATCCAGAAACACAACAAAACAAAGCAAGGTTGGACAAATGGGATTTCAGTGTTTTCTTATCTCTTCTAACTTGCTGACAAAGTGAGAATTAAGAACAATATTAAATAACAGTGAAAATATCGGAAATTATATTCCCTTAGTATTTCTTATTTAAAGGAGCATTTCAAGTAGTTTATTGAGTATGATGCTATTTAATATGGAAAATTTGTACTAATCTTAGTCACACTAAATTTTATAGTATTGTTAAAGCATCTGTTGAGATTATTAAGGTTTTTTTTTAAAAGTTGAGCCTTACAGTGTGCTGTGTTATAAAAAGAAATGTCCCAATACTTAGCTTACATCCATTTCTGGCACTAACACTATTGATGGAGGTATATTCATTTTTGACTGTACACAGAGAAACTTAGCTTGCAAATATTTTATTGTTTTATTATTTGCTTATTTCTTTGTGTCAGCTATTGTTTTTATTATGTAAAACATTCTGAATAAACTAGTCAGGCAGTACATCCCTGCAATCTCTACATCAGAAACCGAAGACAGGAGGATTGTAGGATTATGTGAGATCAATACCCAAGCCTTATGTTAAAAAATTAACCAAGCTGGGTACCAATAGTTCACATCTATAATCCTGCCTACGCAGAGGCTAAGATCTAAGGAGTGTAGTTCAAAGCCAGCCCAGGCAAGAAACGTATCATTTTCCATTTGTGCCATATATATACTTTTGTCTCAATTATTATTCTCCATAATTTAATTTATATTCATATAATTTCTTGTCATTTATCTTGACTTTTATCCCCAATTAACACCAAAAAGTTGGAAATGAAATTATGGCTCAAGTGGTAGAGCACTAGTCTTGAGCACAAAAACTCAGGTACAGTACCTAAGCCCTGACTTCAAGCCCTAGGACTGGTGCGCGTGCACGCACACACACACACACACACACACACAAAATACACACACACACACCCCAAGCTGTTGTTCTTTATCAACTCCATTAACAAGTCCTTGGGCTTTTATTTTTCTTTTTGAGGCAATTCTTTGATAACTCATTTTTTTTATTATTTTCAATGAATTAACAATATATTTTGTTTTTTAAAGAAAAACTATTCAGCTTATTTCTTAAAATTCTTTCTATAAAATTCTTAAATTTATAAGCAGAGGTAGATAATAATGTAACCGTCTTCATGTTTTTATAAATACCATCTGCATTTTGCTTATATGACATGAGATCTAGTGTTCCCATTATATTTTCTATATTTTTAAAACTGAAATTATCAGAAACATATCATTTCCCTTTGTGCCATATATATACTTTTGTCTCAACTATTATTCTCCATAATTTAATTTATATTTGTATAATTTCTTGTCATTTATCTAACCTCTGGGATTCAATCAGCTGAGCTCATTTATTTTCATTCTTTTGTGTTGAACTAAGTGTAGCTGAGGGTATACATCTTGTCCTACATAGGACCTTTATTTTCATTATTATGTTTCTAAATCATCGTCATTGGTCAATTAAGTGACTATTCACTTAACACCTACCATATGCCAAGCCTTGTCTTCATATAGGAAAAAACAAACTAAAATGACAACTATATAATTTACATTTTTCCCTTCTCAACAATAGATCTTAAGACACTTTTCTCCCTTTTAAAGTGGTTAGACTTCTGTTCATTTCCTCTGACTAACCTCGTTATAAAACTTCATTTTATTGTACTTTGTTTAAAGAATTCTGTCTGTCAATGTTTTTGAAGCTGGAAACATTTTGAGAGTTTTCTTTTATAGCTTAACAAGAAAATTCTCTTTTATCTGTAGGGGATACTTTTGAAGACCCCAGCAAATACCTCATAGCAAGAAAACTGCTCTGAATTCTGAGTACTATCTTTTTCTGACATATCTGCCTGTAGTGCAGTTTAACTTACAAAGTAGGCACATAAGAGATTAAAAATAAAGTAAAATAAAATGAACTAAAAATGCCATAATAAAATTGCTCCCATATTATGACTAAGAGTTTTGGGACAATTAAGTAAAGAATGCCAGCAGTGGAATTTCATGATAGTCAATGGGAAAACTAAGGAAGCTACCAAGTGACTGATGAACAGGTCCTGTGCATGGTGTAGGTACACTAGACTAAGGGATTTGTATCCCATATAGCTCAGAATTTCACCACACTACTCAGAATGGCACACAATGTACAACATCTTGAAAGGGGTAGGGTAGGATTAAAGGAAGCAGGCTAGACAAATGAAGAGAAGAAGGGAAGAATGAATGCAGTCAAAATTTCAAAATATGCTCTATAAAATTAAGAAAAATGAGGAAAGGGTGGGTTGGGAGGGATGGGTGATGTTGATCAAGATGCATTCTATTTATAAGCTGCTTTGTTGAATGGCAACTCCTTTGTACAACTACATAAAGAAAATACAAATATATTAACAAAAAAGTCTTGAATTTTCTACTTAGTTTTGGACTGAAATTTACCATGAATAATGAAAAACATGGAAATAAACCTCTCTATAAAGGATACCAACCATATAGGATGAACTGTTGTCAGCACTTAATTTATGACAGTGAAGAGGGAAAAGTGTGATGTTTATTCAGATTTATTAATTATAATATTTGGTTTCTGTGATTCTCATTCAAATGTGTTAATTATAATATTCAGTCTCTGTGACACTTATTCAGATGTATTAATTATAATATTCAGCCGCTCTTTCTTGATCTTGAAAGGCTGAGAGATCTTTGTTAGAGAATAATTAACAATTACAAATCTGACAATGTGTTACTTTAAATATTTACTGCTACCTTTCAATGCACACAGCCTCAAGACTGTTACGTTATAATTACAAATTTTCCTTTACATAATAGAACAGTAGTTTTCATTCTGTATTTTTTACCTAAAACAATTTCCCCAAAGTTAATTTTGTCATATATTTTCAATTTCTATATTTTATGGAAAGACCAGACACATCAAATTATTTTTATGCGTAAGTAATAGAAGAAAAATGGGAGATGTTTAGATAAATAGTTTTACCTTAGTTAATTGACATTGTTGTGATTTCTGGCTTTTGTGTTTTAGGTTTTTTGTTGTTGGGTTGTTTTTGTTTTTTTGGGTTTTTTTGCTTGTTTTTTGCCAATACTGAGGCTTGAACTCAAGGCCTTGTGCTTGGCTTTTTCCACTCAAGGATGGTTCTGTACCTTGAGCCACAACTCCACTTCTGACTTTTTGCTTGTTAACTGGAGATAAGGGTTTCACAGACTTTTTTTTTTCCTTCAAACTGGCTTTGAACCATGACCTTCAATCCAGCTGCTGAAATCCCTAGGACAACAGGTATGAGCCACTGATGCTGAGCTCATTGCTGGCTATTGGGTTTATAAGTAAAACGTTCTCCTTACATTATCCTGGAAGGTGAAACTGTCTTGTTTTATTACACAAAACACAGGCAGTCCACTGACATTTTTCTCCACCCAATTTCTTTGACCTTTTCAACAGAGAATGTATGCCTATTTTCTGGCATTAAGTTATTGTCTAATCTTAGCTTCCAATCTGAGGAGTGTTCTTGATCTTGAGCGAGTGCTGCACAGGGTACAGGGGGAGGAGCTGTAGCAGGCACTGTTGGCCTGTTGCTATTTATTTAAACACTCTGTAAGGATTCCATTCAGGTCTTGACATGGAAATTACATAATGACATGTAAAATAAATGTAAGAGCATCTGGCTGTATTTTGATAATGGGATTTCCCATGCTCATGAAATGCTTGAAGTTACAACTTCGAAAATGATGAAGTCATTAGGAAGTGTTATCTGAGCAATCCCTGAATGGTATGTGTTCTTTCCTATCACAGATAATTATTTAGAAAAAATGAACATGGAGGTTTTTGTTGATTCTCATGTGAAGTAATTGGGCCAGCATGGCAGTATTTCAGAATGTTTATAAGGTAAATAAAGCAGGATGCTGGTGGTTCATGCCTCTAATCAAAGCTACGCAGAAGGCTGAGATCTGAGGATAGTGGTTCAAAGTCCATCTGGGCAGGAAAGTCCATAAGACTCTTATCTCCAGTTAACTATCAGAAAACTAGAAGTGGTGCTGCAGCTCAAAGTGATAGCACACTAGCTTTGAGCCAAAAGAGTTCAGGGACATAACCCAGGCCAAAAGACCTAAAATTGACTCCCCCAGCCCCCCCAAAAAAGAAGGAAGCAAGAAGAGACAATTATTTTGCAGCCTGTCCAACAAAACCAGGAACCTGACACATAACTCATTGTGACACTAGTGTTCTACCCATTTGTTCCACATTGATGAGTATCAGTTTCTATATATAGTCAAGTGTGGGTCTACTTGGAAGATGATATGAACTTTATAATATATTGCCATTTATCCTTGAGTGATTTTTCACCTCTATTTTAAATAATCCTAAATAGATTCTTTGTTTTGTATTTACAAGTGTAGTAGAAAGACTTTAGAAACATTTAAGGAGCCCTTAGCAGCCCTAAGGAGAAACATCTCTAAATGGAGAAACATCAGCTCCATTTCTACCATATAGGTATAGAAGATTCCAGATGCTTCACATAATAGCCCCCAAATGGAGTAAAATTGCAACCTCACAAAAGCCCTGTGGAGTGGGGCAGAATTACTTAGTTCCCTTCATTTTCAAGACTTTGAATTACTTCAAAAATTAAGGAATTGTGAGTAAACAAAATCCCAAGCCAGTAAACTCTTGGCTAGGCTTTTGGTATGAGTCTGTGTGCCACACAGACCTGGGGGGAGTTCTGGGAGGAGAAGGGTCCCCTCCTCTCTCCCCTTCATGAGCTGCACAGGAGAGTGTCAGAAAAAAAATGCAGGGGGAAGAAGGTGAAAGAGGAGTGATAGAGGAAAACCAGGGCAGTAAAGGTGTGTGTGTGGGGGGGGTGGTCATGAGGGCAATGTTGGCCATGTGATCAATGCACAGGTATGCTCATATGTTAAGGCTCTGCCCTGAGACATAAAGCAGCTTGTGTGGAGGTTTCACCCACTCCAGAATATCGACAGGTAACAACATGGCAAATCACAAAATAGAACAATAAATTATATGCATTGGAGCATCACTAGAGAAGGGTCCTAGAGAAAGAAAAATGGGAAAATGCTACAAAGAACTGTCTAGTTGGAAGCTGGCCAACAATCACTCAGCCAAAGAATCATGGGCCAGGGACATCTTTTCTGTGGCATGAGGGCCAGTGCTTGAACTCGGACCCTGGGAGCTGTCCCTAAGCTTCCTTTTGCTCAAGGTTAGCATTCTACTTGTGTCACAGCTCCACTTCCAGTTTTTTGGTGGGTAATTGTAGATAAGAGTCTCACAAACTTTCCCAAATGGGCTACCTTGGGGACTCAGAGCTCATAGCTCAGCCACTGCTGAGCCACCACTGCCCAGCGCCTGAACCATTAATGTTTTTTCTCACTATTTATTGTGAGACAGTAAGACCAACCTCACAGAATTACTATGTTTGAAGATTCATTGCAGAAATTTCAAAGATCTTCCCTTAATAACACACACACACACACACACAAATTTGTGCATTGCCATGTGTAACTTACTGGCTTTCAAGTTCTCCAACTGACTAGAAACCTTAAATAACTATATGTTGAACTTAAAAGCAATGTTCTTACTGTTTCCTGACTTACAGAGAGAAAGTATGACAGCTTTTAGAAAATTAAAAATATAAGAAAGAAAAAAAGAAAGTCCCCAAGCTAATTACTAAGTCAACTACTGTCAATGATTTATTTGATGGACAACCTTCCAAACTTGCTCTATAATATATGGATATATATGTATGACCATATATGTATATAATTGACACATAAACGGGATCAAAATATACATGCTGTTTTACAAGCTGTTTTTTTCAACAATATGCCAAAAAAGATTTTTTTAAGATAGTGTACAGACAGATACACACACACACACACACTCACACACACACACACACACACACACACACACAAAATCTTAAGAGACATTTAGTAATCTATTTTGTGAGACTTTTAACTATGTGTTTAACGGGTTTCTTGCTTGTAAGTATTTAGACTTTTTTTTTAACCTTCCACTACTATTAAAACTACTGGGTCGATCAACTTTCTATTACTATAGCAAGATACATGAGACAATCCATTTATACAGATAAAAAATTAAATTTGGCTCATGGACTTGAGGGTTGCAGCCCAGAGCCATTGCTTTCAGACCTCCCATCTAGAGATCTGAAACAGCAGGGAACAGAGATCAGAGCAAAATGATGGCCTCACAAACATAAAGCAAAGGAAAAGAAAAGGAAGGGATGGGGGTCCCAAGTCCCCTTCAAGAGCAGGTCCTAATGGCCTAATGTCCTTGGCATGGAGCAAAAAACTCACAAGGGGCTTATCAGCCCACAGGTTGTCAATCAGACAACCAAACAAGAAAAGAGATGGAGCTATTCCAAATATAAGTTCTGATACTGTCATTGCCTTTGGTTCAAATGCATTAACAAGCTATTGTATATAAATAAAAGTTAAAAAAATCACATATAGCAGCTTTGTGTATGTCATCCTGTTACATGCTCCAAATAATGCACTTGAATACATTCACCACTCACTCCATTCAGAGGATGCAGCAGGCATTTACCTGAATAAGGAAAGGCTTTCCAATTCTGCCTCTATCCATACTTCTGCTGGTCTTATCTATCTATCTATCTATCCATCTATCTATCTATCTCTATCTATCTATCCACCTACCTACCTGCCTATCTATCTGTATGTCTAGCTACCTGTCCATTCAACTGTGTTTCATCTACCTATCTATATCACCTGTCTTCTATCTTCTATCTAGATGCCTGCTAATTACCTTCTATCTTCTACCTCACTAATCTATATTCTATTGAGCTATCTATTATCTATTCACCCATCCATCCTTCCATAGAGTTGCTCTCTACCTACCTGCCTACCTACCTACCTATCATTTCTTATCTATCCATATATTGAGATATCTATATTGCATTCCAGTTAAACCTTGATTCCTCAAGTATTAACAAATAACATTCCTTGGACTTGCTTAATTAAAAAGATAGTGTAATCTTAGCTACTCAGGAGGCTGAGATCTGAGGTTCATGGTTTGAAGCCAGCCCAAGCAAGAAAGTTGATGAGACGCTTATCCCCAATTAAATGCTAAAAAGTTGAAAGTGGAGCTGTGGCTCAAGTGGTAGAGGGCTAGCCTTGAGCGAAAAGAGCTCAGGTACAGCATTCGGGTCCTGAGTTCAAGCCCAGGAGCATATCCCACCCCCAAAGATGCTAAGAAGATATTTAAATTAAGGCAAATGATGTTTTAAAGAGGATTTTTATTTTTAAAACATGGAAAGGAAGTATATTGACTAAAGGTAACCATGATAGAACTGCAGCTCACAATTAAGACATGTGCTATCTAATTGTAGTTCATCACACTGAAGAAGAACAGCCATGTGGAAAACTTCTCAAGCAAGTGTTTGTCTTAGATGAGTTTCCCTGGATGCTGAACCCAGGATGATGAGTCTGGAACAAGTGTTTTATTTAGAAGTAAGCTGTGAAGGTGCGAGGAATGCAGGCCAGGACAGGAGCTATGTGGTTTTAGTTGAAGACTAACATTAGCTTGGCCCACAGGGAGCTCTAAAGCTTGAGTAACACCACAAAGACAACTTACCTTGAGGGGAAAAGGATGGGATTTTATATGCCAGTGCCAGTGATTCATTAGCTGTAAGAGGCACTCATGCTGGGGGAAGATCAGGTTTTCGTGAGTTGGCATTAGCCAACACTCACAGTGACTGAAGATGGGTATGCTGACTGGTAAAGAAAGTCAACATAAGGCACCAGAAGTGGCCAAAATGTGGCAAGGTTACATTTAAAGTGAGGGAATGAAAATGACATCTGGTCCTTCTGAGTCCTCACAGAGTTCTAAGAGCACAGGGAAGAAGAAGACGAGAAGGCCACTGACTGAATCAGAGCCACCATTTCAGCCTCACTTTACCTTGATTAAGCCTGAAAGGCTCCATTTCTGTGCTGAGGACGGGGGGCATCTCAATGGTAGAGCACTTGTCTAATATCTCTGAGGCCTTGCGTTCAATCTGAAGCACTGTGGGATGGAGGATAATAAAAACGCTGAATTTCCCTGCCTCCATCTGTGGCCACAGTCATACTGGGTGTTACAGCTTCACCATAAGAAATTTTGGTGATAGAATTCAGTCCACAGTAAACATGAAACAGTTGCTGCTGTCTATGCTGATAAAGAAAATGAAGGTGAGCAAAGAGAACTATCTTCTCTCTTAAATTCCACCTTTTTAACATCATGAGGATTCTGTCATTCTTGTTGGGCCGAGGAAAGACAGAGTAGAAAGACACAGGTTGAAAATACCATAGGTAGGGCTGGGAAGGTAGCTCAGTGGTAGAGCGCTTGCCTTGCATGCATGAGGCCCTGGGTTTGATACTTTAGCACCACATAAGCAGAAAAAGCCAAAAGTAGCACTGTGGCTCAAGTGGTAGAGTACTAGCCTTGTAGTGAAGAGCTGAGGGACAGTGCCCAGGCCCAGAGTTCAGGCCCCACAACAACCAACAACAACAACAAAAAACAAGCAAGCAAGCAAGCAAGAAAGGAGGAAGGAAGGAAGGAAGGAAGGAAGGAAGGAAGGAAGGAAGGAAGGAAGGAAGGAAGGAAATACCATGGGTCATTAATGGTGCTCAGGTCAGTGAGAAGTGGGGAGTGGAGGAACTGCCCTTGGACAGAGGAGGGGGGGGGGTGTGCCACAGGATGGGAACAGGGCCAGTGTGAGACTTGTTTTATGGTCTGGCTTGGAAAAAGAGACCGAATTTGAGATGAGTTTACTTCAGTAGCCTAGTTCCTTTAAATTTGCCGGTGAATGAGACATGAAATTTAATCAAGCAAGTCAAAAGACTGCTAACTAGGGGCTGGGAAGGTGGCTCAGTGGTAGAGCGCTTGCCTTGCATGCCTGAGGCCCTGGGTTCGATTCCTCAGCACCATATAAGCAAAAAGAAAAAAGCCGGAAGGGGCTGTGGCTCAAGTGGTAGAGTGCTAGCCTTGAGCTGAAAAGCTGAGGGACAGCACCCAGGCCCAGAGTTCAGGCCCCACGACTGGACCCCCCCCCAAAAAAAAAAAGACTGCTAACTATGTTTTCCTTCCATGTGTAGAAAGGACTGCCACTTCTTCCAAACATGAAGGAGGCATGTCATCAGTATGGGGCAACCAGAAAAATGAGCCCCAAGTCTCTAGGTGAGAGGTATGGCTTAAAGATTTAAAGAGATCTATGAAATAGGTAGAGAATTATGCAAGTTGAAAAGTTACCTTCATTACCACCACTTTAGAAATCAGAGAATGAAATTTCGTGCCTCACATTCAACATAGATGCTACATTTATTTCCTGTCACCTCGATCTGCCCTCTCTAAAATGCTCTATGCTCATTTGCGGTGTATAGTCAGGTTGGTGGGTGGCCATTTGATCAGCGGAAATGAGTCTTGCCATCAGTCTGCTGCTTGATAAACCTGAGCAGGGGCTTGTGTATCATCAAGTGTGAGAACTGAACCATAAATAAAAGAAGGAGAGGGAAAACATTGTAAGGAACTGATAGGGCCAAACTGTCTCTCCAATGGCTAAGAAACAAAGACCTGCCAACTTTTATGATTAGGAGAATTCTGTTATTCTTGCAGGCTGAGGAAAGGCAAATGGAAATGCACACATTAAAAAAAAATAGGTGATTAGCCAGGTACCAGTGGCTCACACTTGTAATCCTAGCTACACAGGAGGCTGAAATCTGAGGATGGAGGTTCAAAGCCAGCCCGGGCAGGAAAGTCTATGAGACTCTTATCTCCAACTATTCACCTGAAAACCATAAGTGGAGCTGTGGCTCAAAGGGGTAGAGCACTAGCCTTGAGCAAAAAGAGTTTAGGAACAGTGTCCAGGCCCTGAGTTCAATCCTGTCACTGACCAAAACATAAAAATAATGTTAAAAAGGTAATTGATGGTAAAGTCCACAGAGGTAGTAAGATATTCCTACAGTTTCCCAGGGACTGAGCTGGGCCCAAAATGGTGGAAAAGAGTGGGCTAGTGCCCTGATCTCTGTTGTTCCATAGGTATTCACAACAGACTGAGTTCTCGTGTAAAACCCAGGAATCTCAATACGATGTGGCACTTCGAATCCACAGGATAAACAGTAGTTAGCTAGATAAAGAGACGATGGAAACATTCCAGACACACAGAAGAGCAGGCAGCACAAGCAAGCAGAACCCCAGAGATGTGCGTGAGAAGAGAAAGAGCTCAATCTAACTGAAAAGGAAAACAAAAGCAACAAACAAACAGCATAAGGCAATCAAAGAAGTAAACAATGATCACAGCAACAAAACCCAGCGAGACACAATCCATAGAGAAAGCAAGCATGGCTGCAGCATTCAGCCTTCTAATGATAGCCAGATCATGGACTTTGAAACACAACTGGGAATTGCTTGAGCCACATGACACAGGTGTGATTGTGTGTTATGCAGGGCAGGCTCGGAACTGGATGTAGAGAGTGGCTCACCCTCGGCAGGTAGGATGAACTGGGCCTGGAGAGCCTGCCCTGGGGTGGGGGCAGTCCAGAGTAGGTAGATGTGAGTTTATGATGAAGAACAGGCTGATCAGGCAAGTGCCGTCCATTTGACTTGTGCCATTCAAGACTTGACGTGAATGCTGGACCTTCCTCAAGGGTCATGCGGTTCTCCAAGGACTGCCTGGTCCATAAGTGTCACAGGATTGTCTGTGACACCTGAATGATCTGTCACTCTAAGGTCTACCAGTAACCTTTCCATCTTGTTGTTTGGCAGAATGACTACCAGAGCAAGTTTCTTTTTCTCCTGGGAATGATTAAAATCTGTTTTGTATTAATAGAGAAATGGACGTGGGCTCATGCAAACTGACTTTAAAAGCAGAGATCTGGGAGCAAGCAAGCTTGCTCAGAGCGGTCGATAACCCAACCAGTCCACAGGAATACACAGGATAAAAGGGGAAATGCATGACCAGAGGCCTGGTACTGTGCTGGATGAGTCTTGGAAAAGCAGAGGTGACAGATGCCATTGATTTCTGCCAAAGGTCCGTTCCAACCTCATTAGAGCACTCACTGTGTAAGGATGAACTTTCGAGAAAGACAATGAAAACAAAGGCTGCCTGTTGGGGTGTACCCAGGGTCCTCAGGCTGGAGTATGGCTGGGTCCCAGGTGCACCAGCAGCTGCTGGTAGAGCCTCCCTCCCCACCTGTCCTTCTGCACAATGGCATGGACATCCGGGGATCAGCCACCTCCCTACTTCTGGTGAAGCAGAAGCATGAGAAAGAGCAGGATCTCAGCCATAACAGCAGAGGTTCAGCCAACAAGTGCACCCCAGGCATGGGACAATCAGAGTTGGTGCTGCCCTTTATTGAGCCTGGAGAAAGCAAGTGCAGCTCAATCCGCAAGTGCTTATAAAGACATATGGAAGCACATCGGGTTGCCATGGAAAAGATAGCTGGTGAAAGCAGCTCTATGTTGGGCCCCTTGGAAATATCCTACTGGCTATCATTGAGGCTGCTTGGTGGGCAGTGAGCTTGGCTTCAACATGCAGTGAGGCCTCTTCCCAGAAATCCCGGGCGGGCCTGGGACTTGTTACACGCAGAGTGGAGCACTTTCATCTTTAATAACTGTTCATTAACACACGGTTTGCACTCTGTGCTCCTCTTGCCTGGATTTTCTGGTCACAAATAGAGGGCAGATGGCAGGCCACCAGGCTCCACCTAGCTCAGCTTCACTCTAACGAGCTCCAGATCACAGGATGCAAAGAAATTTGCTACACTTCTGTGGCAATTCCAGGAGGTGTGCTAGGAAAGTTCTGGAATCCTTGTCTTTTGGTCAACCTGTGGAAGGACTGGGCTCATGCTCCTCACAGACTTTCTCTCGAAGGAGCTGTATCCCGCCATGGGCTGCTAGAGACACCTGCCTCCTGCAACACTGGATTTGGCATTGGAGAGAATTTGCACGGACACCTGTCCCCAGCTAAGGATGAGAGCCAGGAGGGGATTCCATAATCCAGAGCTGGGCCTGCCAGGAAGAAGATGGTGAGCCATAGGAGGCCCAGCTGTTTGGCTAAGCAATTTGCCTTTCCTATCAGGACTGCTTTGCTGGAAGAGATAAAGGAGAGAGAGGACATGCCATCTGTGGATAGGGCAGCAAGGACACCAGGAGCACTTGGAGTTTACACACAGCAGTGATAGCATGACCTGGTAAGAGGCTGAGAGCAGAGCAGATAAAAGCCAGGGCCAATTCATTGCTGTACCAGCCACGTAGGGAAAGCCACAACACAGGGGCCTCCCAGACATCTTCTCTAGCATAAAGAGGGGTCAGTTAGTATATGGGGGCTTCTGAAGAGGGCACGGACTCAGAGGAATTCTGATAAGGGGCCTAGCAGAGGGGACAAGAAGGGCCATTTAGTCTAGGCCTCTACTTTAGACCTCTGATTTTATCTCCAAATGAAGTTATCTATTTAGTCACAGACCTACAGTGACCAGGTGAAGAGAATAGGTCAATATTTGTAGAAAGTCTTAGACAACTTAGAAACAGTGTAACGTATTCTTTCTTGACATTTTTCATTCGCTCAAAGTAAACACGTAAAATGTTCCCTCCCTCCGTGACTGACAACACCCTCTTGATGTGTCTGCATGTTTTCCTAAACTTCACAGTTTTAACAAAACAAAAGGAGCTGAAATCTCCAGAATTCCAAGACATCCTGATTTCTCCTCCAATCTCCTTTCCAAAGACATTGACATTTATCATTTCATTCAAAATGAAAGCACTAGCTACAGAAACTGAGGATTTAGCAGACAACCACTGAGTGGTTGTCTCAAGGTAACTTATAACTGACTTAGCTCAAAGGTGAGCAGGTGCTGAAATGGCATAGTAGGAAAATAATGAGAAATAAAGCAAGGCACACGTGTTCTTGCCTTGATTTGCCATTTGTGTAAATGGCCTCATTATGTTTCTTTGAGCCCCAGTTTCCTTCCCTTATGAGAGACTACTGTAGAAAATAAAATAAGCCTATTGGGGTTTGGTACAAAGATATCACTACCCCACCTGTTAGCCCAATATTCTTCAAGCTTGGGACCCACTTTTCTGCTCAGGTATTTTCAAATTTGAGCACCTTACTCTCTTCTTTGACAACATTCTACCTACTTTAATTAATACTACACAGATCTCTTTTTTTTTCTCTTTATCATAGATGTCATCCATTGTGTATTTCCTAAAGGCAGATGCTAATCCAGGGAATTATAATCTATGCTCTACTTCACAAATACAGAGACTATCTTCACATAACTGAGCAATTACCAGGAGGCCAGAGGGCACTCTTGGCCAGAAAACATGTTTGTGAAAATCTCCTTTCCACCTGGCCACCACCCCCCTCCAAAATTCTTTTTTTAAAATCCCAGGCAATTCTTAAGGCCCAATCCCAAAGTTTCCTTCTGTTTCTTGGCATCTGGTGATCAACAATCTGAAGTCCTCCCCTTCCTCAAGTAGTGTTCTGTGGCTGTTGTAGGCTAGCAGTGGTGGGGCATGTATGCTCTTACTTTGGTGTAGATAAGCATGTAGAAGAAGGGACAAGACCTACCTGCGGTAGGTTTCTGGGATGCCTTTCCTTGCTTCCCTTCTTCATCACAGACTGCTCTGGGCCTGTGCTTCCCCACTTGTATGGTTTGGATGTGGCTTGAGTGTGGCTCCCTTCAGTTGTCTGAAGCTTGTTACTAAGAGTGATAGTGTTGGAAGATGGTATGTTGCCTTATGAAAGAACACTCCTGGCACCTCCCTATTCATGGCTTTCTGTCTTCCCAGGAGATCTGTCTCTATTGCAAGTCCCCCTGCTATGCTCCCATTCTCCGTGACACAAGCAAGCAAGCTAGGAGGAAAGCCTTGCAAGAGTCAAGACTGTATACTTGAGCCGAAGCAGAACTGTCAACTAAATGAACCTCTTTTTAAACTACTCAGTTAGAGTTATTTCATTATAATAACCAAAAATGGATTCTTACACCACCCAAGAGTGAGAGGTCACAAAGCAGAGCCACAGACATATTTTCATAACACATAATATCACTGTTTTATTTGGATAGAGGATTACACAATGCCAAAACTTTCCTGCATTTAAAAGCAATAACAGGCATTGGCAGCTCATGTCTAATCCTAACTACTCAGCAGGCTGAGATCTGAGGATCACAGTTCGAAGCTAGCCCAGACAGCCATATCTGAGACACTCATGTTTGATCAGCCAGCAAAAATCCGGAAGTACAGGTGAAGCTTAAGCGGCACAGCACCAGTTTTGAGGAAAAAAAATGTGAATCAAGAATGCAAGGTCCTGAGTTCAGGTCCCAACACTAGCAAAAAAGAAAAGAATATACTGATGCCAATTGAAAGAGAAAGAACATTTCCATATTTGAGGGTTCAATAGTAAGGAAGACAAGACAGATGATAAGCCACAATCTATTATAGGAATACAGTATTAATTGAAAATACAATTACATAGAGTGTTACACTAAATGAAGCATTTCAAGTCTGGAAGATGCATGAGTTAAGGAGAAAGTATCAAGACAGCAACAGAGGGACATGTACTGTATAATTTACTGACATTGAAGACATTCACGGAATAAAGCCAAACCTTTATGTTTATAAAAGAGGGTAGAAGCCAGAAATGGACATATGGTGTCCTTGGGGAGAAAAGAAGACCGATGCAAAGTAAGTTCTGTTCTTGCCATAACAGGTGATCAAGAAATTTATAATTTTTGAATTAATAATCATGACAACTCCAAGGCCAGAGAAAAAACTGTCTCAGGAATTTGAAGGCAATGGCAAAAGGAAGAAGAACAACCACCCTTTGACTATGCAAAAGTCAAAGTTTAACACCTGGTAAACACATAGTTCTCTTAAATCCAGACACTCAGCTCGTTTGGAGCAAGTGTCCCTTTGGGGTTGTGGTGTCTCATACCCCTCCCCATTTTTTCTCCATTCAGGATACCAGAGGCAATTCTTAAAGAACTTGAAAAGCAGCCAAACTGTCATTTGATCGCGACATGACAGAGGGGAAGCAGGGGAAGGCTGAAGTGGGGCTGGGGCATGGGGAGCCTGCCTCGGGATTTAGAAAGGATGGAAAATGGGTGGAAAAAGCAAGACAGAAGAGACTATGGGAAAGAAAATGAAGCCATCAGGACACACAGGAAACAACATGAAGCATCCCCAAAATGAAGTACTTCCTCATTCCGTGTCAATAGAATGAAGAAGCATAAGCAAAACAAGTATGTTCATCTGGGATGTGATTTTTTTAATTAAAAACAATATATAACCTATAAAGGTCGATGAACCCAGTTGCATTCTGCAGCTATGGTAGGTAACATCAGATGACATCAAAATACCTAAGCGCCCTTTGTGATCACAAAACCTAAGTTTACACTAAAGCAAAAGAAGTAATATCTAAGAGAACTTTTTGATACCTACACTTTGGAACTGCTGTTTTGATTATGTATCTATCTCTCTATAATCTATCTATCCATCTATCTATCACCTACTAGTTCTCTATCTAACTTTTTGTGTCACAAGGGATTAAACCCAGGGCTATGCTTGCTACTAACTGAGCTGAACCCTCAGCCCTTGCTACTACCCTTATTAGTTTTTGAGAGCACTTTTGCATCCTGAGTTGCTGGGATTAGAGGCATACACCACAATGCTGGGGTTGATCTGCTGTCTTTTTAAACCAGTACTTAGTAGAGCTAGTTCAGGGTTATTCCATTTGATTCAACTAGGTCCTGAAGACTTCAAAACAGATAATATTCCAGCTGAGAAGTCCTTGGGTAGAGTTATCTTGGCAATCCTAAGATTTGTTAATGGGACCCTACCTCCCTGAGGCCATAAAAAGTGCTATATGCCTTCATATGAGCAAGTTATTATGCATAAAGGCTAGTCACGAGGTGCTATTTGTTGAAAGCCAAGTTTTCAAGCACTGACAAATACCACAGTGACCCCCCTCAAATCCTGCTCCTTCTGGTCTGCATAAGCCATCATGGGTGGATCACCTCCACAGATCAATTTTAGCAATGTGTGCACCATCCTTGAATGCCTGTAGTAGTCTCCTGTGGAGAACAGACCCTGAAATGTCTTGGAAGCTTTCTAGCTGAATTCTTTCAGAATGCTGAACTGTTTAAACAAAACCTAAAGTCATAAGGAAGAATACTTAGACTAAGTTCTGGTAGATAAAAGGTTTTAGGGGGCCCCTAGATCTCTGTCAGTGGCTTATCCCTTGATATCTGAGGTATGTCATTACTATTGCACAATATCGTCCTTCTGAGACACCCGTATAAAGCACTGTCAATGTTTCAAAAGCTCCAGGGTCTTGAAAATAAGAATGGAACTAAATGAGATGAGTCTCAGCAAAAATATTCTCCAGCAGGCACTAGTGGCTCACACTTGTAACCTCAGCTACTCAGGAGGCTGAGATGTAATGACTGTGGTTCAAAGCAGCCTGAGCAGGAAAGGCCATGAGACTCTGATGTCCAATCAACCACCAAAAAGCCAGAAACAGAAGTGGAGCTGTGGCTCAAGTGGTAGAGTGCTAACTATCCTTGAGCAAAAAAGTTCAGAGATAGTGCCCACGCCTTGAGTTTAAGCCCCAGTTTTAGCACGCGTGCGCGCACACATACACACACACACACACACACACACACACACACACACACATTCTCTCTGATTTCATGACTAATTTTCTTTCCCTCAGGAGATCTGATATTTGCTGTGGGTGAAAACATTGGAAATTTTCTATAACATTTAATGTTTGGTTGATGTTCACCCCTTTTCAAGTTACTTCTAGGAGTTGTGTGTAGATATACGCATATATGATATATATATTGATTTTAATATGAATACAGTTTGCTTTCTCATAATTGTAACATGCATTATTCAACTTTGCTTTCCTAATTCATCTTCTTCCATAAAGGAGAAGAAAAAAGAGCTACCTTAGGACTAACACAAGACAGGGGACACTTGTAGTTGAGGAAAATAAGGCTAGGAAATAAAATTAGATGTGTGCTAGTGACTCAACCATACCTGTCAAATAAGACACTGAACATGAAATAAAACTTTAACATAAGTGATTTTGAAAGTGACAGAGCATCAGATTTAGCTGTACTGCAACTAAAGAGAAGAGAAGCTTGAGGGCAGATCTGTTTCAGTTGAGGAAAGAAGGTGTCGCACAGCAGCAAGATTAACTAGGGGAAATTTGCACCTGTATGTCTCTCCCACGTAACTTTAAACTTTTATGTGGTTTAATTTTCTGAAATGCACACACACACAGAGGTAAAAATACAGTGTAAAAACAATTACAGAACAATCTCATTTTTTACTTCTTATTTTTGTATGTGTGTGCTGGTATTGGGGCTTGAACTCAGGGCTTG
This sequence comes from Dipodomys ordii, assembly GCF_000151885.1. NCBI lineage: Eukaryota > Metazoa > Chordata > Mammalia > Rodentia > Heteromyidae > Dipodomys > Dipodomys ordii. The sequence goes on along the minus strand of NW_012267377.1, from coordinate 2,271,100 downwards.
AATGTTATCCCTTAGCTTTTACACTCTTGAGTGTACTTGGTACTCTAGCTCCATTCCAACTTTTTGATAGCTAATTGGAGATAAGAGTCTCATGAACTGACTTCCCAGACTTGGCTTTGAAGCTGGATCCTCAGATCTCAGACATTTAAGTGGCTGTAGGATTACAGGTGTGATGAGCCACTGGCACCCTGCTAGTGCGATTTTTATCAACAGGTTTCTTTCTTGTTGTTGGGATGAAAAATTTTTATTTCCTTTTAGAATAAAGGAAAAACTAAAGTTAAATTGTATTTGCTTCAAGAAAATATTGGAATTTAGTTGTAAAAAGTCTTTGTAGCTCTTTGGAAGGAAGCATACCAATAGATACTGCACTTTTGAGAAGCCATATGGAAATGTGCCATAAAACTTTTAAAAATCTTTTAACCATAGTAATGAGTACTAAAGAAATCTCAATATATAAAGAAAAGCTTTTCACCTACACAGGAGACTAACTCAGCAGTGAGTTCTACTTTAATTTCATGGTGTCATGCTTACCAGTCTGGAATGTGTAGCATCTAGCTCATACATAGAACATTCTAGATTCTAATGATCTCTGGGGATCCTCTAACCTTAATTCTGGTCTTTGCTTTGGGAGCAAGGGAGGAGAAGCCAATATTTTAGAATGGTTGAGAAGTCCTCCAGGTTCTGAAATAAAAGAGTCCATTAAATACCAAAAGAGGAGATCAACAACTAGGAAGATTTTCCTTTCCTTTCCTTTCCTTTCCTTTCCATTTTTCTTTTTTCCCTCCCCTCCCTCCCTCCCTTCTTTCCTTCCTTCCTTCCTTCCTTCCTTCCTTCCTTCCTTCCTTCCTTCCTTCCTTCCTTCCTTCCTGTCTCTCTTCCTTCCTGTCTCTCTTCCTTCCTTCCTGTCTTTCTCTTCCTTTCTTTGTATATGCTATGGAGTAGTGTTGTGCTCAGGGCAAAGAAGGGAGCCAAGAGAAATGTTTTCGGACTGGAGTAGGCAGCACAGCACAGGTTTACTGAAAGCGGGAGTTTTCTGTTCATCACAAATTTCCAGGGTCAGAGAGCCTGCACATGAGGCTACAAAAGCAGCATAAAGATCTGTTTATTGAACAGAGCATAATCAGGATGCCATAGAAAAGAACATTCGGGTTAATAGATGTACAAATAAAAAAAAAAGAGATTGGGGCAAGTGAAGAGGGAAATAAGGTCAGACTGGGTAAGCACAATAAATTCCTAAAGAGCAGAAGGTTGGGAGGTCCCAGAAAAAACCCTCATGTTGCTTGCAGAACCCGAACATTATCTCTTTTCTGTTTGAAGGAGGCAGGCATCTTTGGCAGAAGAGAGAACACACAAACTCTCTAGGGATGGTATTGCTGCATGCTGACTCCATCCCAACAGCCAGAGCTGAGCCCCTGCTGACCTCCTTGTCTATCTTTATTGCTGAGTCTGAGTCCCAGTGTCTGGAGGATTTCAGGAAGTGAAGAATGAAAGCAACAGAATCTGAAGCCATCTCCACATCTCTCCTCCTCAGGGACCACATCAAAAATACTTCAGGTAGCTATCTCCAGAATGATCTGTCACCCTGTGGATTCTTCTAAGTTGACCAGCAAGGAGAAGAAATATCAGATACTAATTTCCAACTCCATTTGATGTTTAGAATATAACGTTCAATCTTTACAACTTTCATTCTTAAAAATGAAAACAAAATGTTCTTTCAAATGAGTTTTATTTTCTATTTTTTCCTTTTAAAATATATCTTAGGGATGGGAATGTGGCTTAGTGGTAGAGTGTGTGCCTAGCATGCATGAAGCCCTGGGTTCAAGTCCTTAATACCACATAAACAGAAAAAGCTGGAAGTAGGGGCTGGGAAGATAGCTCAGTGGTAGAGCATTTGTCTGGCATGCATGAGGCCCTGGGTTCAATTCCTCAGCACCACATAAGCAAAAAGAAAAAAGCCAGAAGTGGCACTGTGGCTCAAGTGGTAGAGCACTAGCTTTGTAGTGAAGAGCTGAGGGACAGCGGCCAGGCCCAGAGTTCAGGCCCCACGATTGGACCAAAAAAAAAAAAAGCTGGAAGTAGCATTGTGGCTCAAGTGGTAGAGTGCTAGCCTTGAGCACAGAGAGGCTCAGAAACAGAGTCCAGGCCTGAGTTCAAGCCCCAGGACTGGCCAAAAAATAAATAAACGTAAAATAAAATGCCTCTTGATAACTTGTTATTTCATCATCCTGGCTTAAATAATTTCTGCTTTGTCAAATTTAGTGTTTATAAACTTGAATTTAAACTCAAATCCAAAACTCAGCACATCTCATTTTTTAACAGCTTATAAATAGTGTATCAAATTCAAATTTCAGGGTGTTCTGAAAAAAATATTTTCTGAGATATCTTATTTTAAAAATAAGGGGAAAAAGCCAGAAAATTTACTCAATTAGGTCCATAGCTCTTCTGATTTCTAAATTTATCTGCCAGTATTAGAAGAATTTGCATACTCTTGAATAAATGCCACTGAAAGGGGAAAGTGGTTTCATAAAACTACTTATATGCAGATTCCTCCTAAAGTGCCCTGTGAATAGCTTTTATTAAGCAAGATTAAAATTGCTCATTATCCCAAAATAACTCAGGTGCATGTGATGTTGTAAAAAAAAAAAAAAGCATACACCGTAATCAGTTTGACATTTTTGGAATTTCGAAAGGTAATTAGGCTCTCCTTCTTGGGGGAAAAAAATTCTGCTATTGTGAGCATTGCCAGTGACGTGACGCACAGGCCTTTCATAGATCTTTAACTTATATTCACTTATATCTAAAGTAACTGATCTGGTATGTGATCAAGTACAGGGGGATTTGGCCTTTAAAGGACAGAGTGATGACACCACCTATAGAATTTAAGGGTAGGCACATAAGGCCCAGCAAAGGTGACTTCACCAGCCCAACCTGCTGTGTCTAAGTGCTAGGCTTTGTAGCTTGACATTGCTAAAACCAGATTGAATTCATGCTGGATATAGCCTCTGAAAAACTACTTTGGTTCTCCTGTCTTAGTCTTCTCTTCTGTTCAAGAAGGAAGGGACCTTGTACTCTAGTCAGTCCTTGAGAATCTCTATTGGTGCTTCTGTTATCTCTAATTCCCAATGGAATGAAAGTCCTTCCGGCTCTTTTAAGTGCCCCATTTTGCATGATCAATTATAAATTGCATTGTAATCCCTAGTGATGCTATTAGAGAGATTACTGGCTGAGCTCTGGTTGCTCATACCTGTAATCCTAACTACTCAGGAGATATGAGGATCTAGGTTCAAAGCCCATCTGAGTAGGAAATTAGCTACCCAAAAAGCCAGAAACCGAGCTGTGGCTCAAGTGGTAGAGCATTAGCCTTGAGAAAAAGCACTCAGGGACAGTGCCCAAAATCTGGTTAAGTTCAAGCCCCAGGACCAATCTCCCCAACCCCAAACAAACAAACAGAGAGTGAGGAGGGAAGGGAAACATTATATGAAAGTAAACACACTCATTACCTGACTCACATATTTGAAATCCCTCTGTATATCACCTTTATAACAACAATAACATAATACAAAAATCCTGGGGAAAAATAAGAAAAATGACTGGCACATAATTAGTTCCCACAAAATCGAGATTTCTTATGAATGTCTCCGAAGCCTGATGAGAACACCATACTCCATCTGAAATGGGGCTGCCTCTTAAGCACTCAGTAAGAACATTGTCCTCTTTTATTTTGTGGGATTTGTTCCTCACTCTGAAAATCCTGTGAGCATGGCATTCGGACCTTTTGAGGGAGTTGGAATTGGTCAAAGGGTTCACAGATGGCATCCCAGGTGATTTTCTCAATGAGAAGAGTTCCTGAGACTATCTGAGCAACAGCAGGTAGGCAGGCTTCTTTAGCTACAGAAAATCATAGTCTCCGTCAATGGTTTAAAGGTCCCTTGGGTCTAAAAAGCAATACAAATACTGGTCTGTTGAATATCTGTTTAACGGAGATGAGTGGTAACTTGTTGGGGCTTGACTCAGAGAACTGCTGAATGGGAGCCAAGAAGGAAGTTGGGCTTTTGGGATGTTAACCTGTGTATTCTTCTCACTATACATCGTTCAGGGGTTGATTTTATGTACTGCATACAGACTTCTAGTTTCCAGCCCACTGTACAAAGAAGCCCTGGCTTTTTACCTCCAGGAACTTGAGCAGGTGTTCAAACTATCAGATCAAAATTCTCTCCTACTTCTAGCAGATGAAAGAGGAAAAGAGCCACTGAAATATACCAGAGGATCATCCTCCTCCTCTTCTTCCCCCTCCTCCTCCTTCTCTTCTTCCCCTCTCTCTTGTTCTTCTTCCTTCTTCTGTACAAAGACTTGAACTGAAGGCCTTACTTGGCCTAACTGACTCAGGAGAAAGAAAATGACACATTCTAGATGACTTTTGACTTTCTGCCCACTGCTTAAGGGAAAAGGGAACTGAGAAGCACTTGTTAAAAGAAGTTAAAAGAAGAGAAAATGATATACTTGGATCTGCATAATGAAAGGGATTATATTGTAGAAGGAATAAGTTGAGATAAAATAATTTTCTGTTCTTATCACTAAATAATTGTAGAGCTGACAATTGGCTCAAAATAAAAACAGTGAATATATATATTTAGTTACATATAATTTGTAATATTATATTTAGGTATATATGAATGTATAAATGTATGCACACGTAAAAGTAAATAAATGAGTGACAGCAACTGTGTAAGAGTCAAAAGGAAGTGATTAAATAGGAACAGGTTTATCTTATAAGGTACTTCTACACCCATATAGCAATGACAGTTTTATTTGAATGGAGTATATTTGAGTTAGTTGTAAGTGCATAAGCATTGGCAGTTTTAACTCCATCACTATAGAAATAAGAACATCAGAAACCTAGAATCCAAATGCTAAGGAAAAAGAGACAAATAAAATCATCACTTAAACCCACAACAAAGAGTTGCAGATAAAACCAGAAATAATAATCATTGGCAATAGAAAAAGTAACAAGCCTAGTATATATTAACCCAGCTACATCAATAACCACTGAAATGCGAGTTTTAACTACCAATCACAATACAGTGGATTAAAAAAAAAATCAAGATCCACTACAAAAGACTCATTGCAAATACAGAAATACATGTAGGTTTACAGTTAAGGTATGAAGAATCACTAATATAAAATGGAAGTCACTATATTAATTTCTGATAAAACAAGTAGGCAAAACTCAGTCAAGGAAGGAGTCATTAACCTTGATAAAATGGCTCAGGTCCTCTATAGCCATCTAATCTTTGATAAGGGAGCTAAAACAATAGAATGGAAGAAAGACAACCTCTTCAGTAAATGGTGCTGGCAAAATTGGTTAACTACATGTAGAAAACTAAAGCTAGATCCTTATATATCAGCCTGCACCAGAATCAACTCCAAATGG
>NW_012267377.1:2221961-2264484 GCF_000151885.1 Dipodomys ordii | reverse complement strand
GGGGGGGAAGGAGAAGGATTGGGATTGGGGGGGAGGGGGGAGGCTGGGAAGGGATGTGAAGGGTAAACAAAGGAGGAGGCTGCAATACTTGGTAATAAATGTACGCATTATCCTGCCCATGTAATTGTAACTCCTCTGTACAGTATGTTCACAAATAAAATAAAATTTTAAAAAAATGGCCCAGGTTCTTGAGAGACACAATCTGTCAAACTCATACAGAGATTAAACAATTATAATCCCTTTCAAAGAAAGCACCTGGCATAGATGAGTTCATAGATGGATTGTACCACTTTTTTTGTTGTTGGTCGTGGGGGCTGAACGCTGGGCCTGGACACTGTCCCTTGGCTCTTCAGCTCAAGGCTAGCACCCTACCACTTGAGCCACAGCAGCACTCGCGCCTTTTTTCTGCTTATGTGGTGCTGAGGAATTGAACCCAGGGCTTCGTGCATGCGAGGCAAGCACTCTACCAACTTTGCAGCCCTGTACCACATTTTTTAAGGAAGAAATATTGCTAGTTCACAATCATCTCTTCCAGAAGGTAGAAACAAAATTATCTTTTTATTCATTCTATGAAACCTGAATTGCCCTAATACCAAAAACCTCACAAAAGGATAAAGAAGGAAAGAAAAAGAACATTCTTCAATGATACAGAGAAAAGTGATCACATGGAGTAATACAAGACCCCAAATAGCAAATACCAATACCAGAGGAATATTGACACCAAACTTCAATCCCCACTCTTTTACAAAGCTATAGAATCAAAACAGCTTGGTACTAGCACAAGAATAGGCCTGAGGACCAATGGAACAGAATAGAAGATCCTAACCCACAGGCCTAAAGCCACCTAATATTTGATAAGGGAGCCCAAATCACAGCCTCTTCAACTAATGGTGCAAATAGATAGATAGATAGATAGATAGATAGATAGATAGATAGATAGATAGATAGATAGATAGATAGATAGAAGATAGATAGATAGATAATAGAATTGGCTATACACATACAGAAAAGTGATATATGAGTATACTACCCTGCACCAGAGTCAATTCCAAATGGATCAAAGACCTCAATTTAAGGCCAGATACCATGAAAATATTACAGGAAGGCATAGGGAAAACACTAGGTCTCCCAGGCATGGGACAAAACTTCTTAAGTAAAGATCCAGAATCACAACAAATCAAAGAAAGACTGGATAAATGGGATTACAGCAAACTGAAAGAATTTCTGCCTGGCAAAGGACATAGCTAGGAAGATAAACAGAAAGCCCACACAATGGGAGAAGATTTTTACTAGCTATGTATCAGACAAGGACCTCATATCTAAAATATACTTGGAGCTCAAAAAAATTAACCCCACCACCCAAAAATAAGACCAATCTGATGAGGGACTATTATCCAAAAGACAAAGAAATTATAAAGTAAACACCAACAAAATGAACAATATGTCATTTTACTTACTGAAAACAAGAAAGTGCACAAAGAAGATGAAAAATGTCAACAAAGCATATAGAATAGTTCTCAACATCAGATATTAATATGGAATTCCATAGTACACAAAGAGACATGAGACACCTATGTGCCCATTAAGAGATGAACTCAAAACACTGAGAGCAAGATTGCTGGCAGAACCAAACAGCAGCAAGAATTCTCACCCATCAGGGCTGCGGATGCAAAATGGTACAATAATTTTGGAAGACAGTTTGGCAATTTCTTATAAGATGAAACAAACTCTTACCATATGATCCAGCAATTATTCTCTTTGGTCTTTATCCAAATGAGTTGAAAACTTATGTTCACACAAAATTCTGCACACACATGTATATAACTGCTCGATCTGTGATTGCCAAAGCTTGGGAGAAGCCATACTGCCTTTCCCTGGGTAAATTAATTGAAATCAAAACCCTGATACATCTTAGATCATAGGTTACTATTTAATACTAAGAATAAGCAAGCAGTCAACCCATGAAAAGGTATAAAAGCTTTAGTGCATATTGCTAAGAGAGAACAAGTCAGTCTGCCAAGGTTATAGCCCCTATGGTTACAACTCCATAGCATTGTGGGAAAAGCAAACTTATGTGGGCAGTAAATGGATTGAGGGTATCTAGGATTTAATGGGGAGGAGTTAGTATTTGGAGACAAGAAATACTTAGGTGGTGATACTGTTTTGTACGACACTCTCATGGTGGAGACATGACAGCATTAAGAATGAGCCCAAAGCCAGGCACTGGTGGCTCACACCAGAGTCTCTAGCTACCCAGAAGGCAGAAAAGTGAGTGAGACGCTCATCTTGAATTAGCCATCAAAAAGCTGGAAAAGATGTGGCCCAAGAGGTACAGTGTCACCCTTGAGTGACAAACCTGAGGGAGAGTGAGTTCAAGCCCAGTACTGGCTAGTGCATATACATTCATGCACACGCACAGGCACACACACACACACACACATCACTCTTTCGGTATTCTGGCAGGAAATAGAAAACAGACTGGGATGTTGAAGTTGACTTTCATAAGAGGGGCTCTGTAGCTGACTACACTGATGGTGGTCCTGGAACCAGCAGATACAGCATAGTGCCTTGGAGGCTGGTGGAGCCTGTGCTGTCAGTGGTTCCCTGATGGATTTTGTAGAGATGGATGTCTGGCAGCTTCAGCCTTCAGTCAGGAGTCTTTCTAGGATCCAGCAAAGAGACAATTCCAATAATAAATGCACTCTCCTCCCATGTCTCCTGCCCATGTGCAGAAAGAAAAGCAGGAAGATGTACAAGAATTTAAATATTACATCTTCCTGGCTCTTCTTCCCTTGCTTTTCCTTTTTATGGGAACACTAGCAAAATTACAAGAAGTCCTTACATGAAAGAAGGGCGACCACATCATAACTCGGAAAACAGAATGCTAGTGTGTTCTCTTTTAATTTTTATTTTCTTATGCTAGTCCTAGGGCTTGAACTTAGAGCTTGAGCACTACCCCTGACTTTTTCCCCCTAAGGCAAAAACTCTTACCACTTGAACCACAGCTCCACTTCCCACTTTTCAGTGATTAATTGGAGATAAATGTCTCATGGATTTTCTTGTGCCAGCTGGCTTTGAACCACAGTTCTCAGATCTCAGTCTCCTGAATAGCCAGGATTACAGGCGTGAGCAATTGGCACCTGGCTTTCTCTTTTGGTTTTCATGAATTAAAATCTATAGGTAAATCAATCAGCTAGAGAGAGCTTTTTCCTTTATATCCAAGGTACAGTAGAAATATCTAAGTTGGAGCTGGGAAGCACATAGAATTTTAAATTTGTCTTGGGTTCCAATAGTAGAAAATTTTTATTCTCCTCGTGTGTGTGTGTGTGTGTGTGTGTGTGTGTGTGTGTTTTTGTGTGTGTGTTTTGGCCTGGGGGTTTGAACTCAAGGCCTGAGTGGTGTCTCTGACCTTCTTTTGCTCAAAGCTAGTGCTCTACCATTTGATACATAGATCTATTTTGGCTTTTTGGGGGAGGGAGCAGATAGTTTATTTGAGAGAAGAGTCTCAAGGACTTTCCTGCCCCAGCTGGCTTTGAACTGATCCTCAGACCTTAGCCTTCAAAGTAGCTAGGATTACAGGTGTGAAGCACCTGTGCCCAGTTTATCCCCTTTTTTGAGTAGGTCAAACTGTTTTCCCTGCACTCATTGTAGCAAGAACTCTGTATGTGTGTGTGTGTGTGTGTGTGTGTGTGTGTGTGTGTGTGTGTGTGTTTGTGTGTGTGTGTGTGTGTGTGAATGCATGCAGAGTTGAAATGGGAATGCCAACATATCTTCCAAATTGAATTGCATGGAAAGCTTATGGTTCTAGAGAGTTCTTGAGGCTGGGAAGGTACATGAGGGAACTGCTCAGAGTAACCACTACAAATGATCCAGGAATGAAGTGTTCACCAGAAGGAGGAAAACAATACAGGTTTCCAAACCCTTTAGCTTTCAGCCCCACTCAGGAAGATCATGCTAGATAAAGAGAGAGAGGCCAGACTTGAATTACTTCCTGTTAATTTCCATCATATGTGGAAGAAAGGCTTGAAATAGAAATCAAGTTCATTTTCAGAAAAGCAGTTACATTCTTGGAATAACTCAGTTTTGTGGTCCAAGATTCTTACCTGCTAGAGTCATTTGGAAGAATCAAGAAACTCAGGAGTTAAGTTATTTTCCCCTATTAGAGGAAGCTTGACTTTGCCAAATGTCTTTTGGGAAAAGAATGCTGTTACGTGATTTTGGGGAGGCAGAAGAGCATAATACTCTTGTGGTAGAGACAGTTGAGGAGGGCTGGATTGGAAGGCTAAAGTGTAGCCACCATGGTACATTAAAACATAGTGGATTAGATTCATTTCCCAAAGCTGTTGTAATAAATTACTAAAAAAATTAATACTAACAACCCATGGTGGCTTAAACAATATAAATTTATTATCTAACAGTAGGAAGGATGAATGACCAAAATGATATTTGCTGCACTAAAACTAAGGTGTCGATAAAACATCTCTGCTTTTGAGTCAAGAAAGAAAGCTGCATCCTTGTCTTTTCCAGACTTATATTCCTTGAGCCCTTCATTTGTTCATGCTTCTTTATCTGCCAGGTCTATAGAGGAGTGTCCATGGATTTCCCCTGGCTGACAAAATTGCCTTGTCTTTTCCTTTAACTCCAATCTCGGGCTTCCTCTTCCATGTGCCTTATTGATCATGACAAGTATATCCTGAGAATCCTAGGTAACCCTCCCATCTCAAGACCTTTTATTTATTTATTTTTCTTTCTTGGTTTTATTTTTTATTTTGTTAGTCATGGGCTTGAACTCAGACTTGGGCGCTGTCCCAGAGCTTTTCTGCTCAAGGCTAGCTCTCTGCCACTTTGAGACACAGTGCAATTTCCAGTTTTCTTGTGGTTTAATTGGAAGTAAAGTCTCATAGACTTTCCTTCCCAGGCTGGCTTTGAACTATGATCCTCAGATCTCAGCTAGGATTATAGGCATGAAATACCAGCTCCTGGCACCATCTCAAGACCTTTGACTTGACCACATTTGCAGTATCCCTTTTGTCCTTAAAGATCAATGCTGGGGATTAAGACTCCAACATTTTTGGAGCTATTATTCAGCCTGCTTCTTGGGTGAATACACTATTGAGGGATGCATAGATCTAGGCACATATCTAGGATTGATCTGGGAATTTGCAAAGGTTATTTCTATGAGATTACAGGGCATACAGAATGGACTGAGGAAAATCCTGATGTGTCATTTTTGCTCCACCTGCCATTTTGTCAGCAGTCCTTAATTTAGACTTCCTGGGGAAGCACAGTAAGTATATTGCCAATTTTGAGTGAGGCTCAAAACAGAAGTATAGAGTTTGTCTAGCTCCTGGAATACACCATCAAACTGCTCTATTTCTTACATTCTGATTCCCAGAAAAGGAAGGGTTGTCTCTCCTAAAGAATTGTGAGCTGGGGGTATAGTTCCATGGTAAAGGGCCTACCTATCACTTACAAGGCCTTGAGTTCCATTTCCAGTCTCAATAGGAAAAGATAGAGAGTGGAAAGAAGTAAGGGAAGGAAGGAAGGAAGGAAGGAAGGAAGGAAGAAAGGAAGGAAGGAAGAAAGGAAGAAAGGAAGGAAGGAAGGAAAGAAGGAAGGAAGGAAGGGACGGAGGGAAGGAGAGAGGGAAAAAAACCTTTGTATCAATTCCTAGATTTAGAAACCTCCATCAGACTTCCCAAATGAAATGATGGAAAGTAGGAGGATTCTGGGAATAAATAACTGTATCCAAATAAAATTATGCAGAAGGTACAGAACTATGGGAGAATGACAGGAACAGAATGTGTTAAGAATGATCTCATAGCAGCCTGAAGGAAATGGAGAGTGGTGTTGGAAGCAGACAACCTGGATAAAATCAATCAATAAATGATGAATCAACATGTGCCAGTTTTCTCCAAAGGACACACACATACACACACACACACACACACACACAGGTACCCACATGGCCATCCATGTACATACATACACACAAGTGTGCGTGCACACAAACAGGCACATATAAAAGTGATTCTATGTACTCTACAGATAAATAAACCTGTTTCAAGGATTTAACTTGCAAATTGGAGGGTTTAGCAAGTCTGAAACCTACAAGCAGGCTAGAAACCTTCGGGCAGGAGGTGAAAGCTACATCCCAGTAGCAGAATTTCTAGGTAGCCTGTCTGGTGAACAGCTGGGCAAGTGCATGAGGCTCAGATGATCAAATACAATTTCATTGAGGAGGAAGTTGAGGATATCTACCCCGTACCTTCCAAGCAACACCTGGTTTAGCATTAAATGTAATGACCGTGCTCTACAATCTGCCACACTGACATGTGAAGTCACTGTCCATCACACTGCTGTTATGATTTTGCTCAGGAGAGCAGTCATAGAGATTAAACAAAGATTTTGGCTAAGATTGCAAACCATACAATGGGTTGCAGGGCAGTGTGTGAGTCACACCTTACAGAATTTGCCCGCAGGGCTCACCTTTAGAGAACAGCAGGCCTCCATTGACATGTTTAGGGACATCACAGAGTTATGAAGATGTGACCAAAATGACCATTAATTAATGTGGATCTGAAAAAAATTGAATGGTGCTGCCAATAGGAGCCTGGACAGAGCCAAGTAAATATAAAGCCAGGAATGGTCAAGCAAGGATTCCAAGTTCAGAGTCTCCCACCTGGAGCTGATGGTCAAAGAAGAGGGAGAAACTGATGGGATTCTCCTGTGGAGCGGTGGGAGGGGGGGTGGGGGGGTGGGAGGGGGGATCATGGCAGACAGTCAAAACATACAAATCAGAACACAAGTATTGATTCACAAGAGTCCAGTCGCCCTTGTTCCTCTTCACTCCCCCAAACTCCTGTGGTTTTCACAATGGGTTTTTGATGAAATGTATGTGCACACATATGCGCGCATAAATACTGGCCTCCTCAAGAGATCTGCATAACTCTCTGTAAATTTGCAAAGCGTGAATTTACCTGTGTGGATTTACTCAGCCTCCATATTTAGAAAATACCTAGACTATAACTAGAATAATCTGAAATCTGTGGTCTATGGGATTAAAAGCTTCTGGGTGTGGTGGCTCAGTCCCGTAATCCTAGCCCTGTGGGAGGCATAGATGGGAGGCTAACAATCCCAGGCTACTCACAAGCAAATGGAAGACTCTACTTAACAAATAACTGATGCAAAAATGGCTGGGAGCATAGTTCAACTGGTATAGCAGAATTCTTGCCTAGAAAGTATGAGACACTGAGTTCAAACCCCAGGATTACCACCACCCCAAATTAAAAAAAATAAAAAACAAGAAATTAGAAATAGAAGAAACTTCAGTTTGGACAACATAGCTAAAAGAATGCTTAATCTCATGCATGAAGTTACAAAGCTGGGCAGTGACAACTGGGATTAATATCCAAGTCCCTCCCTCCACGTAAACTTCTTCCCTTTGCAGCAAAAGTTGCTTTCATACTGTATCACACCGAACACACCACACCACAGCACACACACAACACACAATAACACATATACCATACCACATGACAACACATACACCACACCACAATACACACACCCCACCACACACACAGCACATCATAACACCTACACCACACCACTTAACAATACACACATCATACCATATGACAACACACATACCACATGACAACAACACCCCACCACACCATACATAGCACATGACAATGCCCACAACACGAACAACATGTGACAACACACACCACAACACATGACAACACAACATACACAACATACCACTTGAAAACATACATACTACATACACCACAACACAATACACTACAACATATATTGAATATGGTAAACAGCATGCTGCATTATCATTCAGAAAATTAGGTATCAATGTTCTCAAGAATCTCATTCAAACAGGCAGATTTTAATAGGCATTTATATAAAGTATTATAATTAACTAATGAGTATGAACCTGTAATTCCCTTGCTAAACCCTCAGGCTGAACTGCTTGTGTTTTCAAGTCTTACAGATTTGTTCTGCAGCAATTTTATGTTTTATGAAGTGAATGAATTATCAGTTTCATGTAGAAAATCTGGACCATTTTTTTCTGTGTTGGCAACCCAAAGATAGATGCTTAGAGCTGGGTGGAACGTGGGACAAACCCCTTAAGGTGGGAACACAGGATAAAGGCCAATGTGGAATAAGGCTCCATGGGGAAAAACTGAATGACCTGGAGAGATTTCACACATGAGTCTAAGCAGGAAACCTATTTTATATTTTCATATGGTTTTTCAATGTGTGAACACACATGGTGAATATTCCTGTACTTTTCTTGGAAAGCACCAGTTAATTTCATTAAACTATTAATTGACACATCCCTGCTATTAATGGGTTTTAGAAGGAAAAACATGTTCTAACCTATTTTTATTTCTTGTGAGTAGTTCACATCATAAAATAAGATAGGGAAATTAGTCAAGGAGATAGCATAAATATGATATCTAGCTAGCTAGCTAAATAGAGAGATAGCTATAGATATCAGTAGATGAAAGAATGTAGATGATAGACAGAAGAAAGAAAGAAAGAAAGAAAGAAAGAAAGAAAGAAAGAAAGAAAGAAAGAAAGAAAGAAAGGAAGGAAGGAAGGAAGGAAGGAAAAAAGAAAGAGAGAAGATAGGTATAGAGATAGATGGATAGATGGATAGATAGATAGATAGATAGATAGATAGATAGATAGATAGATAGATAGATAGATAGATAGATAGATAGATGACAGGATTTTTATTATTAGAGTTGGCTGCATGATGATGGAAGCTGAATTGTCCTATCATGGACCATCTGTAAACTGGAGATCCAGAGATGTCATTTACATGGCTCAAAGTCTATTGGCCTCAGAACTAGCAAAGCCAATGGCACAACCATCAGTTCAAGGACAAAGGTGCTAGAGCCCCAAGGACCAGCAGTTTAAGACCAGAGAATCTGGAGTCCCATGTCCAGAGAGAGGAGAAGAATGTCTCTACCTAGAAGAGAGAGGACATTGTTTTCCCTTTGCTTTTCTTTGTTCTCTCTGTTCCTACCCACAAAGAGGGCAGACCTTCTCTATGCATGTTCACTGCCAACTCCTATACCCATCCACCAGACTCTCCCAGAAGCACTGCTGTCCCATTTCTCTGGGCATTCCTCAGTCCAGACAACTTGATACTTGATCCTGGCTCTGTTATTAACGTCCAGATTCACCTGTGATGTTACCATTCACTGATTTGCTACCCTCGCCTGTAAATATTTAGGTGGCAAGGTGACATGAGTGTGATGACTTCTCATGACACATGCTAGGGATAAAGGTTCAGACCACAACACACACTACACTAAGCCCAACATTGCTACCCCTCAAATCTGCCCCTATCCACACCTTACCTTTTAGCAAATGGAATTTTCATTCACCCATTTTCTAAACCAGAAATGTCTCTTTTATCCTTGACTCTCACTCATCCATCAAGGCTCAGATGGCTGAATTTCCCTCACTTGATCCACTTCTCATTCTCCATTCCTATTCTTCTTATAGGCTACAATAATCTCTTCTTGTGTTGCAAAATGGACTAGGACAATGTGACCTTTTCACCTTTAATGATGGCAGTGTTAAGCTTTATTTAGAAAAGCATAATTAAGGAATCTAATTGCCCATAAGAAAGAACCTTAGTGACCTTTATCGTCCATCTTTACAGAAATGCATCTGCCTACGTGTTATTGTTCAATGAAAACTGTTCACAGTAAACACAAAGCGACTCTCAGAGGAATCCTCAGAGATACCAGTCATGCACAACAATAATCTCTCATCCAGGTGAAGAGATAAAGCATCATTGAACACCTAGTTCTTAGAAAAATTACTGTGGTAAATAGAGGATGTGCTTCCCTATTTAAGCATAGTACATTAATGATAATATGGATGTGTGAACGAAAGTGCTTTAGAAATTAAAACTCTTAATATGAATTGTAAATAGAGAAATGCAGCTTGGTTTATCTTCTCAGGCCATTACCATGCTCAAGCTTACATTTTGAGGACCATATTCTGGGTTGCATACATGTCAAACTCTAGAAGCATGCTCAGCTACAAAGAAGTACCTGTGAATTCCCAAATTTACCTAGGAAAGAGACTATCACCTAGTTTAACCTTTTCTTTTCCTTGTAATGAAAGATATGGAGGTAAATGATGCAGCAGAAAGAGGGGTGAAGGTATGCAAATGCAAATTTGGAAGGAAAAAGTTTTAATCATTTCTTGAACAAATTGTTTCTCTTCCCTTTCACTGTTCTGGGATTGCCTGGATTTACCTGCTTTATATATTTCTACTTCAGGAAGCCAAACTGAGTCATATTTCAAAGGATAAAGGAACAGAGATGCCTAGATAGTAGGGGTGTTTATGTGTGGGACTTCTTTTTTCCTTTACACAAGCATTTCATTGTCTAAAAGAAAATGTTTTGGAAAAACACATGATGAAACTGTGTGCTGTGACTCGAATGACTAATGCATGCCCTTAAGCAAAACAAAAACATACAGAGTTGTCAACATCCCTGGGAGAAGACAGTGGTGTGTCTGTGGAGAGTGGGGAGGTTTGCAAGGTGATGGTTGGATTCTTCCCTCTGTATACAATTTCATTCCAGTCTTTATTGAACGTCTTTTAAGTATTAAATGCATGAATGGGATGATGGAAAATTCTAATAATGCAAGTATCAAGCACTCATGTTAGTAATTGGAAAAAGTTATACATGTAAATTGAGACAGATTTTCTTTTTTAAAATTTAAATTTTATTTTAAAGGTAGTATACAGAGCTGTTACAGTTACACAGGTCAGGGTATTGAGTACATTTAGGTTGTTTAAATAGCCATCTTCCACAGCAATGGAGTCAAACAGAGCAACTGCAAAGAGAATGACAACTTTGAAGAATAAAATTTATTTGACAAAATGTATTTTGAAATGCCCATTTCTGGAATCTGGCTGAAGAAAGAAGTCAGTAGTAGCCAATTATGCAGGAATGTGGTCACTCCTATCTATACAGCCAGATCTCTTTAAGCTGCTTTCTCCAGAGGAGTCTTTCTGGGCTGTTCTTACCTGCTTATCACCTGAGTCCTTTGGAAGCTGGACTGGGATAGTCATCGTGAATAATAATGAGAAAGTACAAATGACCAATTGGAAAAGTCAGAGAAGGGAGACAGACAATGGGATTGGGAATGGAAAATGGGAAAAATGCTTAAACTTTTCCCCAAGCATTAGTAGACATAATAGATTCATACAGGTCATGTATAAAACAAAAGCCCAGACAAAAGAACAACAAAACCTCAAGAGCACTCCTTTGAGAGATCTAGCTGCTGTTAAGAGAAAGAGTGAGAGAGAGAATAAAATGAAAAGTAAAAAGAGAAAGAGAAAAGCATTGGAGGAGAGAGAAAGGTAGGTAGATTATGATTTCAATACCAGCCTAGGTTATATCATAGCAAGACTCTGTCTTAAACACATCCCCCAAAATGCTTCATCCACTTCCCCTTTTCACAGCTAGTATTCAGGAATGCATATGGAACATGGTGGTGCTGGGTTGCTAGTTGATAGGGTTTTCTGGAAGCTTCTAGAAAATGTGATTGTACCAATGAATTAACCTATTGATAGATCCACTATTTGTTGGCATTATTGGGAAATGGTACAGGCTAAGGAGGGGCCAGACAGAGGAGATGGGTCACTGGGTATAGGCTTTGCTTTGTTTCCAGCCTCTCTCTTCTCTTCCCCTCTGTTTTCTGTTGTTATGAAGTGGGCAGTCTCCTCCATTGCACGCTCCCCCAGAATGCTCTCCCTCACCATAGGGCTGTTGCCTTTAGTATATTTTCTCTAGACATGGTATTACGTCAGTAACAAGTCTAATACACTTGATAAGAAATGGTAAAAATATCATCATTATCACTTTGCAGATAAGGAACTAGTCCCTCAGGGAGGAGCAATTAAGTTGCTCAAGAGTCTAAAACAAATAAGAGAATTATAAATCAAACTATTGGATTATTAGAATCCATGGGACTTCAAGTTCCGTGAATTCTCAAGGCCTAGGGGAAGTAGTGAGATGAAGCTGACATCACTGAGTGCCAGGCCATGGAAAACAGTCTTTACCAATTGTAGTTCCATTAGAGGCCAAGCAGGCTGAGAGCCACAGAGCCATCGGATACCTCTGACCCTGCTACATCAGTGCCTTGCCACTATACCAAGACTGGATGTGAACCCACATAGTAAAATCAGAGGTCATTTCCAGCCCACTGCCCACTTCCCAAATTTCCCTTGTAAATCTGCTATAATCTGACAAACTTCCCACCATTGGTAAGGCTGTGTCTTCTGAGATATTCAGGTTTAGTTGACAATGAGATAGGGCTTGAAGAAAATCCTAGCCCTGGGTGTGTGATCTTGACTTGTAAGCCATAAGACTTTATTGTTGCACCTTTGAAGTAAGACTAAGTAAACCACCCCATGAGAATAAATCATGAGATAAAGTTTTTCTTTGGAAATACTTATGTTTGAGCAATTTGTACTAGTTCTTTCAATCGTCATCATTGTTACAACCACAAAAAAAAAAAAAAACAATGAGGCCCAAGTAATGACAATATGGACTTTGGATACCTAAAGCAATTTAGGAGAATCATTGGTTAATGAATGTTTAAGGATAACATGGTTTAAAAAAATAAAACAGATCAAAATTATGAGTAGAGCCCAAGAAAAAAGTTAGGAGACAAAGTACAGGAAATTTGCCACCTGAAACTAGATGAAGGCTGCTCTCTCCACATTTTCCTAGATCTGGTATTTGTCAAAGGAGGAAAGTTTTCACTACCTCCGGAAAGAATTAGTATCAGCCCTTCCAGGATCTGGCATCATTACTCTCTGTCCTTAGGAAACCAAATAAAGGAAGCCAATAAAAGAACTGATCAGGGTCTGGAAGGCAGGGGAAGGAGGCAAATACTTTTGGAGGAGACGCCACAGGGGGCATCTTAGCACCTTCATTGCCATTCCTGCCACATGCTTTCCCCCAGTGAGCATTCACTAGAAACTGTACCAGGGCTCCATTGATGGAAAAGTCACAGCAGAGGACCACCTAGTGGGAGAGAGAGTGACAGCAGATAACACTCACATAACGTGCCAGAACTACTGCTCTGTGGTTTGTGTGTATGACAAGGTCACAGACAAAGGGCACTCCGGCCTCACCCATGGGCAGAGAAGAGCTGCAGACTAAAGGCTAGGAAGTAGAAGCAAGGACAGCCCACAGGTGCCATTAGTTGAGCAATCAGGTATAAAAGTGAGGACATGTTGGGTAATGATATGCAAGTCCTTTTTGCATAGCTTAAACCTCGCATGGAAGGGCAAAATTGGTGACGATGAGAGGAAATAAATGAGCACAGAGCATCTCCTGAACCTGTGGTCCCAGCCAAAGGGTTTGGCTGGTGCACTTGCTCCTACCTAATATTCCTGTGAGAGTGGGCAGTGGAGGTGGTGGTGGTGGTAGATTAGCAGAATTCAGGTCTTAAAGCCAGGACAGCAGTTCCTGACATGACGTAAGTCATCTGAAATTTCAAAGTAACCTATTAATGTGCCCTGAAAAATAAGCCATCAATAATCATAGCTAGGCTATAAAGAACAGTGAGGCTGGGAGGTGAACGTGAAACTGGACCCAGATTTCATTAAGTAATAATAATAAGTTACCGATCTCCATTGGAAGTGACAGAAGAAACTTTGGATGTTGCTTCACTGGAAAGCATCAACACCCTTTCCCTGAGAAAGGAGGAAATGCCAGAGACACAAGCCAGCTCACAGCTGGCCAAACAACACATCCTAATCTTATGGCTTGTGAGCAGAGATCACACTATAAAACACCGTGATAATTCATCACAGCCTATTATCTTTCAACAGGAAGCCAAAACTGCACATAGGGTGTTTTTTTGTAAAAAAAAAATAAGTACTTTTTGAAGTAAGCAGAATGGGAGAAAGAAAAGAAACAAAATAAAGAAAGGGGAGGAGGGACAGAGAGAGAGAAGGAGGGATAGAAACACATGAGAGAGGAAGAGAGAGCAAACGAGAGAGAGAGAGAGAGAGAGAGAGAGAGAGGGAGAGAGAGAGAGAGAGAGAGAGAGAGAGAGAGAGGGAGAGAGCATGTGTGTATTAAAATCTTGGCCAGGTCAGAATGACACAAGCAACAGCATCTGGAGATAGGCTATAATCCTGAATTGAATGGGAAGTGAAAAAAAGGAGTGTCTTCCCACACCCCCAGAGTTTAAGCAAAACCTACAAATGCTAAAAGGAATCAAAGAGCCTCTCTAGGCTCTATTGGGCTGTGCTTACTAAAGGTGAACTTCTGAGTCCATTTGGATTCTTCTCTTAGGTCGATATGACTTAATTTAGGATTTCAACTTACTGGGGACTTGCTATCCTCCACTGAATTCCTTTTAGTCAAAGAAGTGATATATAACAGGAAAATCTTATGACTCTCTTAATGCATAGACATGAGGCTAATCACTCACATGCATCTCAGCATGCGGGGCTGTTCACTATTTCAAAATCAATTTAATCAGAAATCATCTTCTAAGAGAAATGTTCATGGAAATGAGTCTTATTGGGGGTATTTTTGATTATGAGAAAGAGAGAGACAGAGAGAGGCATGAAAATTGCCTTAAAGAGCGGGTGTTTCTTATATAGCTGTGCTGGGAAATTGGATATTAGAAATTTCATCCATGCGAAACCCAGGCTTAGGGAAGCTAAGTATCCAGAATTTATGGAAGAAAAGAAGTTACAGAAGACTTAAAGCCACAGGTGATCTGAAGATCAGGTTAGCACCTGCTTTTCGTAGCAGAAAGTGGCTGAATTTTACTTCTAGAACTCTACTGCTAATGTTCCTCTGCAATATCCCTTGATATTTCCTGACTGGTTTTTATCTGTTTGTCTTGCTACTAGTTCAATGACTTACCTCATAATTTCTTAGAGAGAAGATCCACTTTTTCACTACTATTATACAAGCATAATTTATATGTATATATTTAAGGAAGCCCCTATCTATGAAAAAATTATATAATTGAACCAACACTTCAATTAGCAACATATTCACCAAATGTGGTAGACAATTGAGACTTCAGGTTCCTGAGCTTCTTTTTAAAAAATAAAAAAAAAACAAAAAACTTTCACATTGCTCCCTGATAAAATTCTATTGAGAATAAATGAACAATTGGAATTTTTCTGGACAGTCTTTCAAGCAAAAGTTGAAATACAATACAAATATGTAAAATAAAATAAACCAAAGGGTAAGGTTCCTGTGGAAATTCTAGCATCACATGCGAGCATGTATAGGGACGGATAGCTTTATTATAATAAGGATTGTTGTTACTTTAATGTCCTAGGAATGCAGTAAACTTGCAGATAGATACCTTGGGCAAACTTTAAGTTGTACTTCTTATTTTCCGAACACCATCTATTCAGTGCATGTACATATATAGGTATACATACTATGCTTGTATAATAGAAGTGAAAAATTGGATCTTCTCTCTAAGAAATTACAAGGTAAGTCATTGAACTAGTAACAAGATAAACAGATAAAAAACAAGTCAGGAAATATCAAAGGAAGTTACAAAAGAACATTAGCAATGGAATTATAGAACAACCTTTAAATAAGATTTTAAAAAATAGTAAATCTAAAAGTATAGAAATAAAGCTATTAGGGGCTGGGAAGGTGGCTCAGTGGTAGAGCACTTGCCTTGCATGCTCAAGGTACTGGGTTCGATTCCTCAGCACCACATAAGCAAAAAGAAAAAGCAGGAAGTGGCGCTGTGGCTCAAGTGGTAGAGCGCTAGCCTTGATCTGAAGAGCTGAGGGACAGTGCCCAGGCCCAAAGTTCAGGCCCCATGACCGGACCCAAAAAAAAGAAAGAAAGAAAGAAAGAAAGCTATTAAAAATCAATGCAAACCCTACCTTCAAGAGTAACTATACAAGCACTCATGTGTGGCAGACCACACAGGGGACATTCTGGAAGCTTCTATTTCCTCTTTTGTTCTGCCCACTCACTAAAGCTTTGCTCCTAGTTCCCAGTTCTCAGGTTGAGCATAAAAGTCAACTTACGCAAACCACAGATTCCCACAGATTGAGAAGGACATGACTCCTGACCTCATGAACTTTAGAATGCAAACCTTTGAGTCCTAAGGTGCAATTATGTTCCCAGTCAAATGAGCTGAGCACTCTCCATTACAAATCGTTAAGTAACTGTCTTAGATCTATTCAGGGATACATTATACTGAATGGAGTATACCAATTATTGGAAGAGGGATATTTATGATTTGGGGGGAAGTCTCCATGGAAGGAACATTAAAAGACAGTACAAGGAAGAGTGAGGTTTAGACTGGCTGAAAAGAGAAGGAGGTTTTGTAAGAATACTGATTATGGAGGAGAGTGTCCAGATTTGCTCAGAGTTAGAATTAGAATGATCTTTTGAAAACTAAAAGAATCCATGTGGTAAAGGCCATTGAAAAGCAAGTAGATATAGTCTTACTAGTGCAAACGGTAGGCTATTCTAGATGCCTGGAGAGACCACTGGTGTGGAGAAATTGTAAGCCAACACATCCTACTGTAATAGTGACTGGTTTCTTGAGATAATTGCTAGAGCTGAACCAACACCAATATCCTGTAGAGTCTTAGAAATGAAGCTGCATAGCTACACTCTAAGATGTATTATTTATATGCAGTCAATTATCTTCTACATCCATTTTGTCTTAGTGAGGAAGGGATTAATATAAAGCATTTACTATTGATATGAAGAATTTCAAACCTATGAGGAAGACTAGTTAGAGAAGACCCTGGAATTTCTGGTTTGGGAAAGCACAAGACTCCTAATCTTTATCCTTTTCATTTTGAATAATTGGAAACTGTCAGGCAGAAAAATGCAAATCTGAAAACAAACTCACCAAGAAGTAGGAGGCCCAGACTCAGCCTAAGCTTTTGCCTGAGGCAGGGTAGCCATGTTCTGAGAGAATATTCTGGAGCTTCTCATGACTTGACTCCTAGGAAGAGACTGTGGGAGGAAATTTGGAGAGCTGTTATGAAGATGACCCAGAACAATGTGTTGGGGAGCACCATGAAGACTGCCCTGGGAGGGAGCCATGCCTATCTTCACCTTGAAAGAGCCTCTGTGGCCTTGAGATCCATCAAGCAAATCTGTTCTCATGGGGGCACCAGGGACCAGCAAGTCATGCACACACATGGACTCGAGGGTGGTGGAGGAGCTCATGGGAGTGAAGTCCAGAGTGTACAGAGGCCATAGCACCCTTCCCTTGGATATGGTTAAATGCAAAGGGCATTATTTCCAAATAATCAGAGTCAATAGGGAAGAGTGAATGAGAGCAAAGGAGTGTGGGTTGTTGCCATTCTTCTGTGGACTCCACTCATGAAGGGACCTCAGATCCTGATATGAGGGAAGGCAGCTGTTAGGAACAATAATGACGTGTACCATAAGTTCTTCGCACTGTTTCAGGAGCTCTGGGAACTCAGAAAGGTAAACCTAGTAGAATAAACAAACAGAGAGGGCGGTATTGTCAATAGAGGTAACCAAATAGATGATGTTGGGAAAATAAGAAGTACAACTTAACGTGTTCCCAAGGTATCTGAAAGTTTACTACCTTCCTAGGATGTTAAAGTAACTTACCCAACAATCCTTTTTATCATAAAGTCATCCATCCTGGTATATGCTTGCATGTGAGGCTAGAATTTCCACAGGAGCCTTCCTTACCCTTCGATTTTTTAAAAAATACTTTTGTCAGTCATGGGGTTTGAACTCTGGGCCTGGGCACTGTCTCTGAGCTCTTCAGCTCAAGGCGAACACTCCACCACTTAAGCCACAGTGCCACTTCCGGTTTTCTGGTGGTTAATTGGAGATAAAAGTCTCACTGACTTTCCTGCCTGGGCTGGCTTTGAACCTGATCCTCAGATTTGTAATTTGTTTGAATTTATAATGTATTTCAACTTTTTTTTGAACGACTGTCCAAAAAAATTTAGCTAATTATAAAATATCTAAGGGTTAATTTTTTTCCACTTGAGACCAGCTCCTTCTTACTTTCTCTTCTTGCATATTTCCTGTTTATAGTTTGATTTTTAGAAAGATAAGCCATGTATTAGTGAGTACAGGACCACTGGAAAAACAACAAGAATTGACATTAGCTAGCTCCAGGATAAAATGCTCTTAAAGACTGGTGAGAAAACAAGGTAAGGGACCTGCTCATTCTTCATAAAAGATTGTGCTTATTTAAAAAATATGCAGAAACTAAGATATGAGAAATTAAGTGGCTATTGCAATGACAAGTAGACTGAAGACAAACACTACAGCCTACCCTTCCAGCAACTGTTAATCTTACATTACACAAGCTTTGTGCACAGCAAGATGATGACCAAGTGTAGGTCATCTCCATTTGTCTGACCCCAGGGAAACACATCAGTTACACTGGAGTGATACATTTCAGCAAGGGTGACAGCTGTGTTTCCACTGTCTTCCTCTGTAATCCTCTTGAGACACTTTCCTCAATTGCACGTAAGTAAGCAAGCAAGTAGGTTTACTTCCTAAAGTATGGCACACTTTTTAGTCAGATTCCTACTCTGTTCCTGAAAAGCTCCATCCCGGCCTACCACTTTCATTGTCGTTGAATCTGAGGATTCATTTGGAGGTTAAGGAGTTTGGTACAAGGTATGAATTTCCTTTCTACTAAGAAATAGGCCATCAATTTAACATATGCTGATTAATTCATAAAAATAAAAAATAAGTATTTTTTTAAAAAAACAAGCTCAAATTGCTGGATCATTTCCTTCTTCTTTAGTCAGTCAATAATTGGAATGATTTTCTATTCTGCACATCAAGTTAGATTATCTAATGTAGGAAATAGGCATAGAATTTTTTTTATTAATTAGCTAATGTGAAGATGTTCTGACATCTTATTTTGTTTAAACAGTGGCACACTAGTTAAATAATTTAAAATTAATTAACATAGCCTGAAGTCAAATGGTATTTCACATAACTTCTGACTTCAGAGAGCCAATAACATTTAGTTAGTGAGTTAAAGAACTACTTGAACAAAATAAATAATAATTAAAATAATGAAGCCATTGGTTTAAGATGTACTGCTTCTTTGGAGAGATCATGTTAAAGGATATAAAATATAATTTTTCCCTGATGTCCTCTATGAGAGCTCTGTTAGAGCATAAGAAAAACAAGCTTGTATGTGTCCTCATGTCTAGACTAGATGGTTTGCATGAAAACAGATTTCCAGTGACATCTTAGAAGAAAATCAATCCCATTTCACTGTGTGCATGGAGTACCAGTTTGAGGAAGAAAATCATTTCAGAGATATAGATCTCAATTGTCAATATGATAGTTAAGAAATGAATAATTAGTTGTCAATAAGACACTGGTCTATGGGCTGGTTAACGAGAGTCAGCTGGAGTTAGTCACAGGTTAAAAAGAGAGGGACAGGGAGAGAGGGAGAGAGAAAGAAAGAGACTCAAATAGTTCATTCATGAGGTAAGTTGCAGCATTCTGTATTCGGTCAAAATTTGTTCAAAATCTGTATTTGATGGGTTTGTATAAAGAACATGAAAATATCCTCAGAACATGTCTAGTAATGAGAATATAACTGAACTAGAGAAAGGAAAAGAGAGGGGATCGTGGATAGTAAGAGAAAATCAACTGAATGTTTTAAGTGGTGGTATTTTAAAGGTTTTTGAGCACTGCTGAATTGAGAGACAGAGAGACAGAGCTGCCAGAAAATTAAGTACAATCATCCACTGCAATCTGTAGAGAATTTTGCCAGGTAGCTCAATGCTCAACATTCAAGTCTATCTCATACAATGGTATAATTTCATGTAACACATTCATATACTTCCATATACTTCAAATACTGTCTAGATAACTTATAATACTGAATACAGTGCACATTCCTTATAGATACCTGTTGCAACATGTTGAAGGAAGAATGTAAGCGTAAAAATGTCTGTACATGTTTACTATAAATGCTATTTTATTTTCCTAAACATTCTCCATCCATGGCCACTTGAAAATCACAGGTATCTATCTATATCTGTATCTATCTCTAAATATACACACATATATTTAGCATGTTCTGGTTAAAATATAATAATAAAATTGAAGAAATAAAATGAGTAAAATGAGCAAATTCTATTTCCTGTCAAAGTATATGTAGGGGAAAAGGCCAGACATGCTAAACAGTTTTGAAACTCTAGTACATAAATAAAGAATTCCCTTGCTTTCCTCTACTTCTTTCCTTAACTGGGACATTTTGAAAACTGGTGGGCATTCTGATCCCAAGGAGACATAAGTGTGGAGGGGCCCAGCACTATGGATGGCCTCCAGGAAATTCCACCATGCTTCTGTCTGACGTACTGTATGTAGAGTCTCAAAGGCTTTTCTAGGTTCACAAGGAAATTACCCTCAAAACAAACTAACAAGAAGAAAAGACTAACCTGAATTAGGTGAGTGGGAGCTGGTAAGAATCAATGCTAATAGCCAATTTTGAGTGTTTGTGACTCCAGGAATAACTGACTATATTGAATGACTGCTATTGAGATTTTTCCTAACTGAAACATCCAGAATTCTTGTTGTATTGCCCCCAAACAAATTTCTTTACCAGAATTATGGAATAAAAGTAATTTTTTATAACAAAGTACATTTACTTTCTGTAACCTAGTACTCTTAACATTTGTTTTTAAAATTGCAGATTATGTTGAAGGAAATTTAAAGCTAAGGCCTTAAATATTGTTTTGAAACTACCATGTTAAATAGTAAAATGTTGTTTGGAGGAGTTGTAAAACCATAATATATATTAATCTGAGTATTAAAAAAATAATTGTAGAAAAATGAAGGTGATTTACATTGAACCCATGTAGCAATATGCAGTCTTAGGTTATCCTGGTACTTAACAGGTACTCAGCCTTCAGTGAAATGCTAGGTACTTCCCTTTGAGTTGTGTGTCTATGCCATAATTTCAGAACATGATTAACACAGCATTATAAGCAAAAGTTATATGACTCTCAAAGTGGATTGCCGCTTTATTCAGAAATGTTAACGTGGAATTTATATATTGTAAAATGGTACCCAGTTTTACTTTTACTCTAAGGGTGGATAACTAGTAAATTTTTTCCTTTGTTGAAGTTCATGTCTTCTTTTAAATAAAACTCGTGTTAAAGTTTCTACCTAATTTTTAAAATAAAACTCATATGAATGTTAGAGATTCTACCTATGACAATGGAGAGCCTGTGTGTCTTTTTGGTTGGTCATGGGGCTTGAACTCTGGGCTTGGGTGCTATACCTCAGCTCTTCAGCTCAAGGCGAGCGCTCTACTCTCTGAGCCACAATGCCACTTCTGGTTTCCTAGTGGTTTATTGGAGATAAGAGTCTCATGGGCTTTCCTGCCCGGGCTGGCTTTGAACCGTGATCCTCAGATCTCATCCTCCTGAGTAGCTAGGATTACAGGAGTGAGACACCAGCGCCCAGCAAGTCATAGCATTTTAAAAGTTCATAGGAAAATAAAAGAATCTGCTGAAGCCAGATTCCTTTATCTGAGATGTCATCCCAGCCTTCTGCTGACCACAAGGCTTGGAAAGCAAAACCTGAATTGTCCCCTTCAAGGCAGAATCTTTCAGAGGCACTTCAAATTGTTCTGGGATAGCAGCGTGGCCTGTCTCCCGGAAGAAACACAGATAAACCATATCTGGAGGAAAGCTTCCATAATTTAGTTTCCAGATACCCATGGATTAAGTTATATCCAATGCACATGACGAAGCACAACCCAGTGATGGACATCATCAGAAACCACAAACCATGGACACAAGTTTTCTGAATTATCGCATGCAAAATAAGAAAGTAGGGTTTCCTAGCATACTCAAATTACAAAATAAAGTATCATATTGTAAAATAAAATATTGCAAAATTATTATGACGTATTAAAGTTTTGAATTTAAGATAGGAGGAAGGAAAGAACAGTATATTTGAAAACATCCAAACAGGCGTGGCAAAAAAAAAGTACAAATTGTGGTAGCTTATTTTCCTAATTCTGGCAGAAATCAGTGGGTTCGCAGTTTAAGACCAGCCTTGGGAAAAGTTAGCGAAAGCCTTCTCAAGAAATAAGCAGAATTTGGTGGTGTCTACTTGTGATCACAGCTACCTAACAGACAAGGATAAAGCATCACACAGAGTCTGAGATTGGATATGAACAGGAAACTATTATTCCAAAAAGGTACTAAAGTAAAGAAGGCTTGAGTTGTAACTCAAGTGGTAGAACACATGATTAGCAAGCATGAGGTGCTTATTATTCAATAACACAATTTCCAACTTATATTTTTCCAAATATTTATTATTAATTTTGCAAGCTGTGCCCAAAAGATCAAAGAAGAAACAATCCCCCACACAAATCATTGATATTTTTCTTTAATAAATAAATGTAAAAGAGATTTGAGACTTTATAATAAAACAGGGATTCTGTAATTTTTAAATGCTATTTTTTAAATGCTATTAGAATGGAAACATGTTTGCTAAACCATAACTATTTTTATGGTGTGGTTTTCTTGAGAATCATTAAGATAGCATTCTGATTCTTTGCATTTTAAATTTAATAGACTATGAATTGTAGGTCAGAAATTTCATAAGTGATTCTCTTTGACTATGTAGTTGTCTACAAATATAATTAATCCTTCTATAAGATAAGTTTCATTTTACCCACTAAAATATCTAATGAGCAGGAGAATATTTAAAATTAAAATTATATATACAAGTATTGGGTTAGTAAATGCCCTTTTGTTGTAAGAGTTACAAAATGTATCAATAATCCTGGGGCTGGGAAGGTGCCTCAGTGGTAGAGTGCTTGCCTTGCATGTATGAGGCCCTGAGTTCGATTCCTCAGCACCACATAAGCAAAAAGAAAAAAGAAAGCCAGAAGTGATGCTGTGGCTCAAGTGGTAGAGCGCTAGCCTTGAGCTGAAGAGCTGAGGGACAGCGCCCAGGCCCAGAGTTCAGGCCCCATGACCGGACCCCCCAAAAAATGTATCAATAATCCCTTTCAATTGAGCTTTTTATTGAAGATTTAGGATTATGGATGAATATACAACTCCTTTCTTGCTAGCACTTAATAAGCAGAATCAATTTTAAAGTTCTCATGGAGTTCATACTTAATCAAGAGGAACAAATCTATTTTTAACTCATATAAATCAAGTTGTACTCTAGAAAAGGTATAAATGAAGGGCTTTATGGGTACAAGAATGTAAAAGAGAAAATTGAAGAAGTCTTAGGAAGTAGTTACTATTAAAATAATCCCTGAAGGAAAACTAGGCATTCTTGAAATTTAATTAGGGGAAAAATGAACTGTAGATATGAGAATTTCTACAACTAAAGTATGAAGGTGTGGAATGATGTGATGTGTTTTAAGACTTTTTAAGTTATGACTCTTTAAAGGACCCAAAGATGCCACAGTAGCCTTCATAATCAGACGGCTGATTCAGTAGTTCCAGGGCAGGAGTTGGGCATCTGCATTTCATTCCTAAAGGTTCCAGTCCTGGTAGCTATAGTTGAAAAACCACTAGACTAGAAAGAAATATTATCCAGGGATTGGTGACTCACACCTGTAATCCTAGCTACTCAAGAAACTGAGATCTAAGGATTGCAGTTTGAAACCAGTCTGGGCGGGAAGTCTGTGAGACTCTTATCTCCAATTAACTGGTAGAAAGCTGGAAGTGCAACTATGGCTGAAGGGGTAGAGCACCAGCCATGAGCTGAAAAAAAAAGCTAAAGAACAGTGCTTAAGTCCTGAGTTCAAGACTCAGTACTGCCACCATCACAACAAAAAGTTGATACTATTTGAGTATTTCAGAGGACCAGAAAAGCCCTTGGAGTGCAGGTATACAACTATACTTCCAGCACCAGA
This sequence comes from Dipodomys ordii, assembly GCF_000151885.1. NCBI lineage: Eukaryota > Metazoa > Chordata > Mammalia > Rodentia > Heteromyidae > Dipodomys > Dipodomys ordii. Next base: position 2,240,538 of record NW_012267377.1, on the reverse strand, counting down.
GAATTGGAGGCAAGTAGATTGTGAATTCAAAGGAAGCCTAGACTGTATAGCAAGATTCCATCTAAAATAAAGCAAGAGCCTCAAATAGAGTTCAGTGGTAGAGCATTTGCCTAACATGGGCAAGGCCCTTAGTTCAAACCAAGCACAGTAAAAAATGTGTGTGAGAGAGTTTTAGTTTGTAAAAGTAAATGGGGAATGATAAGTTGAATCTGTATTTAGCCTTGTGTTGGAGCTGGATGAAGTTGGAGGACATTGAAATTAAACTTCCCTACTTATGAAGAAGGGGTGGGGGAGGAAGAGTTGGGAGAAACATCAAGGATTCACCTTTGACAGAGTTGTGACTTTGGAAAATGGGAGTGAGGGCATTATTTTTGTGCTTGCCTGGGTTGTTAAGTCAATGAGTTAGATTGGAGCAGGAGAACCACTGGATTAGGATAGGTGGCAAGGAGAGGGATTGACTATAAAGGTCCTATACTGCACAAAAGGCCAAGGTCCCAGGGGTTATTTGGAAATGTCTGACTGGAATTGAGAACGGTTGGAAGGCATGTATCAGAAATAACAGAAGTGACTTGACTTCCATTATCTTTAGGTAATATTTCCCAAGAAACCACTGGGAGCAAGTTAGAGCTTACAGCTAGAAAGAAGGATTAAGAACAACTTAAAAAGCAAGAGAAAAATGCAAAGGGTGTGTGTGTGTGTGGAGTACATAACTTTCCCGTTGTTGATAAAATATACTGGTGACTAATATTTTGCAAAACACAACTTCCTCTGCTTCCTATCTACAAAATGGGGAGGAATTTTGTTGGAATTTGGCAGCACTGTCCTTGCTGATTAGTTGGTTAGATACGGATTCAGATTCTAAGTGTGTATAGATTTGCTGTAATGTATTAAATTCCAAAGTTCCAAATCACAGAGGAAAACAAGTATGGATTTAAGTGTGTATGTTGAGTTTCATCTCTTTCAAAAAAAAAAAAGACTTCTCACCTGACCTTTTTCTTTTCTCTCCACTTCATTTTTTAAAACTTGTAAGGAGCCTGTGTGTTTGGAGACCTTTTAGAATCAGTCTAAGAAAGAAAATCTCTCTATGTATATAGAACAGGAAGTTTAATCAAGCTAAAAATCAAACTCTGGGATTTCACTTTTATTTTTCTGGATGATTTGAAAATGTCCAAATGAATGAGCATCTGATCCCTTCAGGAAACCTGGTGATAACAAGGGAGAATTATTCACTCAGAACAAAAGCTCCAGAACGCTCTTGGAGCAGTTGGACACAGATACAATTACATCAGGTGAAGTTTGTTTCTGACTGCCGGAGTTGCTTCGAGGTGAAAGACAAAATGCAGCAACTTGGGGCTCCAGATGGCAGCAGATCTATTTTTAGGCCAATAGAATCTCTTTGGTTGGGCATTTAGAATGAGTAGCAGAAATGTGTTGAAAAGTAATTTATACCTGCATCTCAAAGAGTTCAGCTTGGGGCAGATGGGAACCAGTGCCACCAAAAAAGCCAGGCCAGCCAGCAAGTAAGGAAAACAAAACAAAAGCAACTTGGAAATATTGGCTATCCTTGTAACAAAAATATTATTAATAAGCAAAACTGGGGCGAGTCAATCTTCAGGAAATTTCTTCTGTGCTAAAAATATTATATATAAATCAGTTATTGAGAATTTAGGATTCATTATCCAAGGTGATATTTTTTAATAACAGTACGGGGGTTTAAACCCAGGACCTTGTACCTCTAAGTTATTTCTCTACCATTTGAACCAAGTTTTCAGCCCTGCTTTTCTGCTGGTTATTTCGTAGATGGGGTCTGGTGAACTTTTCTGCCCAAGGTGGCTTGGAACCAAAATCCTCCAGACCTGAGCCTCCCAAATAAGTAGAATTACAGGTATTAGCCACCTACAAGAGTGTTTTTATTTCTCTATTTTCCCTCCCTTTTTAAAAATCAGCCATTAATAAGAGATGGAGTAATTAGCAAAGATTTACTTTAATAAAAGGCAACCAATTAGACTAAAAGACTAAAGTCAAGATCCTAGATGCAAGAGTGCCAAGAGAAGAAGAAAAGAAAAGAGAAAAGGAGGAGGAATGGATGAAAAGAAGGAGAGGAAACGTAAGGAGAAAGAGGAGAAGAAAGAGAAAGAGAGGAGGAGAAGGAAAGTTCTTTTTCTTATCTGAGTGTAAACTGTTGAAATTAAAACAAGTTAGAATCATCTCAGCCTCCACTGCCACTCTCCAGAGCAGTTAGGAGTCTCTCCAACACCTGCCTTTAGTACCAACACTGCCTGTGGTACCCTGCACCCCAGGTCTGCTCTTCCTGCCTGTTACAGTAACTTTTGCCTTGTCTCCTCCTGGGCATGGTCTTTATGTCTCCCAAAGAGAGACAGAGAGCCCCTGGGCACAGGGCATTTCCAACCAGAAGATCTCACTTCCCCCTTGTTGTATTTTATATTGTATTTAGCATTTCAGTTCCACACCAACCCTTGGGATTGTTGTTACCTGCAAAACACAACACCATAAATGATTTTAACACCACAGACGTGGGGTGCAACATCTTAATGAAAAATATTAACATGAAAAGGAATGACTATACATGACTTACATCGTTGGCCTTGTAATTTTGTCATGCCAAGAAGAAAGGAGATAATTGAACTGAAGTATCTAGGGTGTGAAGAGTCCTCTTCATGGTTAAGAGACGTGGATTTGTTTGATTCCACAGCATCACTTTTAACCAGAATACTTAATTAATGACATTTTAGGAATAAAATCAACTGAAAGGGGAAAAAAGTTAAGGGAGGAAGTATTTTTAGTCATTGGCACTCTGCCAGGAAATATACCACTGTGGACATGAAGTCTCTGCCTGCGTGGATTTGGGCCAATTGTGACTGCCACCTACCCACCTGCCAAGCATCGTGATGTAGTTCGTTAATGACTGTGAAAGACTGGAAACTCACAGACTATCTGCCTTCCACTACTGCCATATTCAAGGTCACTTGACAACAGATTTCCAATCAGATGTTTGAAAAGTCCAATTAAACGTTAAATATCACATTCACCTCCAATATTAAAATGTATAGCTCCAGTTCGACAGTGCACACTGCAAAGTGTTTCTGAGGGTTGATTTGTATTAACCAGGGATGAGGCTGTCATCAAGGTGATTAAGTAGAAATCATGCCCCTGTTAAGAAGAGCATTTTAATTCCAGGTCTGGGGAAATACGGCCATTTCATTTCCATTTTTCCACATCAAAAAAAAAAAAGGAAGAAATAGAAAAATCATAGGATACTTAAGGAAAATCTGGTCTTCTATGGGAAGACAGAAAATCTGATCTGGTTTGCAAGGTAACAGAATGAAAAACTTGAGGAAGAGAGACAGAGACAGAGAGACAGAGACAGAGAGACAGAGAGAGAGGGAGAGACAGATAGAGAGAGGGAGAGAGAGAGAGTTTACCAAGATCTACTAAATTTCCACAGGAAGGAAGCTGCAATTTCAAAAAAAAAAAAAAGGCTTGAAAGTGAAGGATCCAATCCAAGCTCTATTATGGAGCCGAAGTTATTGTGATGGTAATGACATGCTGTGTGGGAAGGGGTGGTTTTACTTGGAATGGAGAGAGAAAGAAATTTCCATGATTGATGTACTAGATGAGGGTCAAACCACAAAATCACTGCCTTGCTGAATGTCCAACTCAGGGAAATTGGGTTGCTTATTTTTCTAAGATTTCCAAGCTCTGTGTGTGTGTGTGTGTATGTGTGCGTGCGCACGCACGCACGCACACACGTGTTTATGGGACACCTTCGTGAGTAGATCGTATTTTCTTTGGGGAAGGGGTGTTGTAATGAAGATTAGAATAGCTTTTTACCATATTTACGACAAGTCACTAATCTGAGTCAGAAATATCCACCTTACCAGCACAGTGTAAGGCCACCCAGGAGGCTTATCCCAGAGCTGCAGTAAATTCCCTACATTTTAGCAACAGGCTGTTGAAGGTAGCTAATAGGAGATTATATGTCGACCATCCAAGTGTTTCATAATTTGGCTTGAGATCCAAAAGAAATAAATTCAAAGCCCCATTATGTTCAGAGGGTTTATAAGACATTATGAGAGCCATCAAGAGGATTAAATACCTTTTTAATATCTCATATTCATTTTAACCTTTCAGAGGAAATTAAAGTGTATGGACACATTTGTGGGCAGAGCTGTAGCAGTAGCCTGTACTTCTTAAGGCTGATCCTGGATGCTAAGGCAGCCAGAAGTTTAATAAAGAAGATTCCAGTGGTTTAAATTTCTTTATTTAAATTTTTTATTATTATCTTTAAAGCAGTTGTACAAAGGAACTGTACAAAGCAGTTTATGACATCTTGATTGATGTCACCATCCTTCCCCTACCCAGCCGCTTCTTCCCTCTTTTCTTAATTTTGTGGGATATACATTGGATTCTCGTCTGCATTTTCTCTGCTTCTCCTCTTCCTTCATCTGTCTTTTTGTGCCAGTGGTTTTTCAAAGCACCATTGCCCCCAGTGCTGCTGCCCTTGAAGAATAGAGAGAAATGCACTTCCAAGTTTCTGTGCCCATGATAGTCAAGTTTTACCAGGGATTCTAAAGTCCTAGTAGAACGAAAGATCCTTCAAATGAAAAACCACCACTACATTTACTGTTCTGAGGAGAACAACTAGAGCTCCAGTTATAAAAGAAAATGTACAAAAAACAAAATGGCTGGTCTCCTCAAAAGAGGGACTTACAATTTGACCCAAGACACTTTCAACTTTTCTCCAAATCCTTAGAAGTCCACAGCTTTCGTTATCAGTTCCGAAGGAAGAGCCCCTTCCAGAAGACACTGATGGTTATTTTTTTTTGAATACTGTAACGATTCCTTCCCCCACGAATAATTTAAAACAGACACCAATAGAATGAATTATAATGGAATAACAAAGAAAGAAGTCTGAAAACCTAATATGTCTTTAATTGATTTTAATTTCTTCAGAGGCCTGAGAAAAGTCAGCAGAGAGTTTACTGTTTTGTATTTATTAAAACAAAGCAATCATCTTGAACTTTTCAATTTTCCCTTAATATATTTTGAATTTTCAAATCTTGAAACATGGTTACTAGCTCAGCTCATCTTTCTCAACAAGAGAACAAGAGTTCCTCATATGAACCACAGAATACAGAAGAGGTGCGGAAGGACAGTTTTCTCAAATTCTGTGAGAAGCTCTATACAGTAGTACTATTCTCATCACAGGAGCTAAGTTAATTCATTCTGTATAGTGCAGGGCTTCAAGTTTTGTGCTTATTTTTCTCTTGTTGTTGTATTTTATTTGACTTGGAAAGGAATTAAACTATAACTCACTTTCTCCTCTTGCTCTCACAAGGCATTTTATTTTTTGTGTGGCTTTGTCTCATATTGTTGGTTTTGTGACAGGCTCTCACTGTATAGCCTAAGAAAGCCTTAAAATTACTAGACCTCTTGTAATGTCTGCCTCAGTCTCTCAAGGGTTGGCATCACAGGTGAGCATCTCAAGCCCAGTCCCCCAACATTATTTTAAATACAATATGGCATCTGGATCCATTGAAAGCCCAATGTTATTGAATATGCATACTTCTCTCTCTCTCTCTCTCTTGTTTTAAAATTCTCAAACTCTACACGTGAAACTAAATGTCTAAACAGGAGAATGGCAAGTTGCAGAGGCTTTAATAATTGAACTCTCATCTCGTCCATGGCCAGCAACTTCCATTAGCCCTCCTCTTCCATCTCTAAACAATTGAAAACATGAATACTCTTCCATAAGGTCAAGTTCTTTCATGTGATCTCATGTAACGTTTGAACAGTGTATAGATTCATGCCAATGACCCAGAGAAATCAAACCCAAGCAATAAGCGGTGCCAGCTTGTGAGACACTGTCTTATAATCAAGCAAACTGTAAGAACAAGCGGCTCACAAGTCACGGATTTCATGAAGCTGTAGAATTAAATCAGCCCTCGCACCGATAATTCACTGGTATCCACATTTCTCAAACATTACTAGTCAGGTAACACACACACACACACATACAAATCTTTGGTATTACTGACAGATTCTATTCCTATGGAACTTAGCTTAGTTGATGAATGTTCCTATTTGAGAAATGGAATTCGTTTGGTGAAATAAAACCTAAAGAAACTATAATCTTTGATATATTTTGAAAAGATTATTAATCCTTAAACTGTAGATCTAATAAAACAAATACTGAACAAGAAAAAAATGATGAGGAGTCAAAATTTGAAGGGGGTAGAAATGTATGTAGATGATGAAATTTAAATTCGAGAAATAATATTTGTATTGCCTGCCTCCTCTATTTTTGGTTGTCTTTAAGTAGTTGTACTAAGGAGATGCCATTTAACAAAGCGGTTTATGAAGGCAATGCATTTCATTTTGATCTCTGTTCCCCCTTTCATCATGCCCACCCATCCTTCCCAATCTCACCCCTTCCCTCAGTTCTCTTAATTGTATAGAATATGCATTGGATTTTATGAGTGCCTTCTCCCCGTTTCTCTCTTCATTTGTCTACTCTTCTCTCAGTCCTACCCTCCCTTTTCGAGTATAGAGGAACATTTTTTTTTGTTCCTATTGTGACTGTTGGGAGATGGACAAACATGTTTCGTATATAGTTTGATTTGGGTATTTTGCAAAAGAGAGTATTTTAAGAAAACTAACTTGCATGGTTTTCTTAGAAATGATGCAGTACTGTAGGCAAGATAAAGCAAAGCTACAGACAAAGGCTATGAATCACACTTTTAAAAAAATCCAGGAAGGTTTTCCAAGTAAGTGTGGAGTCCTCCTTGGAAAATTAACCTCCAGAGTGATTTCTGTAAAGAATCAACCAGAAAATGCAGAGTTTAGGCTGAAGCCTTGTCCCCATTCACATGTTGACTGTGTTGTACAAACATAACAGGTTTCCAACACAATACATTTCACTTTGTTATCATAGAAACAAAAATTTCAAAAAGCTTAGAAGACTGATTTCACTTGCATTCATGGAAACTGGATTCTTCACGAGGTTATTAACCTTTGTTTGCTATTAAATAATTGTGGCAAGGAATCAATAAGGTGAATTTTTCCAAGTGAAGTACTCTAATTATAAAGGCAGAACTTGTACCATACCATGAAAACAAGAGAGAGACCCACCAAGTATCTATAGTACCAGGATCTGAATTTATGAAAATCTGTTAGTAGTCTTGAATCATATTAAAGAATGAAATAGCTGGGCTGGGACGATGGCTCAGTGGTAGAGTACTTGCCTTGCATGCATGAGGCCCTGGGTTCGATTCCTTAGTACTACGTTAGTAGAAAAAACTGGAAGTGGCACTGTGGCTCAAGTGGTTGAGTGCTAGCATTGAGCTGAAGAGCTGAGAGACAGCACCCAGGCCAAGTTCAGGCCCCACGACTGACAAAAAAAAAAAAAAAGAATAAACTAGCTGCTAAATTCCACTCAGGCATCCAAGAGATGTGTGTATAATTGGCCTTTCTATTCTAGCTTACACTACAGAAGTAAGAAGACAGAACTGTGGCTGGGGGAAAGCAGCTAGAGAAAGTCTGGAATGACAGGACCTCCTAAGACTCAATGTCAGTAAAGCTATTTTGTTGTTGGTGGTGGTGTTTTGTGACTAAGGCATTAGCCAGGCTAAGGAAAAGCTGTGATGACTTCATGTCATTGTCCTTGGGAGGTCAAAAGAGCAAAGGTCTAAAGAAGCTTTGACTGAAACAAGTTTAAATAGGGGGTAGGACCATAATGAGGATGAGAAAGAGAAGGGATAGATACAGTTGAATGTGAAATGAATCTGTTGGGGAGGAAGCAGATAGAATGGAAGAGAACAATCCAGAAACACTGGACACATAAATGGGCATGTTAAATTGCAACCTCCTTGGAAAACCAGTTGATACTTAGAATTTTTTTTTAAAAAGCTAACAATAGCAAAAACAAAAAAGAAAGTTTTAAAAGAAGGGGCACCACTCAGGAAACAGAATAAATAAGAGGATGATCATATTCATTACACGTTTTTTTTTTAACATCTAAAGTGCAAAGTTGAAACTTTAACTGTACATGAATTTAAAAAATAGTATTAGTAGCTTACTTTATACCTCATTTTGTTCTAAAGTCATTTTTAGCTGCAATTCATAAGTAGTTAGCAATCCATTCTCAATTTCAGAAAATGTAAGGAAATATTTTGAAGGCATTGGTGTTAGGAGGAACAGAAAAATCAATCTTCTGAATTAATAACTGATTATATGAGATGCAGGTGTCATAGCTTCACCTAAGTGGTATGTATCTCACTAGTTTCTGCAATTTGCCATGCAGATTCATATTTGGAATTAATTAAAATGGATTTATCTCAGAAAGAGATACAGAGTTAAGAGTCAGATAGACTAAAAGAGATCTTGAAGACTATGAAAAAATAAATTAGAAAGTACACCCACTGAAATCATATGATATATTACTATGTTCAAACCACTTTGCAGGGACTTATGATTTAAAAAGCACACAGGTGTTCAGTGGAAAGCAGTTAATTCAGTGTCAATGCAGACAGTGTTACCTATCACTCCAAGATACAAGTTACTCAGCTATATGTCAGTAGGATACAACAGAAGCACATACTAATTATTTGTTGTTGTTTGTTTTTTACTTCCAATTTGTTAGAGTCATCAAATTAATGAAATGGATGCAAACTTGAAATGTGACAAAACGATAGCAAATGTTGAACAAACATTCAGAAAAAGCAATAATCAATTTTGATCATTTAGATTGTATCATACTGGGACACATGTATAATGTTAAGTGATTTACTAATCACACTCCCTGAGACAAGAGATACATCATCCATGGTGTTAGATCTAGGTTACAAATATATATGTAAACATATGCAGGGTCATATGCACACATAAAAAGCATAATAACTGAAATAGGTGTACAGAGTGTGGAATCCAATGGTGAAACTCTTCTGAACAATTAACTTACAGTTTAGCACAGTGAAAATCAAGAAGTTGGAATCTGTGTTGTGTGTGCATGTGTGTGTGTGTGTGTGTGTGTGTGTGTGTGTGTAATTGAGGGGTTGAGATATGGACACATTGTTTTATTTTGATTTTCTTCTTTTATTCATTTTTTTTAAAAAACTGCTTTCAGGTTCCAAACAAATATCCCTTCCATTTGGAAGTGAACATTTGCATCCTTTGAACAGTCCTTGAAGGTTTGTTCCATCCATTTGAGAATGAAATAAGGTCTTGCACTTGATTTGGCTTTCTCATATTGAGTTAAGTAATCTCTGTGGCTTGTCCTTTGCTAGGAACTTACTGATGACTGGTATTTCTGATTGTCAAACCCAGTCAAGGAATTTTTGGAAGCTGAAGCTTGGATCCTGCCTCAATATATATACAATAGCCCTACAGAATCTGTTTGAAGAAAACGTACCAGGAAGTAATGATCTCGGGTTATTTTCAATTTTTCCTCCTTAGACAAATGGCAAAGAGTTTGGCAGTCTAGAATAGTTTATGTTTAATAGTCTGCTATAACAAGATGATGCATACCTAATTAGTACATAAATGCCTTGAGTAAACAAGGATTATGTATTCATTCTTTTTATTGTTGTTGTTTAATACTTTTTTATTGTAAAAATACTGTACAAAGGGGTCACAGTTACATGAGCAAGGTAATAAGTACATTTCCTATCAAGCAATATTACCTCCTTCTTTTTCTCCCTACCATCTCTTCCCTCCCACCTCCACAACTACACTCTCTCAACCCCAACTAAGTTGTAAATTCTTCTTTCAACATAGGGTCTTTCACAGATCATTGTTACAATGGGTCAACCTGTATCCCTATTTAAGCATTTTGTTTTTTTTTTCCTTTCCCCTCCCCAAATTAGAGAAGTATATATACAACATGCAGGACTCCGACCTCAAATAGAGTGAAAACAGGGGTTATACCGTGATGGAGGAACATACAAAGAAACAAAAAAAATCACACGGTACATTCTAAACATGTTAAAAACAATAGCAAGAAAGAAAAAAACCACTGTGTCCCTATCTTGGGGTTCATTTCGTTTAACATAAACTTATCTGGTCATATGTATGTATTCATTCTTCACAATTCCTAAGTCTTTGTTTTTCCTCCTAGTCTTAAAAATCATAGAAGAGCCTCAAGGAGCTTTGAATGATTGTATTTATGTTTGAATATTTACTATGTTAGAAATTAATAACCTTCTTAACATACTAGTAATCAATATATTATTCCCTAACATATATAACACATTTTTTGATGAAGAACTTACATTTTTCTAAGACAAAACAAAAATAAATACGAGAAACACAATTGGTGAATTGTTGTCTGTCTTTGCTGCTCACCTTCTTATCTGTTTCAGCAATATAACTGGATTTCCTCTCTGCTTCTGCATTCTGTCTTTGCACTGCAACTTCACATGAGAGATGAAAAGTGAAAAAGTCAAATAGCCTCGTGCAATGAAAGCAGACTTCACTTTTGAGCATGCGTCAAAAGAGTATTGGAAACCCCTTGGTATTTGGGGACGATATTTTAGTCTAGAAATATTTTAAATTATTTTATAGTTACATTATTTAGACAATTTTGAGACTATTTCATGTAATCTTGAAGACAAAGTGTTTGTAATATCTCCAATATAATTAATATTTTAGTTATTTTTATTTATATATTATATCATAATATAAAATATGTAAAGTATGCATTTTTATATTACATATAATATGCATAAATATATACACATTTTATGTTATTACCTATTAAATATATTACATATCAACATAGACCATATATGTAAAATACATCATGTATGGTATTATATATTACATGTTTCATATTCTAAAAATAAAATACAAAAAACATGAATGTCTTCATAAATTATAAATATAAATAACATTGGCCTGTTGACTGATCAGTTTATTTTTATGGTCCTTGGACTAGTTACAGTTTTTACATTTTTAGGGGGTTGTGAAAAATATACACAGAGACACACATGCACACACAAAAATAAAGACTATATAGCAGTGACTGTTGCAGTCCAAAAAGCCTAAAATATTTGTTACTTGGCTTCTTATAGGAAAAAACCTTGCTGACACTTGAATAAACAAACTGCTAATTGTACCATTTATATTTGCTATAAACATATATGTTTTGTTCTGCTTAGCAAATATAAACAAAAACAGTTTATTTAAAAATTCCAAGCAGGAAGATGAATTTGTAGCATTTTATAAAGCGTTTGGCTTTATGCCTTGCTAAGTAGACTTTTAGCCACCTTTAATTTATCCTTAAATTCTGTTTATTCTAAATATTGATATTGGTACTTGATTTTATTTTCTTGAAATATAAATTACTAAATTGTGTATTTCAGTACAGTTCAAGAGTATTTATCTTTAAATAGGCTAATTTGATGCATTCATATTTGTTTGTACATTATATTTCTTCACCTGGTATATCACAGTTTTCCTTTGAATTTACTTTCTAACTTTGACCTTCTGTCATATATCCTTGGACTTTTTAAAACCTCTACCAATTTGTGAGGCCCACTGATGGCCCAATAAGATTCAACAATATTTGAAACAATAATGTGAAGAATGAAATTAGTCATTCAAGATCACCACAAAAATAAAACATGAATGCTATCATCTATACTGTGTCACTATCTAAACATTTTAATGCAGATCAGTGTATTGTATAAGTCTTAAGACTTATATGTCCCTTCAAAAAGCAACTACAAAACACTCTAGACATGAAGCTATGTTTAAATATGTCCCTCCCCCACAGTAGAACCCCTGCTTTCACTGTATTTGATGTCGGTATAATTTGTGGAGGGGAAGAGGAAAAACAAATCCTTTAAATAGGGATACAGGTGGGCCCATTGCAACAATGAGATGTACAAGTCGTTATGTCGAAAACGAACTTTACAACTTTCGTGCGGGGGTGGGGAGCAGGGGGAGGATGGGAAGGGAAGGGAAGGAGAAACAAAGGAGGAGGCTACAATGCTTGGTAAGAAATGTACTCATTATCTTGCCCATGTAATTGTAACCCCTCTGTACAGTATTTTCACAATAATAAATAAATAAATACTAAGTCATGGATTTTGTCGTAATGTCAGCCCAAAGGATGAGAGGACAAAGTATGCCATTTATATCCTTTGTCACTTGCTTGAAACATGTGGAATTGTTTCTCAAGCAGCTTACTGTCTATATCAATCCATCCAATCCTTCAGGGGAACGGAGGAAGTGGTACCTGAGTGGTCGCACTCACATTCTTGCTCATTGCAGTGGGCTGCCATGACCCAGCATGGGTGGAAATTGGAGGACTTGGCTGCCCATCAGAAGAAACATGGGAGATCCTGGTGCCTGTGTGGCCCACACAGCTGGCCAGAGGTCCAGATAGCCCTGTCCATTATGCTGGCTGGAAGTCTTCAAAGACTGTAGAGCTACCCTGATTTCAAGAGACTGTAGAGGTTGATGGGAAAGAACACAGGATCCAGACTCTGCCAATAATTAGCAATAAGAGACTTCTCTGAGCCTTATTTTTCTCTCTATATAAAGTGGCCTAATAAGAGTATCTCCCCTCGGCTACTGTGGAGATTGAATTAGTACATCATAAATTACTTTGTGTCCCCAGCGTACTAAACGTTCAAGTTAGTTATATCATCATATTAATCATATCATTGAATTTACTCTTTTATACTTTTATTTTTCCTGTATCTCCACTTCCCTCTCCTCCTATTGCCTATGCCCCCTTCCCAATATTCTCATTTACTTAATTTTGACATTTTCTCTGTAAAGTTGCCTTATGTGTTGTCATTTTTAATGTTTTTATTATCTTTAAGTTATTATCTCTAAGTAGTTGTACAAAGGAGTTTCAATTCAACACATCAGTACAATGCATCTTCATCACTGCCACTCCCTCATCATTCTTCCCATCTTTCCCAACCCTATTTGCCCTCTCAACTTTTCTAGTTCCATTTCATATATATATATATATATATATGCATATATATGTACACTTTTATAGACACACATATATGTGTATATACATATATGTATATATGTGTGTATATATACATATATGCATATTATATATATATACATATATATGTTATGGTTGTATTCACCTACCCTCCCTTCAACTTCACCTCCATGACACATAAATGAATGGAAGAAAAGGAGAAAGGAAAGAAGAAAAGAAGAATGTTGTGAATGGAATTATTCAGTCAAAAACTTTTACATTGTGCTTACTTATGGTGACATCACCTGCTCTCTGGTCTTGTTCTCTAGTCTCTCTCATCCAAACACATCCAGAAGCAGTTTCATTTGAGTGAGAGCACCACTTCCAGGACATTGCTCCTGGCTCAGGCTACCATGCCCTGTCTTCACTTGTATCCATGGGGGACACTTTCTGAATGCACAGTCATTCCTCCATCTCCAAACGACTGGATACCCTTTCCCTCTCTCAGGCAATGGGCACCCATCAGGGCTGACCCATAAGATGGACCAAAGACAATACCTTTGTCTCTCCATCTTGAGCAAGCTGTCACTCTTGGGAATTGAATCCCCTCCCTCCTCTGCTTGTCCCTTGTGACTCTCATAGGTGGGTACTGAATGCAGCGGGTTCAAGTACACGTTATTAGTCAAGGTTAATTATATTCGGAAATTATACTTTTATGCCTTGTTCCCCTCCACACCCCCAAAGGAATCAAGGACTCTGGTTAAGTATTACTACTAAGCTTTGGAAAGAAAGCAAATTATTTCTCCAACTTAGAGATGAATATAATTCTTTTCCTTTCCTTTTGTGAAAGAGTCACTTGAAATAATGAGCGTGAAATTCACTAAGGATAACCTGGTTGATAACACTGACGTAGACTAGGTGAAACCCATGCAATTTGGGGCAAAGAAATGCTGAGAAGGCCAGGTCAGGGTGGACTCAAGGTCAGGAGCTGGTCAACCACAGTTTGGTTGGCAATTAGGTTCACACCAGATACACAGTGATACGCATACATGGCGTTCAGTGCAGTAGAACCCAAAGGATCAAGAACTGCTTCTCCATGTGACTTTTCTCTTGGTATATGACTTTAAGCAAGGAGTTAATCTTTGTGTTTCTCTATCTTACCTAAAATGAGGAAGACATTGAAAGACATAGCAAAATAAAAGAAAACCCAAACAGAAAAACAGTTCTTCTGTGACTGGACCCTTCTAAACTTCATCTCACAATGTGGTTGTGAAACAGACCGTCATTCTTTAAAGAAACTTTCCTGAGCACCTCTTCTCTCCTTCCCTCAATTTCCAAACTGTAGCAGCTTTCACTCTAAGAATAGCACATGGAAATGTGCTATAGATTCCTACATTTCAATAGGGAAATTCTTTGAGTGCCTGTATTTGTCTGCAGGGCTGGATATTTAGTCCCTTCACTGTAATGCACTAATTCATCCACTCCATTCCAGTGGAAGAGTGAGTATCCATTTTGTGAAACAATGAGTCTCAAGATACATCAATACAACGGAGCTGTGTTTCCTATTGCAAGGCCCTGTTCATTTTCCTTGTACAGATAGGCATGAACAATTGTCCCTGGAAAAATCAAGCTAAACCACAGTGTCCCTACAAATAGACATAGGGATATTTCTTCTAATTGCATTTAATCCAAGACTAGCAATTCTCCTAATAGATGATAAATCAACGTAGTATTTAGTCCTTGGGAAAGGCTCTGTTTGGTTCCCCTCTCAAATTGTTCTCGGGAGATAATAAGCAAGGATACCTGAAGGCTGTAGAAGAACTCCAAAGCGTAGTATCACTCTTTTTCCTCCAGTAACTGCCATTTGCTAACTTCCCAATTAATTCTTCACACCGCCCTCCTCCCACCTACACACCCTTGCATACGATCTGTCTTAGTCATTTGTCACTATCTACTAGAAGCAGCATAGTAGCACCTTGATTAGTATTCACAGTCATTATTTCACAGATCCTTAGTGGAATGTACTTATTTTCTGCCAGCATTTCTTCAGGTTGCTTAAGGTCAAGCCTACTTCAATCCCAGAGGAGATGCTCAATAAACCCCTCATCCTAAGATATGAAAATGTTTCCCCATTTCCTCTAGGTGTGGATTAATTCCTCCAATGGAATTCTGTGGAGAGGGGCAGCAAAGAAGGGCACAAAATGAGTGGGTGGGTGGAAATCCTGGAAGAAAATAGGAACTGTTGATCAGCAGCACTTGGAGGCCCTGCTGCAAAAGAAGTGGAAGAAACTAACTAATCCATGGGTTCTGTGTCCTAGACTTCAACATAGATGGCAGGAACATGCTCCACAAGGAATGTGAACATATACACGAAGCCACATACATGACTTTTATGAAGCAACAATGGAACTACTGCAGCCAGGAAGTCCACAGAAATCCTCCAGGCTGGCAGAAAACATTTTAATCACAGGGATCCTACCTTCCTCTGACTTCCTGCCCTCCATATCTGTCTCAGTGTATGGAAATGGTAAACCAGCACATGTTACTAAGTAGTAGCAAGAATAAGCCCATTGATCACTTGTTATAATTTTATTTAATAGTTCACCGGAATGCTATTTTTCTAGAGGGGAGAATGCTGTCAGGAATCCAATGTATATCCGACAAAATTAAGAAGAGTTAGGGAAGGGATGGGAGAGGGATGTTGAAAGAGGTGACATTGATCAAGATATACTGTATGCATAAACTGCTTTGTTACATGACAACTGCTTTGTATAGTCACTTAAAGATAATAAAAGGATAAATAAAATAAGAATTTACTTGCCCTTGGTCTATCTCCAGTCTATAATTATGGTAACTAAGGATATAGTTTAAATTCCTTTCATTAAGAACTCTGCTAAAGGGGCTCAGTGGTACAGTGCTTGCCTTACATGCATGAGGCCCTGGGTTCGATTCCTCAGCACCACATAAGCAGAAAAAGCAGGAAGTGGTGCTGTGGCTTAAATGGTAGAACACTCGCCTTGAGCTGAAGAGCTGAGGGACAGCGCCCAGGCCCAGAGTTCAGACCCGATGACTGACCAAAAAAAAGGAAAAAAAAGAATTGAACAAAAACCTCTGCTAAATAACTTATCATTCACATTGTGCAAAAGATATTTCCCAACGTAGGTCATTTGAAATAGATGGTCTCTTCCATTCTAATTTTGAAGACTTTGTAATAGAAGCACAATAATAAATAGATTTCATCTATAACTACCAAAGAATAGATTTAAAAGAATGTCACGCTTTGTAAGTTTTATCACCATGCTTACCCCCAAACGATCTGAATAGAAATAATCTCTCCAGCCATAAAATGTATCAAATACTGCTATACAGTCATTATTGGTATCCATAGCAGATAGTAAAACCTACAGATGTTCAAGTCTTCGTGTAAATGGCATAGGATTCACATACCCTACACATACCTTCTCATCTATTGGGGGCGTACCTCAAGCCCAGCTTTCTGTGGATTCATTGGAAATCGAGGCTCACATACTTTTCTGTTTAGGTTGGCTTTGAGCTGCAGTCCTCTGGATCTCAGCCTACTAAGTGGCTAAGATTAGAGGCATGTGCTAAAAGTGTCCAGCCTTTTAAAACTATTTTAACCTACGATTGGCTGAGTATACAGATGCAGAATCTGTGGATAAGGAGGGGGTCACAGTAATTTGTGTGGCTCAGATCAATGTCTGTCTTGTCAGATCATCTACGATGACAACTTGTCTTCACTCCCATCCCCATTCGGAGCCTAGCCTCTGGGTAATGCAATTCCCGTTGATCAGACATCTCTTTGTTGCCTTGCATGAAGATTACATCACAGCAGCAACACGTAAGATTTCCCAGAGTGGGACCCAGAGCTTTTTTGTCATCTTCTATTATTTGCCATCTTTTTTGTTTTTAAATCTTCATGCTAACAGTTACAACTTTAAAAGACAAGTCTTTACAAAGTTCTGTTTATGTCTATTCCTCTCATTAAGTTATAAACAATTATTCCTGAATAATTTAACCTAAACACAAGAACAATTTAGAGGAAAAGAAAAAGATTAACAAGAAGATGGTAATTTATTTAGTCACACATTATCTAGAAAATATAAATCAAATTTTCTTTGCAAATCAACTCTAAAGGCCAAAGAAATAACAGGCTACCCAAAATATGTTCATGTAGGGTGTTTTGGAGACATGTGTCATTTAAAAATGATTCTGTTGTTTTCCCATTACTATAACAATTACTCTTTACCTTTATGGCCAGAAATTCATATAAGTTAATTAAATACATATTCACATTTCACTTTTCACTAAAGTTTGATTTTAAGTTACCACCTACACATTTTTGAAAGTCTGGAAAGTATAGAAAACAGAATATACAAAGAATCGTAGGGTCGGAGGCGTGGCTCCGATGGTAGAGCTCTAAGCCAATAAGCAAAAGGATCAGGTATGGAATTCAAGTCTTAGTCTCAGGCCTAAAAACAGAAGAAGAAAAAGAATAATTAATCAAAAAAGGAAGTGGGGAGAATATAGTCATAATATTCAATGCATATCTTGTACAACTAGGAAACTGAGGAAGAAGAGTGGGTTGGAGGGAGAGGAGAGAAAATAAAAGACACATTGTACTTGTAAACTGTTTTGTTGAATGATAACTTCTCTGCACAACTACTTAGACTAAACATATAATTAAAATAAGAAAAAAATATAATATTGATATAGGAAAAGTAACCAGCATATTTCTTTGAATTTGTTGGGTTATTTAATATTAAATTTCAGATTGCTTCTATGGGTAAGAAAGAATTCTAGAAATAAAAATAATGGCATTATTAGGCAGATGCTGGTGGCTCACACTTGCAATCCTTGCGACTCAGGAGGCTGAAATCTGAGGATTGAGGTTCAAAGCCAGCCCAGGCAGGATAGTCCACGAGACTTTTATTTCCAGTTAAGCATACACACACACACACACACACACACACACACACACACACACAAAGCTGAAGTGAAACTGTGACTCAAGTGGTAGAGGGTTAGCCTTGAGCAAAACTGCTCAGAACAGTGACCAGGCCCTGAGCTCAAGTCCCAGGACCATCTCTCTCTCTCCAATAAATGTAATAAAAACAAAAGCATATTATGTGTGTGTGTGTGTGTGTGTGTGTGTGTGTGTGTGTGTGTGTATATGTTGTTGGTTCATGCTTATAATCCTAACTACTCAGGAGGCTGAGATCTGAGGATCACAATTCAAAGCCAGTCCATCAGGAAAGTCCATGACACTTCTATCTCCAATTAATGATTAAAAAAGCTGGAAGTGGATGGTGGAAGATGTGGCTTAAGTGGTGGAGCACCAACCTTGAGTCAAAAGCCAAGTAAGACTGCTGAGGCTTTGCTAGTACTGGTGCACGCGCATGAGCGCATGCACACACACACAGACGCACACAGAATACATATTACATGTGAGAATCAAAGTTATTGCACATGAGAATCAAGGAAGGAGAGTTCAGGATACAAGATATCACTTCATTAAGCCAGGCCCAAAGAAACATAGGTCCCATGGTTTCCCTTATTTGTAATATCGAGTATATGTATGAGTCAAGC